>NC_044284.2:38029296-38330052 GCF_004027225.2 Strigops habroptila | reverse complement strand
TTTTTAAGAAATGGCAAAACCACTCAGTAGTTACACTACCTCCTCCTTCTTGTTCTCCAGATTACATTTAAGCTCCAAGATTTCATTGCCTTTCTCCCTGGCAGTATGTAGAAGTTCCTCTGTTTTGGCTTGCAACTGAGTATTCAGCCACGCATTCTGATTCTGTAGATGTTCCTTTTCTTGCTCCAACCTTTTCTCACGGTACTAAAAAGAAAATTGTACAGTGTAATTGTATCAGTTCCACAGAAAATAAGCAGCTAATCAAAGAACTACGATCAGAGTAGGAGTAGCAAAAATGTACTGTAATACAGTAAATATCACAAAATGACAGGCAGTGTTCCTTATTATGTTAGTAATACTAACCAGTCTCAAACTACAGGAATTTCTTTAAGCTTGAGTTAGTTTTCTCAAAGTTTACATTAGCTGGGAACTAGATCAATATCTAGATAGAGGAAACGAATTAAGGTATCAAAATCTTCCTCCTCTTTTCTCCTTTCAGCTCTTTATAGAGTTTATTCTGACCACAGAGAAATTGTGCAGGTTCACAAATAATTACTTTTCTCGTTTCTACCTGCCTTCATGGACCTGGAGTCCTTCCTAGTGGATAGTAGGAGCCATCATTGTCATCCATGAGGCTTGGATATGCTTGCCCAACTTGATGCTCCCTTGCCTTCTATAAATAAATGTCTCTCTTCCAGACACAGCCACCAGTTTTATAATAAAATAATTTGTTATAAATGAGTGCACTCAACCTAATTCCAAACTCAGTAATGACAAAATTATGATTATGTCACATGTAAATTACTTACTAGAACAATAACATGTGCTATGCATGTAAAGTACTACTCACCTTCATGGAAACATCTGATGTTTGAAGTTCATCCAACTTCAACTGAAGTTTCACCTTTTCTGTGTTTGCTTCTGTAAGCTTTTCATTTAAGCGTTTAACATCCTCTGGAAGAGGGAGGAATGAAATCGGTGTTAAAAAGAGTTAACTGTGTAATAGTTCTAACTACTCAGCTTATCCAAATGGTAAAGAATGAGAACAGGCAAGCTATAATGCATATTGTGCAATAAGATATTGTATAATGTATGTTTTTATACCTATAAAACCAAACATCAAACTGGTGTGTTCTTCTAATTTCCTGCCTTGTTCTCCCCTTCTCTAAATACTGCTTCCTGCTAATCCATTATCTGGGGCTGCCTATACAAACTGGGTACCCCATATCAGTTCAATTGTCTTTTACTCAGCAAACCCATGTGAATTATTTTGTTAATATGTTCTTGGCTATACCATTTAAATGTTCAACTTCTTGAGATCGTCTTTCACTTGTTCGAACCAAATCTCTCTTTTCAGCTTCCAGTTCTTCTTTTTCTCTACTTAAATGGCTCTAAAAAAAAAACGCAGAGAGCAATAAAAAACATGATCAGCTTTCACTAACAGTTTATAGTCACTATTCACACTTACCATCACAGAGAAGCACGCTAAACCATAGTAAGTTACCCCAGCCACTGAAAAATGGGATAAAAGGCTTTTATAGTGGGCAGCTGAACCAGTCTAAACCACAAACTATGAAAGCATGGCTGTTTCCATTTTTCTATCATGTTGGGGTATGTAATTCAAACAAATGCAGGTTAATGTACCTCTTTCTTCTAGTGCCTAATAGCCAAAGCATTTCAATTAATGTGGGTTTTTTTCCCCATAAATCACCGATACTGATGTCCAGCTGCCCCTTTGTGCTTAAATGTGAAATGCCACTAGCAAAGCACGAGAGCATGCCACCAGCAAAGATGAGAAAAGCATCACACAGTGTTCAAGACCAGCATACCGAATAGGCAGTTTTCATGCCTTTGCTTTTCAATTGACATAGAGAGGTTGAGACTACCACAAGACTCACTCTGGTTCTAGCTCTATTTGAATGAAGATTGGAATGAAAATTGTTTAACTTAAAGCAGATGAAACAAACTGAAGGCCTAAAAGAAATCCAAAACAAGCAACAGAAACTGTTCAAAACTGCATCTAATTTTAATATTCTTTGAAAGACAGCTTTGATAGTTGACACTCCACTGAAATTCAATCAGCCATTGGAATAATCTCCCCAGGGAAGTGGTGGATTCCCAATGTTGGATACTGTTAAGATTCAGCTGGACAGGGTGCTGGGCCACCTTGTCTAGACTGTGCTTTTGCCAAGAAAGGTTGAACCAGATGACCCTTGAGATCTCTTCCAACCCAGTATTCTATGATTCTATGGAACAGGTTTATTTGGTTACAAAAATAGATAACAGAGTAACCAAGGAATGAATGAACACATGTAAAATATCAGTATCCAAATCAAATAAAAGTCAATAATCTTGGATCATACTACTGCCTCTGCTTTCTAACATGCCAATACAAACCACTTCAGTCAGGCCCAGGTAAGCCCGTCTGAGGAAGCAACCAGATCTGTCTTCTCATTGTGTACAAATCAGTCTAATAGTAATGTTTTCACTTCCTGCTCCAAGATTAGTGTTCTGCTGGATAAGTCAGCTGAAGTGACTCATCCTGCAACCCCATGACTTTTAACCACAAAGCAACTGTGCCAAAGCATGGGAAAAGATGGAGGAAAACCCAGAACTCTTCTTTACACGTTTGTCCAATTTTTGAGGTTTGACTAAAGTCACTTCAAAACATGTTTCAGACAGAATGAAACAATCTATCCAAACTGAAATAAAAGCATCTGCTCTGACATATGTTCACCTGTAATTCTGTTTGCTAAAACACCAGCATTTACCTTAAAAAAGCCCAAAAATTTTCTCGGACATACAGCCACATAAATATGTACATCAGCATGTATTTCTACTGATATTGATACACCCAGTTTGGAAATTGATTGCAATCATTGCTGCAATGAGACAGGTGAACCCGTCTTTCAACTTATCGCCAAGTTCTTCCAGTACCTGAATGGCTGCATTACGATCCTGAGCAGCTTCAAGCTCTTTATTTTTCTCATTCAGTAACTTCAACTGTTCATCTGTTGGATAAGAAGATATGGTAATGAGAGATCCCCACGGTAATATAACAACAGAATTCACTCTCCAAATGTGATATAAGCCAAAATTTCCCTTAACAACATTAAAAATACAACATTCAAAAAACCCATGCTATGGATGGACCAGGTAGTATTGTGGCAATCCTTAGAGCAGAAGCATTTATTGTGAAGATCAATACATAACCCACTGTACTACTATTACCACAAAAAACAGAAAGCAAGGGGTTTTTTTCCATTCGAATAAAAATCCTGTTAAAGAAAAGCTGACTTGAACACAAAAGCAAAACATCACTCTACTTGCTGAAATAAAAAATGTAGTTGGATGGATTTTCAACTCCTATTTAAAACCTAAAGCATTTCAACATAACATTGGACTAAAGAATGAATATCCTGGCCAATCTTAAGAATGTGTATTATACTTACGAAGTTTTTTAAGCTCCTCACGCAGAGTTTGACATTCTTGTGTCCCATTTACAAGCCTCTCCTGACTTTGAGCCAGGCGCTTTTCTACTTCAAAGTACTGTTGTTCTGCAAAACATTTTTATCTCATTATTAATGAACATCTTTAATAAAGAATGGTATTTATACAGAAAACATCTAAAAATAAGACTACAGTAGAACTTGAAGAAAAAAATATTTTTGAAGGCAAAAAGATGCATTTTCACATCAAATTAACATTGTTTATAACATTTTGTTAGCATGGAAAGTGATATATTTACAGAAACGATCCATAAAATAACAACCTAATTAACTTTAATAGTTCTTTAACATTTTTGATGTAGCTAGAGAATGGTGTATCATCACAATTATGCCGTTTGGTCTCACTGACATAAAACTTTTTATCTATAGTGTACTTCTATACACATACAATAAAATCCAGATAAACCTAGGTAGCAAGGGATTTGATTTAGAAAATTTTTAATGAACACGTGTTAAAATGAACTCTTGTGCTCTGTGCTGCATATCCCATAGCACTGGGGAAAAAAAAAATCAGATCTAGATTTTGGTTATCTGAAACAGTAATTGAATCATAGGGCTTAACTGTAAAATACTTTGTAAAAGAAGAATCAGTATCTCTCTTGGGTATAGTGGGCTTCTAACGAAGTACTGAGGGGTTTTTATTTCTTATACTTCCTAGCGTATCTTTCAATATGAAATAATGCACCCTTTCCAGCCACACAAGATGAGAAAGAGATTAACCTGCTAAAATCTGTAGGATATCTTAATTTATATTACACTTTACTATTTTACTTTAGCAAGACTTTCATCACTAAAGAAACAGAAACTTTGAAGGTGGAAGTTTACATTAGAAATATATCACCTACCCAACAACATTAACTCATACTCACAACCCTGCCCAGCACTTACAATCATCTAGACTCTACTCCCATTTCTACTGAAGTTCTCTACTGCTATTATTTATCTGTAACAAAGTAACCTCTGAATTAATGTAAAAACATTGATTTCTATGAGGAGCATTTCACAGAAAGGTTATGGTCTTCAACATGGAATTTATCGGAAAAAGTATAAACGTAAAGCTATTTGAGAGCTGGGTAAACAAACAACTATTTCTCTTTCACAAGAATGACCAAAGCAGACTGAGGCATATCGATGTCTGCTAAAAATCTGATTAAAAGCTCTTCTTTAAGCTTATTCTGAAGATAGTTTTAACCCTGAGCAGTCCTTTGCGAAAGAAAAAAACAAATCTGACTTTTCTAGCCAAGTGAAAGAGAAAAAACCCCATCACGTCGCAACTGAAGGGACCCCTCACGGACACGCCCCCCCCCGCCTCAGTGCCCCTTCCCAGCCGGAGGACGCACACACCCACCTCACAGGTCCCACGTCATCCCCTGAACGTGTTTTGATGCCAACAACGACCCCTGAGCCCCAGCCCTACCTCCCTCCCTTCTCTCACCAGAAGGAACCAAGACATTGCTACTCGCTAAAAGCGCGACGGAGGAAGGGGCACCCGACCAGACCCCAGCCCACCCGTCCGCTGCCGAGCTGCCGGCCCGCTGCCTCTGCCCAAGCAGCGGGACGCGCAGATACTGCTCAGCCCTTGGGCAGCGCGGTCCCCTCCGTATGGAGCGGGTCGGGGCCTGCCCTGTTCTCCCAGCTTCCCCCTCCTCGGACTCACCACTGTCCACTTTGAAGCGCTCATGCCTGGCTCGCAACCCATCGATCTCGCTCTGCTGATCGGCGAGGAAGCGCTCCAGCTTCGCCTGTACCAGCTTGGGCAGCTTGGAGAGCTCGGCCCGCTCCAGGACCTGCTGCAACACGGCCGCCATCTTGGAAGCAGCCCCTGCGCTGTTCGGCCTCACCGCCGCCGGCCGTGGCGCGCCCAACAGCGCAGGCGCCACAGAGCCGTATGCGCGAGCGCGCTGGCCGGGCCCCGCCAAATCACGGTGTCATTTTCCAGGCAGAAAGCGGCGTGTCTACGAGCACTTCCGCTTCCGGTGAGGTAGCGCTTTGCGTTGGTGTGCGGAAGAAAACCGCTAAAGTCGACGCGAGAGGCCCGACGGCTTCTTGTCGAAGCTGCCCCCGAGGCCGCTCGCCCCTCTGAGGCGTGCTGTGGGCGCGGGAGTTGCGGAAGGAGGTGTTACTGCTGTGCCGCTCAAAGCATGGCGGCGCTGGCGCCGAGCTCGCCTCTGCGCTTTACTTTCCCGCGCTCGGGTCTGGGATGGTTGACGTCATCCCCCTGCGCCAGGCTGAGAGCTGCGCCTGCAGGTAGCGCCGGCGTTGGCCACCTCAGTGCTCGGCGGAGGCGCCCGCGGCGGGCGAGCCTGGGGACCCGGAGGCGGCCGCGCCCGTCAGGCTGGTGCGGAGAGCGCGGGAGGCGGGGGGAGCTGTGCGGGAGCGGCCGCCGCGCTCTGTGCCTGGCTCCAGTGCAGGCGAGGCGGGTGCAGAGGTGCTTTTAGCCCGGCTGCGTGGGCTGAGGTGAGGTGGGTGGCAGCCTTCCTCCTCTCCCGGGTCCAGAGCTTCAGCTCCGCCATCCCTTGTGCAGCTTTCTCCATCAGGCACCTTTGCGGGGACTCAGCATGGCCTTTGTTTGCTCACTGTTTGGCTTCAGATTTTTTGTAGTGAATTTTTCTTGTGAAAGTCTTCGATGTATGAGGCAGTTTTCAAAATAGGACTGCATGGAAGGGAGCAATGTCTGTAGTGGTCCCTCTGTCCTGGATTCATATGGCTGCTGAGGGGCTGTAAAGATGGCCTTTTGGATAGTCCACATGTCCACAGATGCCATACTTTTAATGCCTTAAGAATTTGAATGAAAATTGAGCATGGCATAATTAGATACAAGTGTGGAATTTAGCAAGTCCTTCAAAGACAAATGTGGATGGAAAAACACACACTTTACATTCTGGCTGCAGATGAAACATAATGCAGCAAGAAATTGTTGCTTGGAGATATTCTGCACCTCAAGTACTGTGTTTGGTTTTGGGTCCCTCACTGCAAGAAAGACCCTGAGGTGCTGGAGCTTGTCCAAAGAAAGAGTGAGGCTGGTGAAGGGTCTGGAGCACAAGTCTTTTGAAGGGAGGCTGAGGAAACTGGGGTTGTTTAACCTGGAGAAAAGGAGGCTTGGGGGGACCTTATTACTCTTTACCTGAAAGAAGGTTGTAGCGAGGTGGGGATTGGTCTTTTCTCCAAGTAACAATCAATAGAACAAGAGGTGATGGCCTCAGGTTGCACCAGGGGAGGTTTAGATTGGATGTTAGCAAAAATTTTTTTCACCAAAAGGGTTGTCAAGCACTGGAACAGGCTGCCCGAGGAAGTAGTGAAGTCACCATCCCTGGAGGTTTTTAAAAGAAGTATAGATGTGGCACTAAGGGACATGGTTCAGTGGTGGACTTGGCAGTGTTAGGTTTATGGTTGGATGGACTCGGTGATCTTAAGGATCTTTTCCAACCTAAACAATTCTACAATTCTATGTTTTTCTAGCATTTAGTTGCACGACTTGCCATATCATTCCAGTGGCAGGTACTTAAAATAGTTTTCTTTCAAATAAGGGCTGCATACTTCTTCCTTTATTATATAGATCTATGCTTTAAAAAAAAAACAACAACTAAACTTGCAAATAATAAAGCTACTTAACTAACCTTTGTTGGCAGATAAAACTATTAATCTATTCAGAATCTTTGTGTGAGACTTTATTTTCGTGTAACCATGTGTAGTATATATACTTTCTTTGACTTTGTACATTATTTGCTTTGTAGGTTGAAACTAGAGAACTTGGTCTTAAACCTGCAGCAATGGGTAGAACTTACTTTGTTGAGGAAGGTATTGGTCAGTATCTTTCAAGCCTCAGCACAAAAGTACAGCCGTATGTCACTGGCCTGTTAATAGGGCAGGTAAGTGTGTAATATTTGAAGTCTGTTCCATTCATTCCTATTAAAAGGAGAACCCCCTTTGGCCTTAATCATCTGTGATAAGTCTATTAACATCACCTTGAGCTTGTGTAATGCAGGAGGGTGGTAATACGACCAGAAGGGACTTCTGTGGAGAGTTTGCAGTGTCAACCAACTACTCAAGTCTTTCAAAATAGTTTTGTGAAAGATATGACACACAGAAAAGAAATTAAAATCATAGATAAAACTTGTCACTAAACAAGGATTTAAGGCAAAGGCAAAAAAGAAAAATTATGAAGGAATTATTTTAGTAACAGATTACTATAGAGTTTAACAATACCTAGTGTAAAGCAGCCCATATAGTTACTATAAAGTATAGTCTTGCTTTATATCAACCTCATGGTATATTTGTTTATATTGATGTTTATGGAAGTGTTCTGCGCAAAAAGACTACGTAATTCGGGCTGTTCGAACACCTGCGAAGGAAGAGCAGAAGGAAGATATCAATCCTTCAAATCTGGCATCCATTGATGAAGAATGGATAACTACACACGCCAGTCAGGTAGCACAGTATGAGTTAATGAAGGGGGTGGGAGGAACAGAAGGGAAGTAAGATTGACAAAAACTATCTCACCACTTATGTAATCACAGTTTTTTTTTTTTCTGAAAGTGCGTAGCCATCCTAGACACAGATATTTTAAACCAAAATACCTGTATTGTTTTCAAAGTTTATTATGAAACAGAAACTTGGTAGGACCGAAGCGAGAAAAAAAATGTGAGATGTGTTCCTACATTTCAGAGGAACCTATAAGTGAAAACCAGCCTTCCTTATTTAATTTCTGCTCTCAATGCATACCTGTCTCATTAGAAATTTGTTATATATCAAGTTACATGGTTGGTAGGTCTCCGATTCCTATTAACAAATGTTCATTTTGATTTTAAAGGTTTCTAGAATGCTTCCTGGAGGCTTATTAGTTCTTGGTGTATTTATTATTACAAGTCCAGAACTGTCAAAAGATAGCCAAAATGCTTTGCGCAAGGTAAGTAGGCTTCCTGGTGGAAAAACAGGAATATCTTTAGTTGTGTAGCTGAGTAATTTTCTATCATCGACTCCAGTATATATGACTATTTTGTTGCTTTATTTCTAAAAGCACAAATGTTCTGGCTTGATGTATGGTGTTGAGACAGAAAGCTCAGAAATCACTGTCCTACAGGACTATACCGCAGCTTGTGTTTGCTAACTTTCCGTTTCTTGTGATGTTTGTTACTGTAATAGCAAATCTTACTGTATTTACTGAAATCGGACATTCTGGCTTAAGGAAAACGTCTTCAAGCTAAGCTATTAAGCTAAATCCTTGTGGCACAGTTGTTAGTAATGGTACCATGTTATCTTTTACTGTTTTTGTCTGAATGAATTGTTCACATTAGAGATGCTTACAATAGTGAAAGATCTATAGCCAATTCCTTTAAAAACAGTATGTTGTATAGAACTAGTGGTCTTTGACTTATGTGTGTACAGTTATATTTAAAAACTAATCAGAACATGCTACTGCCTGATAGACTTAAAATGCCTTTTTGTTACAGTATTGGGGCATCTAGTGCCATGTTTAGTTTCTGTTCTGTAGATATGTCATTTTCATAAATAAACATGATAAGTAATTTAAACATGAGTAGGTTTTGAAGGCTAAGGTCCAAGATTCAGTTTTGGCAGTGCAATGCAATTGCATCTCAGTTGTGATTACTGAAACTAGTAGTCAACAGAAAAAGGTGAGCTGTGTTCAGGTGATCAGTGATTGCTGAATTATTTTTTTTTAATTAGTAGCTATTTAGCACAGCTGTCTTTTCTAATACTCAACTGATAGGCATAAAGCTGTAATATTTGGGTAAGGAGAAATGCATACAAGGTGAATACGTGAATGTGTGTTGATTGGTTTGGTTTATAAGGAAGCTGATTAAGATTTCACAAGCAACTCACTTTGGAGTAATTGCCTATGAATCTTTGTAGAATGATCTTTTAACATGACATTTTGATGACCTGTAAGCTGTATTTCCCATTTATACATAATTATGTTATCACTTGGACTTAGAACTTTAGTACAAGTCTGTTATAATTATATGCATAATGCATTATTTCTATGAAAAATCTATACTTTTTTGATGTTTAGCTAATCTTCTCAGTGGAAAAGTCCTTGACTAAAAGGCGGCTCTGGAAACCTGCTGAGGAGGAAGTCTCAGAGAGAGCAGGTCTTCAAGTCTGTTCTGCTACAAAAAAGTATCCTTCATGAGCAAGCTTTATTGATGGAGACTGCTACTCCCAACTTCTTTTCTGTATAAATGATAAATTAGGAGAAGGAAGTTGTTTGAGTTCAGACAGGCATAAATACGTATGTTAAAATCGTGAAGTTTTCTGGCTAGCCATGAGTAAGACTATTGACCCTTTTATCCTTGCAAAATTTCCATGATTTCTTCCTGTTAAGTTTGTCTGTGTGTTAATTATGCCTTCCCCAGGCAGTTTTGATTTGCATAAATTGAAGAAAACATCTAAAATACTGTATAGCTGCTTGACCTTGCAATTACCAATGATACTTACGTGGAAGTGGGAAAGTAACAGGCATGTGGGATCTGTGCTAGTGCTGCAGAAGAATGCTGGGTCTGTTGATAATAAGATAAGATAAGGAGAGCAAGCAAGGTTTTTCCTTAGAGAGGTGTTTGTCCATGCGAATACATATTGATTTTAATATATTTGTAAGACATGGGACAGCATCACTATGGTAGTTGGAGTTTACAGTCAAAGGTTTTTCCACTTTTTTACACTCATGAAAGATGAGAACTTTCTTCAGAGCATAAATTAGCTCAACAAAGAAGTAAAGGACAAAGTTAGTTGTGAATTGTTTTTATTCTGTTTATTGCTTTTCACTGGATCTTTTTCTTTAAGTAGCAAAGAGTAGTTTGCCGAACCTATGATATACAAGATCCAAAGGTAAGTTAGTCATCCTGTATGTCATACACAGCTTCTAATGCATGACAAGTAATGTTAAAAAAAAAAAAATCTCCCTTTGAGTTATACAGTGTTTTTTAGCAATGTTTTATTGTTTTTTTTTCTGCTCTTAGAGTTCAGCTAAACCAGCAGATTGGAAATACCAGAGTGCTTTGTCTGCTTCCTGGTTAGCTTTGCACTGCACAGTAAATGTTAATATTCACATTCCACTTCTTGCTACTTCACCAAACCATGACTTGGAAAAGAATATCAAGGTAAGTAACTGGCTGCACCAGTTTTGTAGTTGGTCTCTGCACTACTTTCTCTGTTGAAAATTAAATGAGAGAAAAAGATTTTAATAGGGTGAGTAGAGGAGTAGGACTAATCAGCAGAGAAAGTTTGGCAGTTACTCCTCTGAGGTTACTGTGAAGCATTCATAGTATAAAAATGTGGATAGCTTTTCTTCTGCTGTGCTTAGGTTTGCAAGTTTCCTTAGTTCAAAATTGTTTAGCAATTGTCATGAGTATTCCAACCAAAGTCTCTTCTGCTTCACTTAGTGAGAGGTTACATCCAATTAGAACAGGGTTATGAGGCACTTTTAATATGACTTTCCATAGGCTGGATACCTCTCTTCAAAAAAATCAAATCACTTCAATATTTTGAAATACTTGTTTCTTGATGGATGTATTCTGAATATATTGGTTTTAAGATTTAGCTTTGTAAAAATATATAGACAGATTTTTTTAGACACTTTAAAAATCTCTCAGAATAACTGTTGAAATGTGTATTTCTATAATTTTCAGCATGATACTATCCAATTTTTGTGAAATTTCTTCCTCTTTGAAAGAGTTTTGTGTTTTCACTTTTTTTTAAAGAATGGGTTAAATCGATGGGCAAAGCAGATAGAAGACAGTGTTTTTCTGATCAATGGACAAGTTAAAGACGATGATGCAGAACTACTGGAGGGGCAGGTGCGTACCAAACAATGAGGAACTGAACTCTAATAGATGGGTAGTTAGAACCTCCAGTGTGATAAAGCATTGACTGGGTCATTTTCTGTACAATATTGATCTAATTGGCCTATTTCAGGTAACTAATATGCAGGACTGCTTGTGTTCCATCTTCATTGCTGCAGATTGCCTCTTCTTCCTCTGGCAATATGAACACAATAATTACATGTGAAGTCTGACTAAAAATTTTTCTATGTGCTATCTCCTAATTAAAGAACATGAGTAAGGTATGAATGCAGGTGATGAGATTTCCAAGAGTTATGTATGTCTAAATGTTTAACAAGCAGTGGAAGCACCTTGTTTAGCTGATGCATTCATCTCTTCTTTTAGTTTTGTAATTATATTCTCATTGCTGTTTTCTATGTGCCATTTTTCGTCTTAAAAGCTATAAACAAAGGCCCATTTTATACCATAGTGAGGAGACTTTAATTCAGGGAGGTTTTGGTGGGGTTTTTTTCTGCTTCATGACACAAATAATTTTTTTCCCTCAGAAAAAGTCAAGAGGAAATACTCAGTCCAGCACTCAGTTTTCTGGTGTCAAAGTCCTGACACAGCTGGTAAGTATTTAGTGGTTTGTAAAGTATAGGCTCGCTGTTCACTTATAAAATAGAATAAAAAAGTAAAATAACATTCTGAGTTACTGTCTAGAAATACAGCTTACTTGATCCTAAGACTTTGGTTTGTCCCCACAGATGTTGACTGTGAAACTGTTTGTGGACAGATCTGCATATTTTATGTCTTTAGAAATTCTTGTGTGATAACCATGTTGTCTAAGAATTGCACAGTACAGCTGCAAGGAAGATTTGAAAAACTGGTTATAGAAATGAAGTCTTGCAAACTAATTAATTTAATAGAAGGATTCCTGCATACATTAATTTTAAGGTGACTTTTCATCATTCTGAAGTACAGAATTACCCTCTTCAACTTGCCATGACTACTTATGGACATTTACTTGAATGCTTTTGTCAAAAGTTCTATCACCAGTTCTGAATTAAGATATAGATCCTGTGAGCTGAATCATAATCTGGAGGTCTTAGGTCTGTCAGGAGTTTCCTCTCTACCATAGCTTATGATGACTTGAACCCTGAATTAGGTGTCCCAGTCTAAGTCCTAAAGTCCATATGTATCCAGACACTGTTTTGTAGGCTGCTTGCACAGCACAGGCCATCCTATTTTTTTCAGGTAGTTCCTGGATTCTCTAAAATTGTATTTAGCAAAAACTTTCAGAAATGTCTAAAATGCCATTTTAAATATTTGATGAGTATCTCAGCTTCTTTTGTTAAGTTGTTCCAATGGCTAATTGCCTCAGTGAAAGGAAAGCTTTTTATTTCGGCAAGCTTTTTATTTTGGCAGAAGTAGTTTATGCAGTTCACATGGAAGTTATGCATCTTTGTGTTTCCAGGTGTTTTAGAGTGCTTCATAAACTTGTCGTTTTGGTAATTAGGTCAACTATTTCTAGGCAACAGTTTGACACAGTTGTAAATGTGACCTCATTTGTAATTTAGTACTGACTGATGGGATGACTCTCAGGATACCGTAGGTTATGCTGACTATATATTAACATACAAACTTCATTGTTTATAAAAAGGTAATCTTAACAAGATTTCTAGATTGCAGTACTAATATAAACCACAAGCCACTTGCCTAGAAAGTTTTAGAAGACTTACAGGCACAAATATTTAAATTGCAAGAAATTGAATGACTGGAAAAGTAGATAAATTTTCCATGATGGACAAAATGAAATATTTTCCGTCTTACCTAAACAAAAAAAAAAAAAAAAAAAATTATAAATTATAAGGGAAAACAAGTTATATGTAAACATCTTAAGATATGCTAGCAGCCTTCCAGTATCTGAAGGGGGCCTACAAGAGTGCTGGAGGGGGACTCTTCATCAGGGACTGTAGTGATAGGACAAGGGGTGATGGGTTCAAACTTCAACAGGGGAAGTTCAGGTTAGATATAAGGAAGAAGTTCCTTACTGTGGGGATGGTGAGACACTGGAGCAGGTTGCACAAAGAAGTGGTGAATGCTCCATCCCTGGCAGTGTTCAAGGACAGGTTGGACAGGACTTTGGGCAACATGGTCTAGGGTGAGGCATCCCTACCCATGGCAGGAGGGGTTGGAACTAGATGATCTTAAGGTCCTTTCCAACCCCAACCATTCCATGATGCTATGCTATTAATTTCCTAGTTCTTTTTTTTTTTGCTACTTTTGCTGCAAGTACCTTGGTAACAAGATAAAACTGCAACATTTATTTTTCAGTCCCAGGGTTCAAGTCATAGATCAACAGCTACAGTCCAAGTCTGCAGTGGTTCCATAAATCTCAAAGGTGCTGTGAAATGCAGAGCCTACATACATAACAACAAGCCAAAAGTTAAAGAAGCTATTCAGGTAGTGAAAAGGTTATTAGTTCATCAGGAACATTTTTCTGAAATACATGAAAGTTATGATATGTTTTCTTCTTTGCCAAAATGACATGGTCTAAACTGGGGTCAAAATGTTCATCCCCTTGAACACAGGGATTGTTTTAGAAACCGTCTGTGTGCAATGTTGTGGATTCAGTTCCTTTTTCACTTCTAGCAGGTATGTCCTGCCTCCTAAGGCTGTTCTCTGGTGAATCTTTGCACAAACTGTCAAAGTCATTAGGCTTTGAAGAATTTTCTTAAAATAAAAAAAAAAAGTTACAGAATACATTTTTCTAAATGTGGAGGGGAAAATACATATTTACTTGTTCAGTGATTTCCCCCCTTATTGAGTCAGTGCCTTGTGATTATTTTTGTTTGATTTTAATGGTAATGTTTAGAAGTTGCCAGTTCTTATCCTAACAATACTAAAAATTTCCTGAGCTTTTAATTTTTGTTTTGTTGTTTTCTTTTTTTATTCTTTTGATGTTGGTTCCTCTTTATTGGTCTTTTAAAAATCCTCTTTAGAGTTTTTATTTTCTGGGAAAAACTATTCTTTCAACATGGGTTAGCGTGGTTATTTTTTCAACATGGCTTGTATTACTGATGTTTTTGCTTTGTCCTTACAGGCTTTGAAAAGAGACATAATAAACACATTGAGTGATAGGTGTGAAATACTATTTGAAGATCTGATTATAAATGAAGGACCTCACAAAAAAGGTATGAGTTATAAAACCCAAACAAACAAACAAAAATATGCAACCAAAAAAAACCCTAGTGGCTTACCATTGCAGTGAATTTTGGTTGTTGCAGAGAATTCTGCTGGTGTACTGAAGTCCCACTATGGTTAGAGCTGTATAACAAGCAAATAGCACAATTCCTATTTGTCAGCCTTGACTTTTTCTTATATCTGGAGAATTTCACTCAAGTTCAGATATGTTCTTTGGCACCGCAGCTTTCACACCAACTTTGTATTCAGATGTCATGACCACAAAATGCAATTTCAGTGTCTTTCTCACTGCTTGGTTTTTTGTTTTGTTTTTTTTTTTTTTTTTTTTTTAATTCAGGTTGCAACTCCTGTCACTGAAATTCTAACTGTAACTTGCACATTTTAATCCTTCCCCCCCCCCCCCCCACTGTATGGTATTCCTATTAATATTGAAGTATGCTAAACCTTGGTAGGATCAAAAGAACCAGTCAGACATAGCCTTCCATGTTTTCATATTACCTGTGTTACAACTGCTAGTGAACATGAGCTCTGAAGTTCAATAGTTCATCTCCATTAAATAAAATATGGCGTTGTACGTGGTGATTATGATGTGAACAAGTATCATGATTTTTTTTTTTTTACTAACTATACAAATACAAAATTTGTGTCATCTCTGCCCCCTGAACTTCTGCTTTTCATCAAGCATTATTTTACAGGCTTTGTGTCTTTTAAATAAGTAGATCTTATTTCAGCACTATGAATAATTACTGTATTGCGTTAGCTTGGATTTAACAGAGCACCATGCAGTGGCAAAAATGCAATGCAAATTGATCTAATGAAAATAAAACTTCCTGTTGTGATTATGCTAAAAACTAAGGGGGTATATGCTGAGACTGGATCTCCTAGCTCATGCTAGATGATTCTTTAAACTTCTTTTAGTTAGTGTAATGGTATCAAGTTATCTTCCTGTTGTTTTGTTGGGGTTTTTTGTTTGTTTGTGGGCTTTTTTTGTTTGGTTTTAAACCAAATATTACTAGTTAATTGAAATATAAATTTGAAGATCTTATATTAAGGAAGACCTTTTAAAAGATACTATTTTTGGAAGAGATTTTATTAAAAATAGAAATCAAAACAGATGGATTGTGTAAGGAAAAATGATTCCTGTTCAGAGTTACTATTTAGTTTAGGATAACATGATTTGTTTGGTGTTAGCCAACTTTATCCAAACTGCATAATCTAAACTTTTCCTTTGCATGCAGTTTTCAGTTTCCTCTTTAGGTGGCACCTGTACTTTGTGGCTTTAAGTGTGTCATATAGTAGCCAAGTATTCGTAATCCTTTATGGTGTTGAAATCATATGCTGTTCTGTGTACAATTTTACCTGCAGCCTTTCCCAGAGTTCTCTTGCTAGTTGTTCTAAACTTAAAAAAAAAGGTCCATTTAACATTTTATGGTCTGTTTTGGAGGTCTCGGTTATTTCTGGAGAGACTTATGTAAGAGCATAAATCAATGTAATAGCACCCAAACTTTCATAAAACAGTAACAACTAAACAAGCCATGCATGAAACATGGAAACCTTGAGCTTTTATTTGGATGGTATTTTTTCCCTTTTCTTTTAGATTTTGAGAGGGAATATCATGTCTTACCTCAAAGACTGTTTGTCCCTATTGCTGGATCCAGTGTGATGCTCAGTGATTATAGGTTTGGTGAGGAGGCTACTGGAGAAATTCAAGAACGTTTTGTTGAAATGTTGGATCAATCCGTAGAAGCTGAAGATATCAATATAGCAGAGGAAATTAACACAGGTAAATACAGAATCTGAGAACCAGGATAGACTGCATCATGGATTATGAAATGTTGACTAATGACATAGGCCAGTTTTATCCAGATATGGATATGCTTAAAGTTTGCTTACTTCATATCAAGCTCTAAAGGTTTATATCAATCTTAGGATCTTTCAAATTACAGTTTAAATATATTTGTGAAAAATGGCAAGGGTTCTTTTAGTTTCTGTGATTGGCTTCTAAAAGACCTCTCTTTCTCCTCTCAGATATTTTGCTCTTTCACTGCATTATCTGTCCAACCATGGTTGCAGCTCATGAACTGCAGTATACATGAATATATGGTTAAACAAAGTTTGCTCACTTTATTCTGCAAATGAATTAAGATATGTTCCTGTATTGGCAAGTAAACTGTAAAAAAAACCAAACTGTAAAGCTTTATATTCTGGTTACTTTTTCAGTAGTTCAATGTTTTTAGAGCTGAGTAACTCTTATACTGCTTAGAATAAGTTAGAAGTTGAGTGGGTTAGTCAAATCTACTATTTTTTCACTCAATAATTAAAAAATACTTTAAAAATGCTATTAGCAAAAAATACATATAGTCTAATATGTCTTTTAGGAAGTTCTCATGCTAAAACTTTTTCAAAAATACAAAGTACTATTCTTCGTTCTGAGTGTTTAAACTTATGTATCAGATGCCCCAAACTGAAGAGTTGTGATTCACCAAAACTGGAAGGAAAATTGAGAACACTTATTTTTCTACTGAATTTTTTATAAGTTTGTGATCTGATTATGAGACTGTTGTATTCCTTTAATAGAGATATTTTGCTATAATCTAGTTACTGACTTCTTTTTCCTGAATATTTGTTTATATAATTTCCTGTTATGCTTTTTTCTTTTTTTTTCTTATTTTTTTCCCCCCATGTGACTTCAATTTCAGTGTAGGAGTCAAATCTGTAATTGAAATGCATCTAATAATACTCCTGTGATCTTATGGAGGAGATTTCTGCCCTTTTTAATCCCGTCAACATGAATATGAGCAGCAGTTACAGTTTTATAATTTAAAAGAAAAAAGTAACACTAATTCTCAGATAAGAACTGTGATCGCTTTTTGGTGTTGATATTTAGGGACAAAAAAATGAGAAATGTAGCCATAAGCTTGCTGTGAAGGGTGAACTGCGATTACTGATACTCTGCTTGACCTACTTGTCTAGTTGGGTTTTTTGAGTTTCTTGATTTCAGAGCTAACCATAAATTCTTATGTCTTTCTAAATTAATCAGTTTTCCCCTGGCTTTAACTAAACCTGTTAGCTGTTAATCTGACTCATTATCTTGAGAAGTAAAAGATGAACACAGCTCTAGAACCTCAAGAAAAACAGGAAGGCCAATAAAAATCTGCTTGGAATTGTAAGAGTAACTTTAATAATCTTAAAGCTAATTATTACTGAGCTTTAAGGAATTAGTGTAACTCAGGGAAGCAAGTTAATATTGTAACAGTGGAGATAAGCTTGGGAGGGAGAGAATGATTCAGTTTAGCTTTATTGCTGATACAAGGATGTATGATCTGAAGCTAGGAAGAAAACGTGATTAGACTTACAGCAGTGCATCACAAAGATTTGATGCCACTAATACATGTAAAATGTCTGTAAAATGTGCTTCTGTGTTCTTGTAGCTTGCTGGTTAGAGATTTAGGTGTGTGGGGGGAAAAAGGGGGCAAATTAGGATAAGTGCATAGCAGAGGAGAGGGAAAAGCATACAAAAATGATTTTGGGAAAAAATGAGAGACCGCCCTTGTCCCAGTGAAAACCACAAAGTATGTCCATAGAATGGGTTCTGCTAATAGTGATGATAGTAATAATGCTATCAGCACAATACTCTTCGATTCTGATAATTATTGTTATAGCATCATAACTTGTGGTTTATTAAAATCACAAGTTATTGATACACTTTTATTAATGCCGCAATAGCTGTTTTAGAAATGAGACCTGTTAACTGTGTAAGAAAAGTGTTCTGCATTGTAAGTAAAAAAACATGACACACTGAGGGTTTGGGGGCTTCCCTTCTGCAAAGGCTTTTTCAGTGCATCATTCCAATTTGTGTAGCATTTGTTGTCTCTCAAAGCTCAGCTCTATCTTTATTAATAAATAGTCAATATCTAGTAATGGTGGGTAGTGAATTTTGACATCAGCCTTTATCTTCGTATCGTGATTCATGGGTTTTAGGCACCAACCTTGAATAAACTGCGAATGCTATCGATAGTGAAATTCTGGGAAAGTTTGTTGATGAAAAGAATTGTTTAAAATTCCAGAACATGAGCAGGCTTTTGAAATAATTAATTTTTTTGTTGTTGCTCTTTGAAATATGCACTTGAGGAGGATATAATCAGTATAGCAAAGACTTATTTTTTACAGTGTTTTTAGTCAAAACATGTGAAATAAAGGTATTTTGAGAAGGTCAGGTTTATGTGCTTCCTTAGTCCAGCCCCTGCTGCTGTGTCCTATAGTTTTATTCTCTTGACTCCTCATACAACTCTCCAGTGAGGTCACTACTGGGTCATGCTTTAAAATTGTTACGTGGAAAATAGAATGTAAAAACTGACCTGTTTATAATTGAAAGATATAAATAGCCCAGACAGTGTAGTTTCAAGATATTTAGTGCTTTACTACAAGCAATTGAAAGCTCTGCTTTTATGATTGGCTTTACTAAATCCCTGCTTCTCCTTGGTGCAGGGAGTGGGGGTGATATGTTAAATACTCTGAGTGGATGAACGTGATTAAGACTTCAGTAGTGGTAAACACTTCCTCATCTTTGTTAGCAAACTGAAGAATTAATGAAAAATTAAGAATTCATCTAATTGGCACTGGAAAGCATCTGCTTTTGAAAACTCTTTCTGTGATTTACACTACAGCTGCTTCACATGCAAGTGTTCCATAACTTAATGGCATAAATGCCTTTGGTAACTAAGTAGCTTTAGGATGTTTCTTTCTTTTTCCTCTTTCTTTTTTCACCTCCCTGAGCAAGTGAGTGCTGCTGTCTTGATGTGCAGGTTCAAAATTTATCTTCAGAAAAGTGCAACAGTTCTTATGAAGGTGCAAAGAAACATAGAGGGCACAAACTATCCTACTTGTTCAACAAAACTAAAGCAGAAAGAAATTGCTGGATCTAGACTTCAAAGGTGACCCAAGAAATGTGGTCAGCTTCTCTAAAAGTGGTATGTTGTTTTAGGGAATTGAAAACTCTATTGTAGTTTGGAGAGAATGTGGTGCTCTTCTTGTGCTAGTTAAAGCTATCTTGCAATAATTAATGATTCCTTTACTCTAGTTGAAGATTTCTGCTCATATTTTAGGCAGAGGAGGGTGTGTTTTTTCCTTTGCACATTAAAAATAAGATGAAACTATGGCCTCATTGTGGACCAGTGGGTTTGAGAGGTATTTGATAATTTCTTTCCAAAAAAGCACCCATTGCATTGAAATGTTATGTCCTTATTTTTATTTTTACATGCATGTACAGCTTGCAGAGAGATCTCAAAGTAATGTTTATGCTTAATCACAAAATCAGAATGGTTTGGGTTGGAAAGGACCTTAAAAATCACCTAGTTCCAACCCTCCTGCTATGGGGGAGTTAGTGTACGCATATGTATGCATGTGTATATATATCTTGCTATCCTGTTATATTTTGATTCAGACAGTTATTAATTGCTCTGCTGCAGTACATCCTATACAAAGTCAGTAGGTTCAGAGATAAAAATGGCTAAAGACAGGTCCAAAATAGGTGATTGACAAACCCTACTTTGGAAATGGGAGATCTGTTTTTATTTACATCATTATTCCATGGACTGCTAGAACTTGGTATCTGGTCCTGCTGTGGTTTTTTGTTCTTCTTCTGAACAAGAACAATCTTGTTAGGCTTTTTTCTTACTTCATCATGCCTATTCTATTCCTTCCAAAGACATACAGATCTCACTGCAATAGCACAACACTTTCTCTTATTGTTTAGTTGTCCAGAAGATGTCTGCAATAGTAGCTACTGAATTGTAATCAGAACTTTTGACACTAAATGATGCCTTAGCAGACTATCATGGGAACAAGAATACATATTGAAGATCTCTGGTCCACCATTCTCAAGAATCACTGAACTGTATAGTCAAAAGCATGCTTGATCTCTGTGGGACAGATGAACAAGTTCAGTGAGAGGACTCAAGATTAATCTCCTTCTTCCCCCTAACAAGCTGGATATAACCAAATGATTAGGGACATCTTTGGAAAGGAAATAGATTGGGTTTGAATACATCAGTCTTGAAATAGTCAAGCGCTCTCACATCTTGGTTGAGCAGTCTAAGGGTTTAACAACTTGCAAAGAGGAATGTGTCTTCTATGCCCACTCTGAAAGTGTATTTTTAGGGGATCATCAACAAGGAATTCCTGTGTTCTGAAAAAAAAAAGCATGGCTGTTGGGTAGGGGCATTACTCTGGGCTCACTATTGCAGTGGCAGTGGGTTTTGCATGTGGCTAAACTCTGGCTTTGAAGGGAAAACTTTGATCTTGGAAGTTGGTTAATGGTTAGAATCATAGAAGGGTTAGGGTTGGAAAGGACCTTAAGATCATCTAGTTCCAACACCCCTGCCGTGGGCAGGAACACCACACACTAGACCATGTCACCCAGGACTCCATCCAGCATGGCCTTGAACACTGCCAGGGATGGAGCATTCACAACTTTCTTGGGCAACCTGTTCCAGTGCCTCACCACCCTCACAGTAAAGAGCTTCTTCCTTACATCCAACCTAAACTTCCCCTGGTTGAGATTGAACCCGCTACCCCTTGTCCTACCACTACAGTCCCTAATGAAGAGTCCCTCTCAAACATCCTCGTAGGCCCCCTTCAGATACTGGAAGTCTGCTATGAGTTCTCTACACAGCTTCTCTTCTCCAGGCTGAACAACCCCAAGTTTCTCAGCCTGTCTTTGTACGGGAGGTGCTCCAGCCCCTTTATCCTCGTGGCCTCCTCTGGACTTGCTCCAACAGCTCCATGTCCTTCTTATGTTGAGGACACCAGAACTGTACACAGTACTCCAAGTGAGGTCTCACGAGAGCAGACCAGCAGGATCACCTCCTTTGACCTGCTGGTCACGCTTCTTTTGATGCCGCCCAGGATACGGTTGGCTTTCTGGGCTGTGAGCGCACACTGAAGCCGGCTCATGTTAAGCTTCTCATCAACCAACACCCCCAAGTCCTTCTCCGCAGGGCTGCTCTGAGTCACTTCTCCGCCCAACCTGTAGCTGTGCCTGGGATTGCCCCGACCCAGGTGTAGGACCTTGCACTTGGCTTGGTTGAACTTCATGAGGTTGGCATTGGCCCACCTCACAAGAGTGTCAAGGTCCCTCTGGATGGCATCCCTTCCCTCCAGCGTGTCAACCAAACCACATAACTTAGTGTCATAGGCAAACTTGCTGAGGGTGCACTCAATCCCACTGTCCATGTCGCTGACAAAGATGTTGAACAAGACTGGTCCCAACACCGAGCCCTGAGGGACACCACTCATTACCTGTCTCCAGTTGGACATTGAGCCGTTGACCACAACTCTTTGCGTGCGGCTAGCCACCCAGGTCTTTATCCACTGAGTGGTCCATCTATCAAATTGATGTCTCTCCAGTTTAGAGACAAGGATGTTGTGCAGATCAGTGTCAAACACTGTGCACAAGTCCAGGTAGATGACGTCAACTGCTCTGCCCCTGTCCATCAGTTCTGTAGCCCCATCATAGAAGGCCACCAACTTGGTCAGACAGGATTTCCCCTTAGTGAAGCCATGTTGGCTGTCACCAACCACCTCATTGTTTTTCATGTGCCTTAGCATGCTTTTCAGGAGAATCTGCTCCAAGATTTTGCCAGGCACAGAGGTGAGACTGACTGGTCTGTAGTTCCCTGGGTTTTCCATTTTCCCCTTCTTGAAAATGGGGGTTATATTACCCTTCTTCCAGTTGTGAGGAACTTCACCTGACTGCCACGATTTTTCAAATATGATGGACAGTGGCTTAGCAACTTCATTCTCCAGTTCCTTCATGACCTGTGGATGGATTTCATCAGGTCCCATGGACTTGTGCAGGTTCAGGTTCCTAAGATGGTCTCGAACCTAATCCTCTCCTACAGTGAGCCTAAGGTCTTCATTCTCACAGTCCCTGCATCTGCCTTCCAAGATTTGGGTGGTGTGGTCAGAGCATTTGCCAATGAAGACTGAGGCAAAGAAGTCATTGAGAACCTCAACCTTCTCCAAATCCAGGGTAGCCAGTTCTCCCGATAGCTTCTGGAGAGGGTCTACATTATCCCTAGTGTGTCTTTTGTTTGCTATATACCTACAGAAGCCCTTCCTGTTACCCTGGACACTGTGTTTCCCCTCGCTCTGGTGTTGAAGGCGTCCTCTCTGGAGCTACTCACCTCTCAGGAGCTGCTGGCTCCTGGGCAAGTCCTGGTTCATTTTGGTTGTTCCCTCTCATAGTACTCAAATTCTTCCCAAATTATGTAAAGGGGGTTAGATACGTTACTCTCGAAGTAGGATGTGGAAAATGAGTTTTGGAAGAGGGACTCCTTCCCAAATGTGTTTTTCTCTTTATTTTTACTCTTCCAGACATAGTTCAGTACTATGCTGTTCCTACTGTAGGATTTCTACTGCAATAAGCTGGTTTTTTCTACCAAAAATGTATTTTATAAAGTTGATCTGAAGTTCTTGACCTTTTGTATTAATTCAAATGTGAAACACAGCTGTTAGCTTTTCACCTGGTATTTACTTCTTTATTTGCTTTCCGTGCAGTTGGTATTTGTCCAGTTACTGACAATGTGGATGACACACAACAGAAACAACTGACAAAAGCAACATTGCTCCTGAAACTTCAACAAAATATGGGTATGTTACTTCCCTAATTTTTGCTATTGCAATCCAGAAACTATAATGGGCCCCTTCTGTACAGTTACCTTCCACAGCATTATTAGCAGACAAGTGAGATTAATACAATACTTTTCTAAAATAAGTCCCTATTTCAGTATTGTAGGTGCAGGGTGTTTCTGGGGCAGAAAAAAACACAGCCCACTGTTGGAACAAAAACAGTGTTTGCATTTGTTCAGCCTTCAAGTCAATACAAAAGGCTCATGTAGCTTTATTTCTTTTTTGGAGAGCTACCACTTTTATACTTCCATACTTAAAGACCCCAAAAAACCAACAACCAAATCAAACACAGTTGAGTGGCTTTGTCAAGTAGGCATCGATAAATCAGCCAGTGGCTCACTAATCTTCATCTGAAGCTGACAAGTACATATGGGCTTGAGTGCTAATTGTCAGCCTTGATAATTCAGGGAACACCAGCCACAGTCTTTTTTTCAGATACAGTTTCTCCATTGGTACTCCTTGGTCCAGCTGTCATATATCTGCTTGCAGTTAGTACAGTTCTCTTTGCTGAGTTTTTTGTCTTTTTTGTATTAAAGGACAGTTACACTTTGGTCAACAAAGCAGTAACTTTGGTTTTCTATTAATTCTTAGAATAGGCTAACTGGAAGATTAAGGAGCAGTAGCAGTGAATACAATCATTTAGGTGCTTTGGGGTTTTTTTGTGTGTCATCTTCTCAACTGCATCAGTAACAAACATGTTAACAGGAAAATTACTGTTGTGCTACAAAGAGACAGAGTAGATGTAGTTTTAAAGAAAAAACTTTATAGTTTTTGTTTCTTAAAGCTTAAAATTTTTGTCGTTTTTCCTAGTCTGATTCCTAGAACTAAGCGGTAGTGCAGAGTCAGTGCATTATTTTGGGGGCCAGGACACAGCCAAGGTACTACAGAAGTATGCAGTGAGCATAGTTACAGGTGGAAGGATCCTGCTCTGATTAAAAATGTCATGTGGAACTTTTATAATTTAATTAGCTGACATGGTAGCTTTAGATTTAGGCTTAGCAGTGGTAAATAGTTTTTTGGGGTGGCTGTTTCTCCTCCTGTCATCCACCTTGACCCTGCTCTCCACACCCTAGCTTGTCTTGACTGCTGCCCTTGCCACTCACTGAATGCATTTCCTTTGTTATTTTAGGTGTGGTAATAGCAGCTGCCGTTGCAGTCTTTGCATCCATCTTCTCTTTCAATTACTTCAGTGATTAAACTCAAGCAACCAGAGCTTTGTGGAATGGAAGTATTGGCCAGTTACAAGATGGAAACATTTGGGTTTAATATATTAGTAATTAAGAATTATTGACTAAATATCACCAGTTACATGTGCAACATACATTGTAATGATAGATTCAGTTACCTTGTGCTAGCATGCACTTACTACATCAAGTAGAATCACATGGTTACAATATGTTGCTGAATGATAGTGTTATTTTCTAGAAAGATCCCTTAAACAAATTCTTCCTATTTACTCTTAATGCAAAATGCTGCTACTGGTGTTTTTCAGGCTATTGGCAAGACTAGCATAATTACCTGGTATGGCAATTCTTGCTTTAAGGGTTCTTTTGCTTAAAGAAATCTCATCTCATTAAAGTTAATTGGGGAACAATTAGGTTTAATGTAGCCAGCATTTCACCATATGCATTGTTTTCTATAATATTAGTTAACTAGCATAGTAGGTATACAAACAGTTTCTAGTAGTTTCAAGACTAGACTAAGTCATACTGTAAATACTGTTGTTCAAGACCCGGAGAACTCAGAAATCAATGAAATGCATAGAACTTTTGAGACTTGTATACACTGTCTTTTGCTCAGTGACTCTTGATGAGGATTTCTCTGTCCAGTTCTGATTTAATCATTCTCTTGGAATATTAACTATTTCAGCTACATCTAGGCAGCCCTTTTGGATTATCTTGTAGATGCATGCAAGTTGTCAAAATTGTTTGCTAATCAGGATTTTTAGACTACAAACAGGTAACTTCCCATTATGAGATATTCTCCTGGGTATGTTAGGGATAACATTATTGTTTACTTGCTATGAAGCGAACAGAAGGAGGGAAGAATTCAAGTAAGGTTAATAAAGGTAATTCTTACATAAAATGTGATGTTTACTTGGATCTGAACTACAGTAGAAAAGAAATCCAGATTTTAGGGCATTTTAATATCACTGTAAATTTCTTTTTTTTTTTTTTTTTTTTTTTCTTTGTATAAAGGCACTGGGACACTAAGAAGAAATATAAACACTTTGGTTCTAAAGCATAATCAAGGAAGTACTGGGATACTTTTATTAAAAGGCAACTGTATGAAAGGTGTCTCAAATACCATTGCCTCATCTGTGCATTGTTTTTACACGTTCGGAAAAAGAGCTGCCTTTAGTATTGGAACTGTATTTTGGAACATCATGTTGATCTTTTGTGGTCAGTCAAGTGGGGCCTCTCAGAGGAAAGCGAATGTTGTAATGGAGACGCTGTTTCCAGGTGCTGCATGTTGTATAGAAGCGTGTCATTCTGTGCAAATGGGTAGAATCAGTAGGCAAGATGGCATGATGCTGAAGCAGTTGATTCTAGGGGATGTTGAGTGCTATCCAGAAAATGAGATGGATTTTGTAACATATAAACCAGGTATCATTGGTTTAAAATTGCTCTGCTAAAGTCTGTTACAAGGAGGGGCAGGAAAGTAATGGGATGAAGTTTGTCTTGGGTCTCTCTCGGGGTCTCTTTTTTCCTTTTTTCGGGTGGTGGGAAATGCATATGCTTTCAGAGGTTAAAAACAAAATGGTTATTCTGTAGTTGCCTGTTACTTGAAACTCAGCCATAGAAGTAAAGTACAACCTTTGAGATACTAAATGTCTTACACCAGGGAAGAAAATTGTCATGAAACACTCTTCCAATAGTTCTTGTTTAGCACCTGTGGTGTAAAAAGCAGAGTGTGCCTGGAGCCAGTCAGTGCTCCGCCTGTCCCTCTTTGGCACCACACCGCAAGGAGAGCGAGAGGCCAGGCTCTGACAGCCCATGCAAGCGTGAGGCGGGAGCAGCCATGGGCATCCCTAGGGGAAGAACGGACAATCCCACCCTCAGCGCGACCTCTGGGAGAGCGGAAGAAGCAGCAGGAGACGCTCCTTGCGCAGGGGCTGCTGGAGGCGCACCGAGGGCCAGCTCCCCGCCTTCTCGACAGGGCTTGGGGGTGACCCGAGGCTACGGGACAGGCTGCAAGGGAGGTGCTGGAGCTTGGCGCAGCACCAAGGCACCCTCTCCCAGCCCGCCGCCATAGTGGTGCCGCGCATGCGCTCGGCGCCGACGGCGCGCCGGAGGGGCCCGGGGGATTCGCGGAAGTGGGGCTGCGGAACCGCGCTTCGTCGGCAGCGCGCAAGCGGGGCGGCGGCGGCGGCGGCGGCGGCGTCCCCTTAGCGGGAGGCAACAACGAACGCATTGCCGTTACCGGCAGACCGCCGCGTGGAGCTCGGGCTGCAGGAGCGCGTTCTGGTCACCGGGCGGCAGTAGCGAGCGCTGCAGTGAGCGGTACTGCGCATGCGTGCAGCTGGTGCTGCAGTGCTGCACTCTGGTCACCGGGCGGCAGCCGCGAGCGAGAGGCACGGCCCCTCGGTATCGCCGCGGCCAGGCTGCAGTACCGACTTTCTGTCGCCGGGCGGCAGCACCACCTCAACGATCCTTTCCGAGGCGCGGCCCCGCACAGCCCAGTTCGTACCCTCCCAAGACGGTAACTGCGGCCTGGGGGGCCCTTATCCCCCTCGCAGCCAGGCGGTAACATTCACTGCCTCTGACCGAAAGCAGCCCAGTGGCTCGAGCATTCCCGGCCTTTGCATTTGAGCGCTTTAAAAGTCTGGGGGTTGTTCCTGCCTGCATCCCCCACCCCATTACCTGGGCAGGAAAACCAGCACAGGAAACCTGGGGAACAAGTTTTCTTCCTCCAGGATTTCTGTATCCATCTGCATGTGGCCTCGTGGTTGTGGGAGTGACAGCAGCGAGATAACACATGCTGGCGAGAGATGAAACGGGGAAAAAAGGCAGCACAGGCAACATGCTGAGGGCAGGAGGGAAGAGGCTGAGGTGCTTAGTGTGAGAGGGGCAGCTATATTCTGCTTGGATGTGCTGGAAAGAGTGGGTCCGAGCAGACCAGATGCAAGTGGCTGATCTGCAAATGCGTGATACACTGGTGATCCTTGGGCTTTGTGGTGGCGTTTGCACTTTTCCTCACCTCTCTCTGCTCCCCTAGTCCTGCATACACACAACACTTCCTGTGCAGGGCTTGTCTCGTGGAGAAGAGACACTGCATGATGTTACTTAACAGCATGCAATGTAGTTGGCCATGAAGCAAGGAAAGCAAAGATGCACGTTGGTATAGTAGATGTCCTTAGCAGGTGACCATAGAGCTCTGGATGTTTCACCTTTGTCCAAGAGCGTAGCTCTGCACTCCTTGCTGTTCCTGGCAGTGAGCGTTGCAGTTGCACTTTGCTGCAAGGAGCAGAACAGCTCTTGGTGCGGTGCAAGAGCTGCTCAGCAGGAACTGACATATCCCTGTGTGGCCAGCACTGTTCCCAGCTCTAAAACACGGGAGGAGAGAGAGTGGGGTGGGCAATGCGCAACCAGTGGGGTGCAAGCAAGTATCTGGGGTCTGGATGCAGACGGGTTGTGGGGGACATGAGATGGGAGCAGGGGAGAAACTCATGAAAAAAGAACTCACATGAAAAAATGAACTCAGAAGGCGCTGGAAGTGGGCTGGTGTGGGGATATGTTTTGGTGGACAGCATTTGGAGCAACACACACACAGGGGGTGGGTAGGTCTGGGTAAAATGTGCATAGGGGGGTCATACATGGGGATGATCTAACCACAGAGCCCACCTGGGATAATCCACAGCAGAAAACTCACCTGGGATAACTTGCAATGTATAATCCACTCCAGATAACTGACCCATATCAGATAACCCCCAGTGGTGCCCCTCAAACTGGCCGCATTGCACCCCAGCAATGGGGTTGTTTTGGGTTTCTTTATTTGCTTTTCTATAACATAAAAATTGGAGAAAAGCAAAAATCTTTTGCTTTCAAAAAAAATATTCAGCTGGGGGGTTCTTCTACCACATATCCACAGCATAAAAATTGCTGATTTTTGGTTTTGTGCATGAAAAGGGTGTGATTTTTTTGTTTTCTGTTGCCTAAAACCAGGAGGATTTGGCTTTCCCAGGAGCCCCAAATTGGGTTTTAAACTGTTACAGAATCAAAATCAGGGGAGTTGGGGTATCTTTATGCCATGGCAGCAGCTTTCACCCCACGTGTGTGGCCCTGCAGGAGAAACTGCCCATCTGGGGAAATCGGCTCCAAATCGGCATGGAAAAATGGAAAAGGAGAAGGGGAAATGGGCAGCTTTTGAAAACTCTTTTCTATCTTCAGTAGCTATTTAGAAGGGTCATCGAGTGTTTAAAGCCTTTCTATAAACAGGGTTTCTTTGCATTTTGAAAACGTTATATATCATAGACATTTACATTTATGTATCTATTTACACATATGCATACTTAGGGAATATACATGGCTTATATATATAAATTATCTATTTCCACTCATAACACACAGTATGTATTTAGACATATACACATTTACATAGGTATCTAGCTACACTTGTATCTATCTCTTTATACTTATCTCTATTTACACTTCGTTTACCCTAGTATCTCTTTACACTTACATAATCTGTTTAGATTACATATAGTATCTTAGACTTACTATGTAATGCATAGTAAGGGTAGATAGCTCTATCTATTAATATATATTATGTATGTTGTATAATATATAGTGAATATTATATACCACACTGGGAGGTGGTGGTGTGTAATCCCTGCTAACTGGGCTGGGACTATCTGCATGACAACCTGCAGGGGTTGTCATGCTGTGAGAAACAGCCAGCCCCAGAGTTCATATCCTCTGAAAGGCCACTCCCAGAACAACAACAAAACCACAGTGTTTTATTATATTGAGAACTTTCAAGCTTTACACACTTGTAAATCACAATTGCATTTCTCTAGAAGCATAGAGTTATTACTAAGCTACAATATGGCTTCATCTTTGTACCTGCAGTACAGGAGAGTGACATTTCTACCAGCTATAAAGTCAATCTACTCAGCCACAGCTAAGTTTAATTTTAAATAATAAGAAATGAAAATACACCCAAAAAAAAAAAAAAAAAAAAAAGGGACCCTTTATCAAAGCAAAACACAGCTCAGCCCAGAGATCAAAACGTTTTTTACTGGCTTTTTCTAAATCACAGGCTTCAAAATACAGCTTCCAGCACAGCACCCTGGGATGTACACTGACTACTCTGTTGCATTCATGAGAAACAAACAGAGCACAGAAAATCTGAATGCAAATCAGACATAGCAGAGCAGATTGAATGGTGTCTCAGTTAAGACTTGTGGTTCATGCAAGGTAGAGTATTTGTAGAATGCTGTCAAGAATTCATGAGTAGGTTTTACACACCCGCAGCTACAATTCAGGAAGTCTAGGCTCAGTTTCCCAAACCTAATTATTTCTCAGCAGCAGAAAAAGGAACACAGACCTGGAGGGAGCTGCAAAGTGACCAAACCCAATCCCTCCGCAATCACAGCAACTAGGCAACCATTGAGATATACAGTCTCTGAATCCATCTCTGCTAGGAAACAGAGAACACAAGGAATCACTTTTTCATCAAAGGCAAACCTCACTTGACCAAGTCTGTCTCCTTTGACATGGGCACCAGCTGGGCTGTTAAGAGAATGCCATAGCACTTTGGTTTTGCCATTGGTATTAATTGGGAGGGGAAAGGGGAGGACTTTCTCCTTGGCAGGGGGAAGGCAAAAGCTCCCACAAGTATCTTCAGTGTATGGAAGTGCTTATCTACTAGTGAAAAATACTGCTTTTCTTTTCATCAGAAGTCCACAAGAGAAGTCAGCATTTTGTACTTTGGCAATGGCCAGCTTCCCTTTTTTAAGGCTAAGGAAAGTGCTGGTCACAGGTTTTCATAGGAAAGGAAGAACCTTATTCATGGGAAATTCTGAGAGGAATTTCTGTGGGAAAGTAAAGTGGTCTTATTCCTCAGCCCTAACAAGTCACAGTGAGGTGATTTCTTCCAGTACTGCACAAGAAATAGGGAAATTCATACCAGGCCTACACTAAATTTGTGCCTGTCCCCAACAGTTTCTACACAGAATCTCCTGTCACAAGGCATAACATCATGCAGTGTATATTTATTTCTTCACAACAATATCCTAAAGGAATTTAAGGTACAAATGGCTAATGAGTCTATTTGCCGCTCTGGGAAATAAGTGTGTTCATCCCAAAAGGGCTTATGTCCTCATGCTGGAATTTTCTGGAGAAGTAAATGACTTTACGTCTCTTCCTGAGCATCTGCTTGACAAACTAGAACAGACTTTTCTCATTTTTGTAATGTTGCTAAGGCAGGAACTGCCACACTCAGGAACATAGTCTTGCCTTACAGAGGAGAGCAGTAGGGACTCCCAAAGCTGCTGGTGCGAATGGCACCCAGAGAGGAGCCAGCACAAACTTCTTCACAGCAGTCCTGGTGCTGGTTGTAACCACAGTCTCTGTGGGAGACTGAATGTTGAGCTTCATGGATGGTGATCTGGCCGTTTAATCAGAAGGCTTTGAATACTCGTGAGGCAGCTCCAAACAGTAAAAATTAAAGATTCAAAATATATTTGTCAGCATCTGTATAACTAAATAACAGGGAAGAATACAGTTCTGCAGGAGATGGCTTTGGCATGCTGCCTCTCTCCTTGCTCCACCCCCCCTGGCAGCAGGCTGGCTGGGTTACTTGAAGTGGGATTTGATTATGGCCTGCCAGCCAGAGCCTCTGCTGCTCTGTTTGGCTGCACAATGTGAGTGTGTCAGGTCAAGTTCACTGCAAGGGAAACTCAACTGAAGTCAAGAGAGTTGTACTAAGAACAAACCCAGCCCATCATTAGGCTTTTTTCAGGGTGAATTAAGTGCTGATGCAAGCAGGCGCAGGTCCCACTGTGGTTGGCAGCCGTCTTTTAAGAGATTCAGGCCTGCTTGTTCCACGCTGCCCTGCTCTACGACCAGCCAAATCATTCAGTGCTTCTTGCCATATGACATTCCTCTGCAGGGGGAAATATCATTAAGGAAAAGTATCACAAGTGCTTATAGATATAGAGAAAACTTCAGAAATCTAAGAGGAATATATGTCACTGATAAAATACCATTTTCCTGATAGTGCAAACAGTGTGGGAAATGAGTTTTGAGACATCCACACGCAGTTACCACAACCAAGTTACTACCATAGCAGTGCATTTGTCAGTTCTGTTTTGCCACTGATCATATTACAGAAAAATCTAATTTACTTTATATCCCAAATTTCCTTCTGTGGCAGTCTGGCTAGTACTCATTGCCTTCCCTTCCCACTGTTCCCATTGTCTCCAACTGGGACAGCTTCTGCAGCCCAATGCTGAGCTATCAGCATGGAGATCAGAACACATGAAGCTGAATATATGAAGAAGAGTCTAGTGAAATCCAATTTAAAGTAAATAAATTTAAAATTAAAATAGCACAAAAAATAATTCTCCAAACATTACATCATTTGTGATAACCATTTCTAGAGGAGAAATCTCCAGTTCTCAAAGATACTTGCTACTAAGTTTTCAGGCTGCTGCAGTGATCAGATGTAGAAATCAGAAGACATGGCTGAAAAATAGATAGATGCTCAAAGTACTCCATGAGGTCCCCAGCTGTATCTCAGATTTTTTGAGGTTGTCTTCCAGGGTTATTTTCTAAGTTTTCCTCCTGATTTTCTTCTCTTTAGCAAACCAATGGCTGAGGCCAAATGTCCTGAAGAGCCAACCTCACTGCAGGATCTCTGTCATCTAATATGCACCAGAACAACTGCACTGCCTCCCCTGAGGCAGCAGAAACCAGCTCCAGGCAAGTGTCTGGACAGGTGGGATGGAAATGAAGATACTGCTGGAATGGCATTTTTCCAGACTCCGGCAGTAGATTTGGTATTAGTGTTTCTAGTGGTGGTGGCCATGACATTTTGTTCAAGATTAGTAATGCAAGGGGAAATTTTTATCCTTTGGTAATAATAAACCTGAAATATGGCTCACAAAACACACAGACAAGGCCTTTTGTTATCTGCTTTACAAAATCTAAGGACTCCTCATGCAAATGGTGTCTAGAAAACATGCCCATGGGCTGCATGAGCCTCTTGTTTACAGGCAAGCTCACCCCTTGGCAACAGTACCTCTGGAATAGAACCTCTTCAGTTATGTTGGACTGTCACTGCAGTACCACTATGCTACATTTTTTTAAAGGGCAGAAATATATCTAAGTATTAATTTGTAAACAGCATTGACGTATCAGAGATGGGGAAAATCACTGATGTATGTATGTGAATGGCTGAGATTGCACATGCTGATGTGCAGTCTCTGGCATTTGGAATTTCTGAGAAAATGTTGTTAAAAAGAGATCTCATTATTCAAATTAGCTGTTCCTTCAGAGAGCAGGGCAGAAGGGGGTGGGGGTGTTCCCTGAATGCAGGGAAATTCAGATGGTAAGTAATGTGTGATAGAGAGACCACAAGAGGAATCCAGCCAGGTTTTGATTATGCTAGTTCAGATCAACACAAAAGAATCAGTGACCTGCTGGATTTATATGGTCAGCTTTAGTGGCCTGATTCTACCTTTTATGTTAAACCCCATCAATGCTTCTTTTACGCTGCTTTACAAGCCCTTTGCCTGATTGAGGCCATGGAGAGTGAGCCAAGCATACACTGTGGCTCAGGAGACACAACAGTGCTGATGTCAGGGAAACCCTGTCCACTTCTCCCAGTGCAGGACTTGGCCCTGGATGTCCACATCTGTAGGACAGTCTTGGGAGCTGGCAGCTTTTGAAGATGTACTGATTCATCTGTAAGCACCTCTCTTACCCATCTGCAGTCCTGTTCAGCTGTTACGCTTGGAGACATGTGAAGGTGGGCAGGAGAGCAAATAAATGACAGAAATACATTTGCTTATACATCTGAACATACAGTACCCAGCATATGTGGAATGCATGTAGCTTCGCCTGCAGGAGCTGATAAAATAAGTTAGAGAGACACTGAGGCCTGTTCTGCATTGTCACAGACATGTTGGATGACCAAAGACAGATTGCTTTGCTTTGTTTTTTCGTATTTTTACCCACCTGCAAAATAGAATGTCTGTGATCCATTTGTGGGAAATTAGGGCTATTAGCATGCCCTGTGTCACTGAGTGCAACTCCCCAGTAGAGCAGCCAGCATTAGCTTTATACTGATTTTAACTCAACTTCCAGTTCAGAAGAGTTAGAAGGCCTTCAGCTTCCAGTAACATAGCCATCACTCCACACTCTTCCCTTGCCCTTCGCTATGCAGGGATAGGGGATTTGGAGTTTGTGTTCTACCTTGGCTTCTCTTTTATTTTATTAACTTACATGACACTCTTTTCCATGTTTGTACATGTATCGATGTAATTGAAGTAAGATTACTTGTAGGATAAAATAGAAATTTCAAAGGAATGTGCATTTAAATAAAGACAAGACAGGTGGTCTCAGTGCCAGACAAACAAGTCTGAGACTCAAGAGGCTTAGGCTGAGTTCCTAATTCTGCTGGGGTCTATACAGAGGCTGTGCTTTAACAATTCTCCTCTTACTGTCTGGCCTTGAACAAGACAGCATTTCTGAGGCTGCTTTGGTAAAATGAGATAAATGTATTAATTCACCTACTTTACTTAAGTCCAGACTGATTAATTCGTAATGAGATAGAGGAAACAGGTGTAAGTTCTTTTACTAGCTAAGAGGGTTAGAGTGGCATGAATTTACATGCAGATTTGTACATATGCATAAATACACACATACATAACTTGCTCACAGCACAGAATTAAAGGATGTGGCGTATGTGTATTTCCACAAATAAGGATGACAACATTTTTCTAAGCTTTCCATAAATAAACTACAGCTGGGAACAAATTAAAAAGCAGAATTTCATTATAAAAAGGATTCATTTTGTAAATCTTGGGATAATAAATGGAGTTGTTCTAGACATGGAATTTTTATTTTTTTTTTACTATTCTATTTGCTATATTAAGTGTAGTTGGATCAATATGATAGGCTGGCTTGAAAATATATGCAGTTCTTGACTGTGCTTTTCTACATTTAGTTATTTTGAGCTGTGTGGTGTTTTGAATACAAATATATGGCCAGATATATAGCTAGTGGTGTTTGGTGATTAGTCTGAAAAGCACTAGAAACTGCCTCCCCTGTATCTGAGTTATGGCTGAGTAGGTTAGAAGGATCCCCATCTTATGAATGTCTCCTAAGTTCAGCAGATCTCCCAGCAGCCTTGCTGTTCATGAAATCTGTCACAAATAGCAAATCTTGGCCTATGGAGTATCACCATCTCATTATGAGATGTCATCTCACAGCACAAATACATTATTCTCAGTGGATTTACAAACAACGTAGCCAACATTGCCACTTGGACTTGACAGATGTACTGGGTTCAGGTTTACACTGAAACATGGGTTACACTTGTCAGGACAATAGCAAGAACAGGCTGCAGAGAAGACTAGAAATACTGTTGAGAAAGTTTCTCCTACGAGGTTCCTTGGACACCATAATCCCTGTCCTGAAGAGTGGGGAGGGAGCAGCTCTCCCTTGTTTTTTCAATTACAGCTATACGTAGGGAATAATATTCTGCTCAGTATTTCTGTTTGCAGGGCCTGAGCTGTGCCTTCCAGCTGTGGGAGCAAAGTGTTATCCCCCACCAATAAACAAGCCTTGTAATGTCCTTGTCAGTCCAGTCCATGGATCATAGAGATATATCTTAGAGGGTGAGAGATTATGTCTATGTCTGTCCACATTACTGTGGGCAATGTCCAAGTTGCATTGGCTTAAGTGCAAATGGAGTAAGGACTGAAGATGCACCCTCCAATGGCTCCATAGCTGCCCTAGAAGCACGTTTGTGCCTCCCATTTGATCTACCATTCCTTGCACTCACATCCAGTGATTGAAAGGGCTCAGGCCATGCATGGAGAGCAAGGAAAGAAGGCTGTGCGGGTCTGTGCTGACTGTCTACCTCTAGGCAGTTCCACTCTCACATGCACATGCCCTTCTCTAAGGCTGTGCAGAAGTATGCAGTTTCCTTTACTCGATTGCTACCAGCAGCAAAGCACTTCCAGTGCTGTGTAGGGAATATGGACAAAAGGCTAGAAACTGAGCTTTTCAAAGGAGAAACCCTATGGCTTTCTGCTCCTGTGGGTCTATGGGAGTGGTCTGGAAAACCACTGAATTAGTTGTTATGTTGGATTGTCAAAGGGAGCAGATTAGGCATGCAACAGGCTTTTTTCACCCACAAGGTCTCAAATCATACTGTCTGGATTGTGTCTCAGTATCATCCCACACTCCCTCGGGGGAACCACCCTCAGTGGTTTTCCAGGCACTCCTTGTATGGTAGGGCAAACATCTCTTGTCCACACTGTCTGCTGTCTGCTTGAGGGCAGAGCTGTTTGCTTTGCTGATGTTTGAAATCCATCCTCTAGCTCAAGCTCTGTAGGAGCCTACAAGCCAAACCTGAGCTGCACAGCCTCACAGCATATCTGTCTGCACAGTTAGGGTACCCTTTCCATGGGTTGTCAGTTTGCTGATGGAGGCAGGCTATCCAGCATCCCAGTGAATGAGCAGTAAAGTGCTAATAACAAAAATAATACCAGTAAGAACATGTGGGTTTTATTTAATCCAAGAACTGTCCTCCCTAAAAAGGGGAAACATAATTGTCTGGGAATGAAGGTAAATCGAAATAAAACAGGGAAATCAGCTCCACCAGAGCCTAAAATAAATGTGAGCAGACCTCCAGGGTTCTGTGAGATGAGACAAATGAGAGAGGAAATGATCCACTTAGAGCCAGAGGAGTCCAAATATCATATTAGCATAGAGGGGACAGCAGGAAAGGCCTTAGGGGGTGTCTGCAGAGCTCTGTCACCCACAGAGCCAGCAGGGCTGATGGTGCTCAATATCAGCCTGTAAGGCCAGCAGGGACTCACTGTTTCTAGGACACAGGGAGGAGATTTCATTGTTTCTGAATGAATATTTCTTAATGTTTCTTTATTAATCAGAACATCCTTGCACATGCATGTGGGGCAGGAGTGTGGGATGCTGCTGGGAAGAGTACATACTCTACTTTCTGGAGATAGGAGATGCAGTGAGGGCTGCCCTGAGGGAGTAGGGAAAGAAAGGAGCTTGGCTGCGATGTAAGCAGAATTTGGAGAGAGGAGTGCGAGTTGTGGAGCTTACCCTGTCATCTGGAATGGGACCTGGTTTACTGAAAAGGGAGTACTCTTCAACCTTTGCCTAAGGTTTAAACTACTACAAAGCCCTGAAACACAGCACTCTTTCACATGAGCAGCAAGCCACTTCACTGTGCTGAAGTGAGCTCTTGATCCAGATTCAGGGTCATCCCGGGTCAATTGTCCTCTAGCCCAGCAAAATGGAAGCAAAGCAGAACAGACCTGGCATATCTCCAACCACCAACTTACAACCTCATTTCCATTTCTCAACTATTGGCATTTTAAGCCCAAAGCCTTTCTGTGTAAAGTGTCTGTGAAAATCAGGGCCTTTCCAATCCAAAGAGTTTGTTTATAGCTCGGGTCTGCATGAGTCTAGTGCTTGAACTTCCCATGTGTGAAATTTTAATGGGCGAGCTGTAGAAAGAAGAGAGTTCTGCATGGTTTTACAGTAAAATCATGGATTTATGTTTTAAATATGAGGTATCTGCTGTGAAAAATCCAAGTCAAATGCAAGGTGGGTAAACAAAAAAGCAAAAAGAAAATGAAAATTAAATGACAAAATACCTGCATGAAAGTGAAAATCTGTTGACAGATTGCGGTTATGTTCCTGTGCTCACCAGTGCAACTAGTCTGTCTCCTTGGGTAGAAGTTAGTAGTCTAGATGATCACTTATCTGCATTTCTACCGGGAATATCTTTTTTTGCAAAGTTCATGCTAGCACTGATTCATTCTGGGCTTTAAGTATAAAAAAAATTTGGAAGTCACTCTTGAAATGATGGAGAAAAAATTCATACAGAGGAGAAACTTATATTGTTGCCTATGAAATGGCAAAGTGATGTCCATTTACAAATGATGTGTATCAGATACTGCCCCTCCCTAAAACAGAGCAGGTTTGAATTCACTGTGTAATTACATTGTTTTTCTAACCCAGGGAAATGGGAAATCACATGCACACCTGGGAAATGGGCATCTGTAATGATGAGGCAGCTGCAGAAGCAGCACACAGGCATTGCTTTATGTCATTAGATCAGACCTGGGGGGGGGAAATTCCCAAAATTAAATCTCTACAGCCAGTGTTGCAGCATGATGGATATGGTTCCTGGTGCAGGGAACAAAGTGGAACTCCTGTCCAACCAGTCCCCAGTAAGCAACTTCCCATTTGCCATCTTCTTAGGTCAGCACCCAGACTGCTGCACTGGCGGTCTTGTTGCTGTGTGCTTTATGGCTGCATCCTCCCACACAGCTTTGAAATTTATCTGGACCTGTGTCTCTTGACAGATAAATAGAATTGCTTCTGAATGCAAATGTACACAAGATATTGCTGTGAATAACAGCTACTCTTGAGCCCAGTATTTCACCTCATTGCCTAATCAGCTGGAAAGAGAAGCAGGAGCCTTCTTGATGGTTGAGGGACTGAAATATCGATGCTTCTGTGCTGAATTCATGCTTCACCATAGCCTGTCTCTGAACTTAGACATTTCTGTTCACCCAAGATGTACTGACATTTACCTTCTGAAATCCATTGCTGTTTGGCTGTCCATGGGAGCTGCACCTCTTGAAATTCAGGTGATTTAAGTCAGTATCCATGTATGAATTTCCTTTGATTTGGCCTCATAAGATGGTTCAGGGTTGCCCAGAGGGAGACACTCTTCTTTTGGGTTATCAGCACTTCCACCTGGAATAAATCAAGAGTGGCTTTTCCACTTTCACTCTGCAACTTACCATCTTGCAGACTGCCTTTCAAAATCTCACTCCAGCAGTCTCTGAGGTCATACACTACGTTGTTATCAGAACAACGACAAAGACCCAGAGCAAGGGAAGAGTCCTGTGAAACTGCTTGGCCACAAGGCCATAGGAAATGGCTGCTACATTGCTCAAGGCTATTACTTAAAGCCCAATTTTAATCTCCAAGCATCTTCAATCTCATCTACATTCTGCCTGCAGTGCTTTGCTAGGAGCCGTATGTATCCCTTTCTATTATGCTTTCTTGATCATAACAACACTCCATTACTTCACCCTGCATTCTACCTCATGAGAACCCCTACACGGCAGAGTGCGCTGAATAAGTAGATTTACCTTGAGGTGTTCAGTGTGTGTTAGATCAGTTCCAAAGTGTACTTCCTAAATAATGTGCCTTAACTTTGCCAGTCAAACTTTTGAAGTGCTTCCGCTTAAAGTTAGTCTTCTAAACTTTGGAGCAAGGAACTGTTGGGCTGAATTTATTTGCAGCAGGAACAGAATTTTGCTATGAAGTTTGTTGTCTGTAGTAAAGGAAAGGCTATATTTTATTTACAGGTGATAGACCTGTGAATAAACACATCATTAGTACCCATAATCCCAACACTTACTTCTGCTCTACAGTAAAAGTGAAGCATTTCATGACAGTCAGAAATATGGCATGGCAAGTATCAGTCTTTTGAGACTCCAGAAAAATTCCTAGGTCTTTCACTCTGTGTGTATGTGTGTGTTTTCACTGGCTGTGGCCAAAACCTGTCTTTGTTTCTGTAGCTTTCGGTATTTGACTTTGAGAAGAGATGAGAAAAATATGAGCAGAGTTATCCAGTTTGGTCAAGGGTAATCAGACTTTAATATGTTGAGACTGCAGGACAATGCCTACCATGTCCCTGATGCCTTCAGTCTCACAACAAAAAGTTTAGATAGGTTGAAGGATCCACTGAAATCATGTCAATCAGCCTGTGACAGATGATACAAATCTGAGATTTCTACAAGCCTTCCACATGAAGGGAGAAAAATAAAATAAACTTGTGATTTTCACTTCTTTGAAAGTCTCCTTTCCTGCAACACCAAAAGGAATATGATGCTGGGTGAATGTGGGTGCAGGACTCTCCATCTGTCATGGGGCCATTATTGCCTCATTTCTGTGTTTCTTCACAGACTTATGCTTGTGTGAGAGCTCTCTGAGGCAGCAGAGATCTTCCTCTTTTTTTTTTTTTTTTTTTTTTTTGGCACAGCATTTGACACAGTAAGATTTGAATTCATAACCAGCTCTTGTGTGCTAGCACAGAACATTTCTGACATGAGCACTGTTTAAGAACAAATCAGACTTTTAAAACTGCACGTTTCTCTTGTGCTAAGCTTCTGTGTATAGGTGAACTCCATTCTTTGAGATCTCAATATAGGGCAGGGTTTTATGCTCTGAAGATGTGGCAAAGGCAATGATTTAGGGAATTCTCATGCCCTACCTCTTACCCCACCTACTCACTTTTTTTATCAGTGCAACTGTTTCTGCGGGCCCATACTAAGAACCAGAATAGGGAACTGATCGGGCTTTATGACAAAGAAAATGGCTAAAGAATGAAACTATATTCACAGCTGGCCCACTAAGCCAAGTCTCAGACCCTTGTACAGCTAAGGGGGTTCATTGCAGCAAGTGAATAGATACCAGCAGTAGTACTGGGTTGATTGTGGGAACCAGTATGGCTGCTAAGCACTTGAAATGCTGAAACGCAGTCTGGAAGTGATGCTCAGAAGTCTTATCTTCCTTCCAGTTTCTCTTTCACCCTACTAAAGTAATAAAACCTCCTACACACTTATTAAGAACCAGCCATCTCTGCTCTTAGGGGACATGTTCGTTAAGAGAGAGTAGGAGCACTGAACTGATGCTCATTACCTGAATTGGCAGAGGTGCAAATCTGGGTCAACAGGGACCGGTCAGGTCAGGCCAGGCCAGAAGTGTTGCTAGACTGTTTCTGTGGTATGCTTTGCTGCTCTGCTTCACAACCACTGATCTACTTGCTTTTTCTTTCAGCTCACGCAGCGCGCAGAGTGCAAGGGGACAGGTGCTCTGATTCCTATGATGAGCTGAAGTTGATGACTCCTAGTTTGCTCATCTGTGCAGCAAAGAAATCAGTTAGTGGAGGTAACACGCTGACATGCATTTTGCCCCAAAGCCTCTCCAGCTAGAGCTGTGAGAATGGCTTTTGTCCTGCCACAATGGAGAGCATAATTCTCATGTATATTTTAAAAAGCATGCTGAAAGCAAGGACTGATCTTCCTTGCTAAACCAGAGAAAGTCTATTGAACTCAGTGAAAATTACATCTGAAATCTCTCAGAGTAATAACAGGATCAGGTCTTGCAAACTCTCTGTTATGCTTATAGGGCTAATTGCCATTAGCAAATTAATTTTAATTTGCTGCTGTCTAAATGAGCCCTGAGAATCCAGCCATCATTACAAATAAGTGTATTAACACTGGTAGCATTGTCCTTTCCTGTCAACTGCTTCTCTCTTGTCCTGAGTTGATTTGGACAAAAGTGACATCAGTCGCTTCTGGAGTGATTGCAGCCAGGTTAAGTGGATGTAGTAGAGAAAGGAAATTGCAGGAGGACCTTATCCAGCAGATAAGCAGGGAGACACTGCCATGAATCAGTCCAGGAGAGGACTGTGCACATCTGCAAATCTAATGGGAGAAAGGATGTGATTTTACAGTACCACTTGTAATGCAACAGACTGTAAATTCACCTATAATTCAAAGTGGACTAAGAATTTCAGCAAACTGTTAATGGAGGATGTGTCCACTTACCTCATGCTCTTACCTCACATATAACTACAGAACATCAGATGGCTGCTGGGTATGAATAAAATTGGCAGGTACTCTTCTGTTGTCACTGTCTGCCTCATCATCATAGCTACAGTTCCATCCCATCCTTAATTTTGGTAACTGAGGAGGTAAAAATTCTTGCATCTGCAAGGATTTGCACATACAAACTTATATTTTAAATTTAAGTTTCAACTTTTCACCCCCTGCTTTCACTGGAGAGTGCATAGTTGCTGACTATGTTCCCTTCTAGAGTGGAGGACCCTCAAGCAGACAGATAAATAACTTTGAAACTTCTTTACCCTGGCAGGCTCGCACAGGTCTGTTTGAGGAAGCCACACTGCAGTGGAATGTCCCAGCACAACACAGGCTGATCAGAAAAGGCAAAGTGATGTAGTTAGAGAAACCTCCCACCAGGAAAATGGCATTTAAATAACCTCATACATCTTCATTGTAGGGGGCTATATGGGAAGAACTGGTGACAGCTACCCAAATTTTACAATGAATTGTGCTAGTGTTATGGAGATGGGCAGTCAACTGACTGACCAACCAACCTTTTGTCTTTTATACACGGTCATCAGTGTTACCTCCCCAATATGCTGTGAGGCACAGTTTCTATTACAGCTTTGCTGCTGGAAGTTGGGTGAATATAGTTAAAACAAAGCAAACTAAAAAGTCACAGTCCATTAACAATAACTAAGCAGAACTGAGGAAGGAAGAACAGGATAGCTCAAGGAGTCAGGAGCTAAATTACCTGTGGAGAGTATGACCATAGTCATGAGCCACTGTGTATTACAGCCAAAATGTTGGTCAGACAGCCATCTATCCATCTCCATAATACCTCCGCACTATGGATCTGCCCATCTCTGTTGCCTGTTGTACACAATGCAGTGGGTATCAATTACTCAGTCACTTTTGCTTGTAATATACCTGGGCTGGCCTGGCTGAAGGCGTGACTTATTGTAGTTTTATCCATAACATTTTGCAAACTGTTCTTCTGTCTTTGTTTTACTCTTCCATGAGCAGCTGTTAGTGTCTTTCTTGTGCATACTTCAAGTCTTCATTTCCTTCTCCTCTAGCAGCATGTTGTTTATGTGCCCTGATTGGAGTAATCAAAGGAACTGAAGATACAGCCAGTTCATTCAGTTTGATTTTCTGCATAAAGGTAGGCTCTTTCTTTAAACCTTGGAGTAACATTGTACACACTTCCTCAAATATCCCTTATCCACAAAATGAAGAAGCCAGTTTTGCCCAGCTCAAGATGCTGTTTAAAATCAGGTTGTAGCTGTGTATACATCAGTGGAAAATGCAAACATCTGCACTGAATTGCTGTCACACTGGGCTCACAGCCACTGTCGAGTTTCATTCACCTGCTTCATCTACTTCAGTTCAGAGCTCTGTGGATGAGGAACACCTTTTATTTCCTGCAAACATAGAGTCTAGCTGCCATACATTAATCTAATGCAAACCATAAAAACAGTACAATTTACAGCTAAGTTGCTGACGTATATAAACCTGTTCCACTGGATTTCCAGATGTTGAAGCTGGTGTTTTAGCAGAGATTTTGTTATAGCTGTATAAAAGTGTCTCTATGACACTTCTAGTGCACTTATAAAAGTGCACTATGACAAAGACAGTTCTAAGTCTGAGACAGTTTCCCTGCCGCACCCTTCTTTCAGGGTACAACTGCTTGAAAAGCACATGGTGGAAGGAAGGAATGTGTTGGTAATATCTGGTCACAAAACATAATGCCCACATTTAGGACATGCTGTTATGCACATCTAGTTTCATAATAGAGAGAGGAAAGCAAGCCTATCATGTTTCATCAAACATCCATGCATACAGTTGTTTTAGTCACAAGTGGGCCAAGATGAAACCATGAGCACCTTCCAAGGTCCTTTGTAAGTGGTAGCATTCGTCCCTGGCAAATAGATTGGGAAGCAGTCCTGTGGACAATTTACAGGTGAAAGGAGGCAATTTCTCAGCTCTGGGATGCCTTCTGGGTTATATCAGCTAGCCATTGCTCTGTAGTTACTCCTTACGCACTTTCAGGACTCCCGTTCCACTTTGGATTTCCTCTAAGCTGCACATAGTGAAACAATGCAGGAGAATGAATGAATTCTGCAGGAAGGTCCCATGGGTCCCAAAATTTATGAAATTCGGGCTTGTGTGTGGGCTGCGATGCCGACCTAGACCAGGATTGAAATCTTGGCATTTAGCTACACGTCTAGGAGCTAGCAGCTAGGACTGACAGATTAAATTATTTGCTATTTCTCAGGCAACAGCTCACAGCCTCCAGTGTGCATTCTCCTGTACAAGAGAGTTTTGTGATGTTCTGTATCCATTTATTCTTGTTTATTTTCTGTCATTTAGTCTGTGCAAGACACAGACAGCACAGTAGGTCTATTTCTCATGGCTTTCTCCTACTCTGACCATGTATGCCAAAAAAATACCTGCTTCATAGGCACCTCCACTGGTCCCCATCTGCAACATAAACACCTACCTGGGCTTCTCACTGTAGAGCAGAGCACAATGGGGAAAAAGGGCACATAGAGGGATTGTTAGACACCTTGCTCTTCCCCACACCTCTGGCCCAAATGCTGGCTAAAGCAAGAAAGAAATAGGCTATGAGTGGGACAAAATCGCACTGGAGAGGAGGTACGTAAAACCATATGCAGGCAAGGCACATGGACAAGGTATCAGGCTTGGTGACTTGCATGAATGGGATAGGAAATTTCCTTCTTATTTTGCAGCTAGCCTTACTGTGTTTCACTGGTGGACAAGAATATCCCTTCCCCTCCAAACCACATCATATGACTTGAGCTGCTGCTGAAGAAGGATAGACATGGGCCAACCCACTGCAGACCTGCATGGGGTCCGTGTCAGGCAGTGGAAAGCTTTCCTGTGCTAATGCCCCATTTCATCAGCAGAGGATTTGATCTAACAAGGGATTCTTTATGTTCTGTGTCAGGAAGTAATGTGGAAAAACACAATTAAAACAAATACTTCTCTGAGATTCGTTGTGCAAGCCAACCTGGAGAGGACAACACTGTAATCTTTTTGGTGTTATTGTAACATATTGCCCATAAAGAATAACAAATATCAACTTCAAATTAACTGTGATACACCCACTGAAAGCTAAGTGGAGTGAATGAGGAGAGACCAGAGATAAAACAGGCTTCTCTACAGATATTGTTCTGGAAATTAAAGTGAGTGGATGGAAGATACACATCAGAAAAATGATTTATTATGTTCAGTGTACCAGAGCAGAACTTTCACCCTTTTAAACTCTCATTAAAATGCACCCATTTTTGTTTCAAAGGATTAACATGTTAGCTCTAAAGAGAGTAAAGAGAGAAGAAAAATGTGATTCATGGTGTACTTAGAATTAGACATTGTTAATTGAAAATAACCCTAGGCACTTACACAGTGCTTTTCAGCTCAAAATCTTGAAACTAGTTTGTTTTGGGATTTTTTGTTGGTTTTGGTTTTGATTTTTTTTGGTGGATGAAATTCATTCATGTAAAGGGGTTGCTGAAAGACCTGTGTGCAGCAAAAATCTCACCAAAAAATACTGTGGGAGCTCTTGTGCACTAAGGCAAACATCACCTTTGGGCAGAAAGCTTTTGAAAATGTGTGGACTTGGTGTCACACAGGAACAAAATACATGTCCATAAAAATGGCAGGAAATTATTTATGGTGGTTTGGCTGCAGCTGAATGGATATTTGTACAGCTAGCTAAAACAAGCCCCCTGGAAACTCTGGAAAAAAACACCCTGGTACAGTCTGACTTCTGCCTCTCTGAACATGGGAAAATATTAATAGTGAAATGAGGACTTTGTAGCCATGTGCAAACTCTTAATCAAAATTTACATAGAGAAGGAATTAATAGTGGTGGTTGTTGGCCACAGTTAACTTTCTGATGCTCTGAATCCTTCAGTTTACTGAGGTGGGGCAGAGCATCATAAAGTCCATTGTGGTCAACAGCCACAGCAGGGTTCCACAAAGGACTTTCATAAGAGCTTAAAGATAGGCAGTCTGTTAAGAGACTTAATGAATTAGGGTCAGCAGCACTCAACTCACCTGTGTTACAAACAGTGTTCCTGTTTGGCATGTGGGGAAACAGCCACACACAATGTAGTGGCTTGCCTAAGGTCACAGAACAATTTAGTTGAGTAAAATGAAAAAGCTTTGAGTCCTGTCCTTTTCCCAGTGTCACATGAAGAAGGAGCACCATTCGTGAGTTATGGTAATTTCTTAAAGCATCAAGCAAAAGCCACTAAAATTAATAAAAGCAGAAACAGCTAATTCAGAGAGTGTTATGTTTCCTTTGGTCTCTGGAGTATTACAATGACATTTTGTAGTGGCGCTGAGAGGATTTACTTTACTTGCTTGTACAGTACTGGCATTGATGTGTTGGAGTGAAGATTTAGCTTTGTAAGCCGTTTGTTTCTGAACTCATTGTGACCTACTTTAAGTTTGCTGCTAAGTGGCTGGGTTTTAGAGTGACTGGGACAGTGATGTAATGAAAGTCATACTTTGGCACATGGAGGCAAAATAAGTCATTTGTATCAGTGCTAGGCCAGAAAATTTTGCAATGCACCACTAGATGAAATAAATCACGCTGTAATAAAGATGAAGAGGGCACCACGCACTGAGAGGTAGGATCTGTTTGAAGTGGAGAGAGCAGGATGACATTTTTCATGTGGCTAATTGATGCAGTAATTCCAGCAGGAAGTCTTGTTACTCATGAGTGTATCCAGCACCTCCGAACCTCCTCTGGGAGGCAGAGGTGATAACATATTTGATAAGCCATTTTCTGCAAGCTTCCATTCTTTGCTCAGGCAAGGGATGGCTTCTTACAGCCCTCCTAGCCCCTAATGACCTTGTGTACCATCAGCTAGGGTCTGCCACTTACTGCTTCTGGAAACAGGAATAGCTTCCTTTCGCACTGTGTCTGGGATGCAGATGACAAGATACAGAAAGATACAGATACAAGAATCAGTGAAGACATATAAATCCAGACAGCTGTATTCTGTACCCAGCTTTGACTCTGGCTTCTCCAAGGAAGAACTAGCTATAAGCTGCATGTAAAAGGCCAGTGATATTAAAACACTTGGCTCTGAAGAGACCTGGTAATGAGAAATGCCGCACAGCAGAAGCTATTACTGTTGTTGTTTAACTGTGGGCAGTTCGCTGTCAGCCTCAAAGAGTGGTGGAGGAGAAGGGTGGAGTGGAGGAGTCTGGAGGAAAACCCATTAGGATGGGCAGAGAGGGCACTACCTGGAGTGGGCTTATGATAGGGATATGGACAAATCTTTCATACCAGAAATCCAGGAAAGTCAGTGAAAAAGCTCTTATTGTTGTCATCAAGGTCAGGATTTCGCAAAAGCCTGACCCTCATCTTTGTGTAGTCCAAAGCATAGGTCACAGCCTCACAAGGGGAGCACCAACAAAGCATAACACAGGAGTGATTTTTGCCTTTAAGCTCTTTGATCTATCACCATGACATTTATGATATTCTTCTCTAATATGTGCCGTCTCTTCCCAAGTCTCTGCAGTAAATTCCCTGCAGAGGTAGTTAGTGCTTCTCCTGGGGTAGCAAACGTGGCAACAAGGGGCAAAGAAATATTCACGTTTCACAGGAGCTCAGCACAACATTCTAGAAACATTACCTTTGCTTCTTGGACAAGATATAGGTAGACACAGAGCTGAGTTGGTCCTCAGATGGTTTTCCAAGAACATAATGGGAAAAATACTAACAGTGTTTCAATTAGCGCTTTGCAGCTCTTCAGACATGCCACAGTTCTCAGAGCTCTGAGTTCACTGCCTCCATGTGTTAATGAAGTGGGACCTGCTGCTGTGTGCAATGCCTCCACAAAGTACACGTACCGTGCCAACCCAGAGGGAAGAAACAGCAAAATCACTGAAACTGTTTGGTGTGCTGGCACCCTGTTATAAAAATCATAGATAGGGAGCCTAATCATTTGCCCTCACTGTCTCCTGAAATTAAGTAGATTTCCCACAGAAATGAAAGGAAATTTTATCTGAATAAACCTCCAGAATTTACTGGCTTTACTTTGTGTAAGTAACCAAGGAGAATTTAAACTGACCATGTTTATTTTTTTTTTCCTGTAGAAAAATCCCATGAAATGTAATAGAGGAGATCCTGAAAGGCTTTTATCTTAATTACTTCAGAAAATTACAGAGAATTAGATCCTTTCTAATGATTTTATGAATTATCCTTTGGGATTTGATAGCAGGAATATAATTCGCTATTGAGTTGTATAGACTAGTGGAAAAACAATGCCTATAGAAAAGTTTTCACTATCTATTAATGTCTATAGGGCTTCCCTATAAAAGGTTTCTAAAAGCCTTTTATTTACAAATACTTCCAGGGGGTTCTATTATGCTGTACACCTCTGTTTATAATGCACACTCATTAGAGTAAGAAAAGCAAAACTAGACAGCAGAGACCAGTGATCTGGTTTCTGGGAGAAAGGACAGCGTGAGATCAAGGAAACCATCCATACAACTCCATGAAAATGCATCACATAGCCAAGAAAGGCAGAAAAAAGCAAAGGTTTTGATTCTGCATGGAGTTACTTCTAGCAGACCCTTGTTCCCACCTAAATTCCACAGCTCTAGGGAGGTGCAAAGAGCTTTACTTTGGATTACAGCTTCATAGACTAGCACTGTAAATTGATAAAGGAATTTGATCATGCCCTGGAAGCTTGTCTGTAAGAAACCATGACTGCAATAACAGCAATAACAGGTCAATTCCTTGTTTACTTCCTTTAGCTAAGCAGCCTGGTCTTTCAACTGCAATTGCCTATCCCTCCTGAGGCGACTGTGCTGTACACAGACTGTTTCTTTCTCCCCACGTACCTGTCACACTAACAGAATAGGGCTCCCCAAACCCTGCTCTGCACCCTCACTCCCACCTCACAGACAGCAATACTATCACATAACTATAAGGAGAACTGGGTCTTAGTTGTGCAGTCATTTGCTGCAGATCCAGTCTCACAGTTAACATGCTTAAGCTTCTGAGGAATTCTTGCATACAGAGCACGTTGGGGTGCTGTCACGCACTTCATATATTTCGGGGCGATATTAAGCGCCTCTTCCAAACTCCCTGGTTAACAGGCCTTAAGTAATGGCTATGCAATATCTGCTTTGGGACTTTTCCATTTCTGATGGACATTTCTGTTCCTTTTTCTGCTTATGCTAACTGGTTTTGCTCTGTTGTTATAGAACCTTGAAGGAAAAGCCCTTGCTGACTGTAGTTGTATGCTTCAACAAAGATTTGGTATTCCATGACCTGATGTGGGACATGCTGAACAGTGCCTGACACTAGTGCTCTCTGCCAGAGTTCCACTGAGTTTAAGCAATACAGCTAAGGCTGTCAGATGCACGTGTTTGCAGAGCTGAGAACAAGAGAAGTCATAGCAAGTGTCTAGGCATCTATCCTCATTCACCTCCTGCAAATTCACAGCAGGGAGGATGGAGGAAAGATGACAGCAAAAGCGTCAGGATTAGCTTGTGTCTGCAAAAGAGCTGAGGAGGGAAGAGGAAACACAGTGACTTTATGTGACTTTCTTCTCAGGTGACAACATGCCAAGCTTTCAGAAGAGGAGTCACAGAGGGATTCTAGCACCAAAGGATATTGTGGCTTTTTTTGAGAAAAATTAAATTAGGAAAATATCACAAAGGTCCTTCTGTGGTAGGTATTCCAGCATTTCATACCCATGCATTGAAAGTTCACATGGCAAAAGGTGTTTGATAATCTCAGACTAAAAGATGTTTTTAATTTCCCAGGGACCCATTTCTATTTCAGGCATTTGTATGCCAGCTGCTAGCACAAAACACTTCACAGTCATTCCAGCAAGCAGAAACCAGCATACCCAATATAGAAGCAGAACATAAATTATTTTAGTTATTGGGTTTATAAGTTGAACTTCAGCTAGAAAAACACAATCATGCAGTTCTGGACAAATCCTGGCTCACTAATATCTTTCTTTTGTGAAAAGCACAATTCCCTTAATTTTCCACAACTTTCCTCTTATCTCCCCACCCCCTTTCTTTTTTTTTCATTATTTTTCATTTGCAATTGTCTGTCTTGGCAGACAGACAAGTCCTGTGCTCAGGACACAAACTCCTACTCCTTATTATAGACCACTAAAATGTTTTCTCTGACACATTTGCAGTCTGTCACAAGCATTACAGGAGATTTTTTTATTGTTGCCACCTTTTGTTTATCCATCATCTCAGGTCTTCGCTTCCTCAGATATGAACCTACCTACCAGCCAGAGCTGTGCCAAATGCTGCTTCCCAGCAGCACAAAAACCAAGCTCTTAAAAAATCTGTCTGCAGTGGCCAGATGCAGAAAGGTTTCTTAGTGAAGTAGGGCAGTTAAATGCAGTACAGAGCTCAGGCTTCCTGGATTTCATTTTATGTTAATGTATTTTTATAAAGAGTCACTCAAAAAGCTTTTAGATCTTCATGCTAATGAAACGGAAATTGATACAGAAGTCAGTGGTTTGACAATCAGTTACAGATTAGGATATTCTAACGGGAAGCATAATGTGGGGAAAGGCAGAGGAAAGGGACTACTGACTTTCAACACATGACCGAGGGACTGTGTTTTCTCTTTGTGTGGATCATGCCAGAGGGAATTGCAGCATTTCCTGCAAAACTCCTTTTTTCCACAGCTTTATGACAACTTGTAAGAGGCGTGTTCTCCATAGGAAAGAATCTGATGTCTGGAGCCTTTCTTATTTTCAAACTTGGAAAAATACCCATTTTTCACAACTACAACAACTACCCAATGGTCTGGAGAACTGACTCACTTGTGAACTCAATGTGGTATTTTTAATAACAAATGATGTTGGGATTGGTACATTATAAGGCTTCAAAGAAGTAGCATGTATGTCTAAATCACAAGGACAGTTGCTATTTTATAGTTTTCACGAAAACTGCTGGGTTGAAATCTGCTCAAGAGCTGCAGAATACAATGCGGGGGTTAAACTGCTGCTGGTAGCCACCTTGAGAGCAGAGGGTTGGCACAGGAGAAATGGTGTAATTGATTCTTCTTACCCTAGATCTATACATCACTGCAAGCACAGCCCCGCTGGTAACTTTTCTAAGCTCCTGGGTAGAAAGAGAGTTGCTGAGTGAGGTGTCTGAGCATACAGTGAAATAAACAGAAGTGCTAATGACCAGTTCTTCATTATGTTTGTATCTGGTTTCCAGCACAATTGGGCCCTGATTCTCATTTGCTGCTTTTGATATTACTGTAATACAAGTAATTAGCTACAAATGAACAACAGCAATGAGTGTAGTCAATACATAATGCATGTAAATATGTAAGGGAGCATGTCTTGCTGTTTGTATTCTCCATTCTGCCCCACCAGGATTTATTTATTATATATGGAGCAAAATCCAAACACCAAAGCTTTATCCTCTCCCTGTGGGAGGAATTTGCACATAGATCAGGTATTTCATGTTCTGGCCATATCCCTGTACCAGCACATTATCTCCAGTGCAGCACTGCAACGCTCAGCACTGCTCAGATCTGAATCCAAATTTTACTACTTGAGATAATCCCAATTTAAAAATAAAACTAATGACAGAAAATTGACATAAGCCCAGGAAATGAGCAGCAGAAAGATTTCCAAACATTGCTTACAGAGATCCCAGGCCAACGCGTTTACAGATTATGAAGTTTATCAGATCAACTTCGAAGATGTCTATGTACAATCTAATTACACTTAACAATGAGATAAACAGATGACCAGTATATTTTCACACACACACACAAAGGCAAAAAAGCACAGATGCAAGAGCAGTAAATGATCTGGCTGGGGTCTTTCATTAGTTAGTGTCTGAAGCTGTCTGAGAATCAGGAGTCTGCTTCTTAGAAGCTTACTTCAAAAGCCCTGGTGGATATACAAGCTAGATATATTTCTAGCTTGGGATATGCACTAAGCATCTGCTATTCTTTTAGAAAATGTTATAAGCATCCTGAGTGTGGGTACTTTGAGGCTGGCTACAACAGATGAAATGCCATTGTTCAAAAGATTTTAATGAGCACAGCTCCACTGCCATGTGGATGGCTCAGCTCGATGCTGTGTTCTGCTGACAGGATGTAGGAGGTCACAACTCTTCACAGGGGGAGGCATTTTTTTTTAATCTAGAGGAAAAGTTTCAGTCTGTCAAGGAGGCAACACACCCCTTTTTAAAACTGTCTGAAGATTGTGGTGTGTGCTGGGTGCTATTGATCTGTCATAATCCTTTGCAAATGGAAATTGTGGGGTAGGGCAGGCAGAGCTTCTCATGGTCTCTGGGAAACATCTGGGACACACTAGGTGTTTGGAGAGGGACAGAGTTGAGCATAATCCATGCTGGTTTTGCTGGCAAATTTTGTAGCTGGTACCACTCATGTCCTCATGTGGAGACAGCTCCAGGTGGTGAAATTGATGGGGTCCATGGATTAGAATGGGACTGGCTTTTCTCTATAAATGGGGGAAGGCAAGGTGGAGCCCTAGGTACAGAGCAGGAGCTCAAGTCCTTGCCAGCTCCAGATCTCCAGAGCCTGGGAGTGGTCTGGTGGGGCTGTGTGACTTTATGTTCACTATAGTTCCTTAAAGTCTTGCCACTTTGAAGCACACAACTTGAACAGCAGAGCCCAGGGAGAGATCATGAGTCCAAACTTCACCTGAAAGACCCTCTTTGCTCTGGGTCTGCACTAGATGTGGCCTTTGATCCCAGCCTTGTGGAGCCTAAAGACTGCTACCTGTAGCTGCTGTTTTGAAAGCATTTTTGGGGTGCAGGAAATAGAGGTAAAGTTTCTGGCACCAGAATGAGGAGAAGTCCTGATGAAGAGAAACACAAGGAGTGCTTTGGTAACATCATGGCATGCTGTGACATTCCAGTCATTTCCAGGAGTCCCAAAAACTTCACTCCAGAACCAGACTAGGGACTTCTAGTGGAGGGAAAGATCTGAAGAGCAGTGAAGCAGCTGAAGTACATAAGGATATCACTGGGGCAGCTTAATGAAAGTGAAGTCCTGGTAAATGTGAAACTAGGTTTGGTGCCACTCTGGGTTCCTTCCTCCTGGGGAGATCTGGGAATTAAGGCCACACAGAGAAAGTGTGCAGGGAGAAGAAAAGGGAAGGGAGGAAAATCTTGGCAAGGGTTCAGCTATCAGTGGGAAGAGTAGAGCTGGATGCAGAGCCAGTGAAGGAGAGGGAGGAGGATGGCACAGCAGGATCCTTGGTCTGCTGCTGAGACTCCCTCTCTTTTTGTGGCTCGCTTCTCTGCTCTGCGTTACTCGTCTGCACAGCCAGCCTGTTCTATAGGCCAGGACCAGGTTTCTGCAACACAAGGCATGAAGGACCCTTGAACAGTTTTGAAGGTACTGCAGTAATATAAAGAAGAAATTGCAGCCACCAGATTGGAAAAATTGAGTACTTCCAGCCTATAATTTTGTGCCTGGTGAAGCCCCTTGCCACACAAAGCTTAGAGCTACAGCTGCTTCAGTGCTAAGTACAGAAAAGGAAGATGTTTCTTGAGTCTACTTTTAGCCTCAGAAAATCTGGGTACAATTTCTATGAAATGAGGGATGAAACTAGCTCATTCTGCATCATACTCTAATTACCAGCTGCAGTGAAATATCCTAAGATGATGTATCTGAGGCTCCATCTTATTTCTGGATCTTGTTCCAATTTTTAATTAATTCCCCCTACCAGTTTGCAGCACCTAAATGACATGCACTGAGCATCAGGCCCTGGATTGCCTGGTCTTCCTCCCTTGGTATCCTGGGACAACTTTTCTTCATAAATACTGCAGAACTGTTTTGCCAGTCTTAGGATGGTGGTGTTAATACTCGCTTGCTATCCAGCATTTTTTTGAGACAGCCTATTCAAGTGTGAAAAGCATTCTGAGGTCTTAGGTCATGCTACAGAAGTGAGAACAGTTATTTCTTCTCTTTCGCTTCATTTCTCTGTGGCCTGTTCTATTTCTAAATACTGGAAGTGGCGCTGGGCAGAAAGGATATCTGTTCCGCAGGAGAAACATAAGTTGATTTTGCAGGAGAAAAAGAGGAAGATGCTTTGAAGGAAAGAAAAAACACATAGGAGAAAGGAAGAGGGCATGTGAGAGGGAGGGCGCATATTCTAGTGCAGGTGAGAAACAGTTTAGGAGTCAAGGTGCTCAAACTCTATCCCAAATAAGATGAATGCTCCCATTGGTAAGTCCTGGGCCTAGTATGGCAGAGGCCATAGACTCCTCCTACGCCCTAAATAATGCTCACAGGAGGAGTTTTGAGTATGCTGCAATGTTTCCACAGAGACTTCCATTTCAGAAAGAAAAAAGATTTGGTAGCAAAACTCCTGGCCAACCGTACTTTCAATCTCATTCTCATTTATTTGCTCAAGTAATCCCCAGTGCTTGATTGATATAAGACTTGAATTAACTCTGTATTTATTCAGAGGTCTTAAATTGCACTGATGTGATGAGGTAAAATTGCAAGCTGATGCAATTTCAAGGGCAAGCGGATGCAATTTCAAGCATATGACAGGGCAGCAAATCCCACTTGCTACTGAGGGACCCAAACCCATTCAAAGGTTTCCAGAGAAGGTGGTAAAAAGGCTCCTTCTCTTGCAAGTACAACTGCTTTTCATGAAGGAGAATTTCTCTTAGCACTGGTGTGAGGCAGAGGTACAGTACCTGTCAGAGACTCTTGAAGAAAATTGAAACTGTTTGCTTGATGTTGCTCTTGGTGAATAGTGTTGGTTAGTTCAGACACTAAATGAAGCACATTCATTGGTTCTGAGCAATTTCTCCATAACACATGGTGTTGGGAATAAAACAAACTCCAGATGAGCAAGAAGCTTGGAGCAGTTAACACACTGATCTAAAAGAAACTTTCTGCAAATGCGAAGGTGACTATAACTTCAGGCAGAAGTGCCATTAAAAAAGGCAATCAAATTGAAATCTCCATTGCTTCTGGCATTAGCTGTTTCTGAAGCTTTGTATGTTTCCAATAGGTGTTCAGTGAATTCAGGCAATCAAAGCTAGCTATGAAGCTGTTACTGGATGGGATTTAAACATTTTAAATGAAGAGGTGGAAAAATGATAATGTAAGTCTGTGATTGATGTAGGTGGAGAGTCAGTGTGACCATTTGGAGACCCACCTCAAGACAGAATCTGAGACTAAATGCTCATGAAGAAACTACTGGATGTCCCAGTATTGAAATATGATGCAGCAAATAAAATATAGTTAGGAAAGAAAGCTACCCAGTCCATGATGTCCGTGGAGAACATCAGCTTGAAAAAGATCAGGCGAGAGGGTTGGGGATGTAAAGTGTAGCTGGTATGAAAAGGTCCAGCTACTTTGCCAAGTGGTGCCAGCGGTGCATACGTCATAGCTGCTAGCAGTTTGCATTACATGGAAGTGAAACAAAGATACCCACACAACTAGAAATAGTTATGGCAGGCACACAGAGGACTTACCGATGTTCAGAGATGGACAGGGCAAAACAGAAGGTCTTGAGGAGGTTTGGGGTTCAGGAGCTACTGTGGCTTCTGTGGGAGCGGTGTTAGCACAAGAGGGAGCTGTCCGCCTGTATGAGTGTCACCCCAGACTAAAACACGCTGCAAAGAAAACAGTGCTCTCAAGCCCAGAGAGAGGCAGGAGGCAAGAGGAACCGAGCGCTCAGACAGGCAGCGACTGCAGCAAGCTAGCATGGGAGAGCATGGACTGAGACAGCAGAACTAATTCTGCAGGCCAGGCCACCAACACTGCACGCTGCTAATTGCTCTTCTGCAAGTCAGATCCCGCATTATGTTAATGCTATCAGTTAATTGTTTTTATTTGTAGGCTTTATTTGTAGGCTGGGGAGGGAGATGAAGGAAAGGTGGTTGGTCAAAGTCAAACATGGTACCAGACAGAGGTTTATGTGGCAATGCAGCTGATCACCAAGGCTTAGATGGTGAATGAAGTCTACGCATGTCAGTCAGCTGTGAGCAGGGTCTGAACACAATAGGGCCTGTGTACCCAGCAGAGGGCATATGCATGCACACACCAGCACTCCTACCTTTACCTTTGGGACATCATTTCTTAGATAATGAGCATATCAGTGCTCTCAAAAGCTATGTAAGTACTTAGAGGACAAAGCCAGAGGCATCAGCTGTTCTCTTTTGAACAGGCTGTGGCTTCTGTTACAGGGTCCAAATTCAGATAAGGTCCCACTGCAGAAGGTGTTGAACTCCCATTTATCAAGATTAGTGGTCCAGAGGAAGCAAGCCACATCCCCGAGCTCAGGTCTAAACACTAGCATCTGTGTTTACTATATATTGGGGAAGCCAGCCTGTAAGCTCTTCACGCTGAGCTTAGTTGTTTCACCTTCCTATTTTTTCTCCAAATGCCTCATGCCTAATTTTGGTAGACACATTTTACTATAGTCTGGGACTGAGCTGAAAGCTTTGTTTCCTCCCAAGAATCTTGTGAGGATAATTCATAACCAAGCAGTTTGTAACAGTGCCATAGCATCTGAAATGCACTGTAGAAGGCTAACACAATGTACCTGTACACTGCCTCGGCAGGAAGACAGACAGATCTTCCAGTGGATGCACTTAGATATATAACGGATTGTGCTGTATATGTTCAATGATGGGACAAGGCACAGAAAATCAGGCTAAGGGGAGAAAACCACTCCAGATTGAAAAGCTGGAAGGCATTAAAAATACATACAGAAGAAAAGCATGTGGTCTTGACGATGAGGGAATGGATGGAGATCAGAGGTCTGGGCTCCTTGCCACAGGCTGCTTAGCCTCAGGCAAGTCTTTTGAGATTCCATCTCCCCTCCTACCCTTTGTCTATGTAGGTCTCAGGAGCTCCTAGGCAGGGTTGCTCTCAAGGGCAGCAGTGAGGTTACTTTATCTCGGTCATTGCTTCTAAGACATATGATAAAATCACTTTGTGTATGTACGTGTGTGTGTATATAGATATGTGTAAATCTCAGGTTGCCTTATGGAGCAAATAAGGAATAAACACAGAATGCCTGGGGAACATGTGGGAGGAGCAGAGTTCCCAGCCGGTTATTAATCCACTTTCAGGACACAGCTTTTGCTGAAGTTTAAAAATAAATTTAAAAAAAAAAAAGGTGAATTTTATGCCGAGCCAGAGGTCTGGCTCCAGCCTCAGCGCCCGCCCGCCCGCCGTGACGCCGGCAGAGCAGCGACCCCCCCCGCGCCCCCGGCCCCGGCTGCAGGCGGCCCCGCTCCGCGCCGCTCCGGCCCGGCCCCCAGCGCGGCGGCGGGCGGGGGCGCAGCCAGCGCGGCCGCTTGTTGATCGCGGCGCCCAGCGCCGCTCCGCGCCTGCCGGGCCGCCCTTCGCGCTGCGCAGGCAGCTCCCTCGCCCGGGGTGGCCGCTGGGCTGCGGCGCCCCTGCATTCTGCCATTGCTACCTTGCAAACCACAGACCCCTCCTTGCGTTTGTTTTTTTTTCCCTCTCTCCCTTTCTTTCTTTTTTTTTTTTTTTTTTTTTTTTTTTTTGCATGAAGATGGCGGCGCCGCTCGCTAGCAAGGCGGGGGCTGCCGGCACCACCAGCAAGCCTCCTTTCCCGGAGCTGGATTTCCGATCGGGAGCCAGGGTGGAGGAATTGAATAAACTCATCCAGGAATTCACCAAACACGACCAGAGGGAGTACGACGATCAGCGAGCCCTGGAGATCCACACGGCGAAGGACTTCATCTTCTCCATGCTGGGTAGGGCAGGGACCGGGCGGGGCGGGGGCAGCGGCGGTGCCGGCCGGGGACCACGGGCGGGGACCCTCGGCGGCGCGGCACCCGCGGACCCGTTCCCTGCGCCACAGGCGCGCCGGGCTGGGGGTCCGTGGTCGCAGGGCGGGTCTCAGCCCCAGGAAACTGTTTTTTCCAGTCCTACCCACCTAGTCTTTAGCAGCGCTGTATTTATAAGCGCAGAGGAGAGGCTGGGTCGCAGAGCTGGCCGGTGTCCGAGAAGCACGCTAAGCCAGCGGGGCTGGAGGCAAGGCGAGCCCGACCGTTTCCTGCTTTCCCCCCCAGCTATCAAGTATTTTTTTCTGGACCGCTTTTTTTGTTATCAGACCGACTGATGCTTGTATAGGAGCATCCTCTGAACTGCGTTTCTTGCTTAGGTTGCAAAACTTGCTGCGAGTAAGTCAAATTGTGGCGGGGGAGTCCTCATCGGTGTGAAACTTTGAATTGCGGGCAGGGATACTTAAACCAGGGTGAAACACGTGTTGGCTCTTGCAGAAATCACCTGGGCTCTGGCATGACTAAGGCTTCTCAACATTAACGGTCGAATGACTAACAACTCTGATTCTCTAGGTAGTCAGTTCCTGATAAATATTTACCTTGTTTTGACTAAGGAATCACTCTCAGGAATGAGAGCCTTCAGGGTATGAAGAGATGCTCTTTAACATAGAGGTTGGACCTTGAAATCAACCATCCAAGTTTGAATCAATGTCTCAAACATTTTTGCATGTAAAATGAGAACATGGGTAAACAGCAGGTGTGGCCAGTGAACGGTTCTTTGTAGCTGAGAGGTGCTTGAAGTGTATTTGGCACAAACCAAGTGTGTGGTCTACATGTACGCTGTGAATAACCTACATCACTGTTCTCATTCAGGAGCACAGAGCTATCCTATTGCAATAATAATTATTTTCTGTATCGGGGGATAATGATTATAATAGACCACTTCCTCTGTAGCTGTGAACATATCTGCACTCATTAAATGAGAATCTACCTGTCCAGCTGGTTATCTTGTAAGGTATCTGGATAAGTATAATTGCCTGCTGTGGGATCTGCACGCATTTGTATCACTTTTTCACCAAGGGCTGGACAGGATATAGCAGACTAAATTTAGCTTGAGAACAAGGACAACAAGTTGAAAAGTCAGTAGCATGTATATTTATAGTTGCTGTTATAAATATTTTTCCCTTCCTGTTTAAAAAAAATGATGTGGTGAAGCCATGGTTGCATTAAAGCCTGTAGGATTTTTATTATTGAAAACCTGATCCTGTGGAAGTCATCTGCTATTATGATCTGATACATTTTTAAATTGGGGCTGAGAAAGCAGGGCTGGATGGGATGAAGCAAAGAAGAGTGGAGAGAAAACAGTCAGAACAGCAGTTCTGGGTGTGCAGCAGGTAGAGAAAGCTTTGTATGATCCTCTTTAAGCATTACTAGTCTTTGCAGGGGACAGGGACCACAGCATTTCTTGCTGCCTCATGTGGGAGAAGGCAATACAAGAACGAGGGAAGAATAGCTAGAGTGTACCTTGTATTTCTGCAAACACACCCTAATGTTTTGCTTTTCATGAAAACAAGGAGCCTTAGGCTGTTTAGAGATAACGTAAATTAACGTGGCTGTCTTTGTCAATATAATGGCTGGGAGATGAGCGTTCTTCAGTTTTAAACCTATAGACTAAAACCTGGGTTTAAACAAAAGCTGTATTTCTGTTTTAAGTTATGCCTGTCAATTTTCAATGAGACTTGTTTCTGAATAAAAGAAGAGACATGAGGACCAAGCCAGGGACAGAAATGGAGATGGGGTGTCTGATTTTTCTGCATTAAACACGGAAGTTCTGTTAGTGGATCAGACCCTTCTTAGCCGGAGAGGCTCTTAAATCTAAAAGGATTTGTCTTATTAATAAATAGCTCTTTCCCCTGTGCCTGATCCCTCCCATACGTACTGCTCTTATCTCATCGGGTGATGATAGGAAAATTAAACGTAGCTTTCCTGATTTAATTACATTGGTGTGTAATTGCTGGATTAATAGTAGGCAAGGAGAGTGTGCAGATTCTCAGATGTTTGTACTCTGCATGGCTTGCCCTCTAGGTCAGATCTTTGCTTTCTATTTATATTAACTCTTTTTCACATGAGTTGTCTTGCTCTGGCTATTAGCGACCGAACTCTGGGAGATCTCAAGAGTTGGGCTATGTTAAAATTAAGGAGAGGTACTGCTTGTCATGCCTTTGTCTAAAATCTTGTCTAGAAGTGCCTCAAGCATTAAAATAAGACTGCAAATGACCTATGTACCTGATGGGTGAAGTGAGTATTTTCTGGATGTGGGCAGTTTCTGAGCATCCCATTCATAGTCACCAAGACCACATGGTCTTGCTAACACCCATACTGAAACAACAGGTGTCTTTTGATGCCTTTGCTGGGTAAATTCCTGTACTCAAACTGAGCTGTGCCTGACAATTACCCGTCTCTGACATAGGTATAACTGAGCCTCAAAGGAAGGGAAGGCTGTATTAATCATGAATGGTGGAGAAAAGATAGTCTTGTGTTCTGGGCAGTGGGCTGGCTGGGAGTAACTGAGAGACCAAGTCTCTGTCTGCCAGCCATGAAAGGAGCTAGCTACTTATTCTCCCTGTGACTCAGTTTTGGGGTTTTTTTGTGCTTAAAGAGTGATAAAGGAGTATTTTTGTCAAGTGATATTAACGTCAGTGATATTTGATTTTTAAACCATTTGCTGCTATTGTGATGAGAGGTGCATAGCACTCATATTAAAAACCTTTTAGGGGTACCTGACCTAGAGAGTATTGATCCTGCAGTACAAGTACTTGCAGAAAACTTCTTTAATAAACACTACCTGTCTCTTTCTGTTCAGCACCTAAGTGAAAAAGGGTTGGTAATGCACAGATGTGCTAGGCTTAAAAAGCCATATATTATGCTCTTGGGAACGAGAGTGTTGCATATTAAATAACCCCTTGAAATTTCTAGTGCTATTGCTGCTGCTGTTGCATGTTGTTAGGGATACTGACTCTTGCATTTTACTTCTTAACAAAAGAAAGAGTAAGGAGATATGAATAAATGCAGACTATACAAAGCTATTTCCTTCACTCTAGGCACACATTGGCATTCAGTCATCTAGAGCAGTTTTCAGGCTCTTCAGGTTGGTATTTTGTTTCCCTTTCTTATCAAGAGACATTTTCTTCCCTGCAGTCAGAAGAGGAATGGTCGGGATATTTCATGCCATTCTCTTTCTTCTCATTGCCCTATCTCCCCAGTTCAGGGGAAGGACAGGGGCTAAAGTGGCCTCTTTTTTTTATTATTCTTAAGGCCTCTAGTTGTATCTTTTTGTCACTGCAGTGGTTGCATCTCACTTTTATGGGAGCTGCCCACCAGGACAGGCCACACTTTGAGGATCTGCAGCCAGCTGCAACTTAGAGCTGTTGACAAGACCTCTAGAGAGCTTCTATCAGCACTTGATATAGGAGAGGTGGTGAGCCTATTCTGAGAGCATTTCCCTTCTTTCTGGTGCCTGTCCAGTGCTGAGCTGGGTGTGCTAGCAAGTCTTTGTGATAGAGGCAAGTCTCACAGTGGAGGCAGAGCTGGCATCAGCAAAACATTTCTGCTGCCAATACCATCTTCCCAAATGGAGTGAGTTACCCTGCTGGGCTCTTGCCTCTGTAGCAAGGCTTCCAGCTGTTTCTTGGATTGCTGGGCCCCTAAAATATGTGCAATAGAGGTGCAGATTGCTTTGCTGAGAACACAGGTGTTCTGACAACAGCTTGCTTTTATTAGCATCTTCTACAAGAGGAGCATTTTATGGTCCTCCCCTGTCCCCAAGGTCTGTGTAGCAGAACAGCATTGGTAGTGGGACTCTGTTGTGTGGGCTTGTGTGGCATTTTTTCTCTCTTTTCCTACCTGACATAACTTGCTGATGAAACCTTCTATTGTAGATTAGATTTCAGGCATTGTTGGAAGTGTTACTTACCTGTTTGTGAAACATCATGGAAATTCTCTGGTTTCTGTTGTGGTGTTGAGCTGATGAAATAGCAACAGGATTGGAGTGATCTCTCTAGGGTTAAGTCTTTCGTGTATGTGCGCCTTTTCTCTAGGGAGGCCAATCGTGATAGGAGCTCACTGTACTGAGGCCTATGTTAATAAAGGCTCCCTGCTGGCATTCCCTGTGCTGCTGAATGCATAATGCACAGCTGTTAAAAACACCCTTACTGTATTGCAGATTTCATTTCTGGCTTCTGTTGGGTCTCCTCTCCCTGCATGCCACATGTTTCTGTATTTGCATTTGAGGTCGAGGGGGTTTTGTATTGTGTTTTGTTTTATTAAGTTACAGGTTGCTAGGCTGGTAAAGTAATCCTAGCAAAGCAAAGCATTGGTAGCTTATACTTGGTTATAGCTACCAGAAGTCAACCAATTTAATCTAATTGGGTATTCTTGCTGTGCAACTAGTTAAAAAGGATCGATAGCCTCCTCTGTCCCTTTGTTCAAAGGAATTGCTGCTCCAAATATGTGTGCAGCGAAAATAGCTCGAAAATCTTTCTCTCAATTTGTTATAAGATGCTGGTACTTTTGCTCAACTACTGTTTTGAAACATTAGGTTATGATGCAAAGTATTTAGTGTAATAGCTAGGAACATGTCCTAAGGGCATGAATTCTCATGACAGGCTTGTCAGACTGCCCACCGCCTGTTTCTTCAGTCTGTGGAAATATTTGTAAAAGATTTGGGTGAATACTTGCCAAGCCCCATTATGCAATTATGTTTTAAGGGCAATTTTATAATTACAGTGGAGGATTGTAACTAGGATACATGAGGTTTTGGGGTTTTGACTTTTCCTTTTCTGTTCCACATGACTTTGCATGAATGCTAAAATATTCAGAGCAATTCTAGTCAGAAACCAGTTGTTCAACTTTCTTTTAGGCAGCTGGCTATTTTTATAGGTGAAGCTAAATTAAAGACAAATACAACATTGCTCAGGAAGGCTGGAGGGCATGTTTTATTATAGCTTTGGTAATCTGTAGGACGGATGTATACTTGGAGACCCAAAGCAGGCCATAGACGGAGTCCAGTCTAGAGGAGACTCAGAGTGTAATAGTCCTGCCAGGACTTCTCAAAGGGAATCTCCAAGCTGTGCAAGTTTTTAGGTACTTGGGATTGCCCTTCTGAATTTTTATTTCATAGAATCATAGAACAGTTAGGGTTGGAAAGGACCTCAAGATCATCTAGTTCCAATCCCCCTGCCATGGGCAGGAGCACCACACACTAAACCGTGTCACCCAAGACTCCATCCAACCTGGCCTTGAACACTGCCAGGAATGGAGCATTCACAACTTCCTTGGGCAACGAGGTTCCTACTGGCTTTAACTATCTCTTGTACAGCTAAAACTTTTTCATCTTTTCTTGAGCCTTGACATGTACACTCTTGCCTCTGTACATGTCCCAGTCCTTTTGCTGCGAAGGTGGTTTTCCCAAGCACATCTCTGAAACTCTTCCCTGTGTTCTCTTCTCTGACCCGATCAGACCCTAGCTGTTTGTACTCTGCAGGATAGGTTGGGTAAGAAAGTGCCAGGAAGAAATGTGGTTAAGTCCAAGAGATTAGCTCATCTCCAGTCAAGGGGGCTTCAGTTACAAGGGCTGCTTCAGCATGACACTGAACAGTGATTAAGATGACACTGCACCTGCAGGCATGTCTGTGTGAGACCCTGTGGTGGCAGCAGCAGGTAGAGGCTCTGTTATAGAACTCTTAACTCTCTCTAAGAAAAATGACCTGCCCTTGAGTCCACTTCCTATGGCTGGGTGATGCAAGTGTATGAAACTAACTTGAGCAAGAGCTATTGCTCATTTTCTGTGAAAAGAGAGGATTAAGAATTTAATGCATTGTGTAGGGTGCCATACCTCCTGAGCCAGGTTTTCCCTAAGGATCTTACAGCTGGGATGGGTTCAGTTCCGTATCCTAAAAGAAAGCCATTAATTCTGCCCATTGGTAGCTTTGCCTGCTATTGTCTGGAGAAGGAGATAAAATTCTCTAAGACTAACAGTCCATTCATCTGCACAACATACTATATTACTATATTATTTAGACTTTCTTTAATTTTCCTATCTTTGGGGCATGAAACAAGTATAGTAGAATAGATGGGGAAGCAAAGGAAGGTATCTGCACTGCTTTTGTCCTTGGAAAAGCGGAGGACCTAGCATGGGAGCTAAGGCAGAAGGCACCTTTGGATGTTGTATTCACGGAACACCCTTCATTGAGAAGAAAGGAGTGTGCATACATGGGAGCAAGGGTGAGAGAGCAAAGGTGAAAAGTGACTTTTAGGTGAATGTCTCAAGTTATTTGCCCAAGTCATGTTCTGATCACTGGTAGTGTAACGTGAGGTCAGGAGATTTTAACTTTTTTGGAACTTGCAGCCATATTTCATAGGTTCCCCATCTAACTATGGATTTTATATCCAGTGAAGGTTTATGACTTCTTTTATTGCATATCTATCTTACTGTCTGACTAGCAAAAATATGAGAGTTGGCTTCTTTTTTTGCTAATGCAACTGGAAGGCAGCTTATGAGACATTCAAAATAAATCTTTCAGCAGCAGCTGATGTTCCAATTGACAGATGCTGCTATGGATTTTGCTTTTCTCTTTAGTAAAGAGAGCTCCACTGTTTGCTTTCATTTCTACCATTCTGTTGCATTCACTTTTACTGCAAATAGCAGTTGTCCTAGACTGAGTGGATTAATCTGCACCTTCATACTTCAGCCAACCTGACAGGTCCCTGAATCACATAGTATTGCATTGGATAAACTTTCTGCAGTTCTTTGAAAGCACCATTTTAGTGACTTTCGGGTAGTAAGGGAATCAAAATGTGCTGTAGCATTCAGTTTGAGGAGGATAGATTTTCTCCTCCCCAACATATTTGACTTTTGAGGTTTCAATAAACGCTCAATGCTAAGGAAGTTACAAAAATCTTGTTAATGCGTTATATTTCACCTGTCAGACAGTATGATTTTAATCTAAAGCATTTAATTAGAAGGTTGTTAATGCATTTTGTTATGTGCATGCTGGTGTTTAAAGTACAATTTGCATACCACCGAGTGGAGGTGATTAATTACTTTAGGTTCATAATATCTGGGTCTTTGAAAAAGCAGTGGTAGCTAGTTCCACCCACTAATGTTTAGGGCTGTGGGCAGAAGTTTGCACAGCACTGGGTGGCTTCAGCTTGTAGAACAGGAGGTGGGTGGCATCCATTTCACCCTAAGAAAATCACTCTGTAGGTAAAAACCTGAGTCAGAACCTATGTTCCATAGACCCATTTTCCATTCTGAGCTGCCCTCAAATGTAATGATGCATAATGGGACCTTGGTACTGCCAGAAGCCTCCCTCATCTCCTGTGCTTTCATCAACCTGTGAAAGGTGGGGTGGTACCTGAAGAGTGGAACATTGTGGTGTTGCTGTTCTTTGTGATAGGATGGTTTAACCATGCAATGCAAAGAAAGTTTGTTTTTGAGTGTTTAGCCTCAGAAAGTGTTTAAATAGTGAAGGCAAAAAGTTGCTCTGTCATTGGATGTTGATCTAGTGGCTTCAAGATCAAGTACAGTTCAGCCTCAGAGAGAGATTACAACGTGACTCAGTTAAATAGTTCTAGCAAGTAATCTTATTTTATACTGAAGGGATCCCAAAGCAAAATTGGGACAAATTAGTTTGAGGAATGCATCCTGGCCACAGTCTGCATGCTGATGTAATTTGGCAGAGTTGGGCAATGCCAAACAGTAGAAGGCAACAGTTTGGGACAGAAAGCAAGGGAAAAATACAAGACATGGCTGAAGCTAGAAATCCTGCTGGGATATCTATAAGGAATTGGCAGACAATTTTTTTTTTTTTTTGGTGGGCTTTTTGTTTGTTTTTGTTTTTTTTGTTTTTCCCCCCTCAGTGACACCTTTCTATGGTCATGATTTAGAGGAAAAGTAGAGGTTTATGTGTGGGATGTCATTGTTCTGCTTAGATGTTCTCTCCTGCAGCTTGCAGTCAGACCATGCAGAATTTCTTCCACCCACTCACAGAGTGAGAGTTCATAACTGGTTTGGTCCAGAGCTGCCAAGCAGCTAGGGAACACTTTAACTAAGTTGGTTCTTGCTTTACTGCATAGTCTCTTAGGCTATGTTCTTCTTTGTTCTAAAATGTCTTAACTCTTATCTTCATGTTGTAGGATCTTTTGACACTGCTCCACACCTCTCTCAGGCAAGGATGTTTTTGTTCAATGGTGCATATATGACCTTGTTTAGAAAATCAGGTGCTGCGATTATGCAGAAAGAGTTATATCAAAAACCTATCAAAAATGCTAAGACAAACACTGCAATTAGCTTCTGTGCTTTTTCCTTCAGCTCTTCTACTCGTTGCATTTTAATGGATCTCTTGAAGAGCTGGTGATGCTTTGGGTGACTCCTCTTGGAAATGAATCCTGTGCTAATAGGTCTGGCTGGGCCTGATGCACAGGCAGATGCTTAGAGATATTTCATGTTTGTTTTGTGCCTCACTAATTAATGTATAACTTAGTGGTAGAACAGCAGGAAAGCTGCATTTGCTGACACTTCATGATATAATGATTTAATCCTTTGTGACACATTCCTGCTGAGTGTCAAAGCTGATAACTCTAATCTCTGTCCCTAGTTTAGTGTGACAGGAACCTGTTCTAGAGGGCATTTTGCAGGAGCTTGCAAGCTCTTGTAGGTACTTTGTGATCAATTTGTGTAAACTTTTTTTGTACATTGCCACTCTTAAATGTGATTGTACAGGATTGCCTGGTGCACTGAAGAATTTGAAGTTGAGTGCAAACAAAGGAGCTAGCTGACTGCATTCAAATGAAATAAGGGTAGTCCTAGGAAGAGGGAGGAAATACCTTAATCTCCTTCTAAATACACTTCTTCCTTTGCCAACGTTGAGAGTGGTGTGTTTATATTGATTCAGAGGTGCCTAAACCCACTCCTCTTTGTTGCATATGATTCTGAACCCTGGGTACAGATGCATATCTGCTGTACAGCTACTCTCCAGTGGTTAGTCCTGGTGATACAACCAGTATTGCTCGCTTCTGTTCCAGCATGGACAGTGAATTGCTGTTTAAACTTTTGGTTGAATGGTATTCATAAAACAATTTGCAGCTCTGCAAATAGAGGAGGGAATGTCACTGTAACAACACTTCAGGGACTCTGTTTCCTTCTCTGTCTGAAATTTGCCTTTTGAAAGTTGCATACAGTGTGCTGAATGGCAGATCAGGTATTGATATTGGCCCCTTGATATTAGGCCCTCAAAGCTTGAGTTGCTGAAATGTCTATATTTCATAGACAGTAGGGCAACCATATGCTAAGCAATCAGTAATTGGAGGAAAATAAGAGAAATGTAAGTTTCTCTGCGAGTGCAGTATGTCTGAACAAGCTGCATCTTCTGAATTAAATGCCTATTTTTGTATGGGTTTTTTGTTGTTCTTGGGGGTTTTTTTGTTGTGTGGTGGTTTTTTTTTCCCCCAATGTGCAAGCTGTAATGCACATCTAAGTGCATTATTAAGAAGAAGGAGCTATTACAATTTGACTGAGCATCTGTCAAAGGTTTATTTTATGTGCTAAACTGTCTGTAAGAGCTTGACCCTGTACCCGCATTTCTTCCTAATATCCATGAATTTTGTGAATATGCAAAGCATGCATTGAGGCAGCAATGTTATACTGAAAATAACCACTTTGACAGAGGCTTGTAATAGTGAAGTGTGGCTGTCTGTGCAGTTATTTTAATTAACTTGGGGAAGGATACATATGTGCTGGGTAAGCACTTAGCAAAACTATTTGCACAGTATCAGAGCTGTATTATCAGTTAGTCTGGAAAGTCACAGTTAAAAAAGAGTTGTTTTGATCTTATTAAACTTAAGTTCTGGTTCTAGAAGCATAGGACACTCCTGATTAGCTTTAAAAACTAGACAATCCCTCTCACTCCTTCACCTATACACTAGGTATGCAAGTGGAGGTCTCTTTCCCTCCTAGCAGAGCTGTTCCACTGTGACAGGCTTCACTGGGCTGTGGCCAGCCCTGCTCGGTGACGATTGTAGGAATCCTGTGGAGAGATTTCTGTCTGAGGGAGACAGGAGTGGGGGAGAGAAATGAACAAAATCTGCAGACCCACAGCATGTTGATAGACCTCCTGTTGTTCTTAATTCGCATCTGTAAATGGTGCTGGTTTCCGCTGTTGTGCACCAAGACAATAATAAATAACAATCCTTAGTGTTTATATACCACTTCACAATTTTCAGTGTTCAACACACATTAACTAATTCAGCTGAGATGCAAATACTCTGTGAGCAAAGCTACTCTTCTTGCTGACCAGGGGAACTTTTCATTATGGCTGGGACAGAGCTTTTCTTTTTCCCCTTAACTGGAGCTGTTGGCAGCAGGAATGTTCTATACAGGGGCAGTGTCTTTCTTCCTGAAGTTTTTAAGTCTTTGCATGTACCCCTGTTTGCACAGGAATTGGACTACTCCCAAGTCATATGTAGCACTATGAAGAAAATTATGCAGGAGACTTGCCTGTACATTCTGTGCCGCAAATACTCAGACCCACAGTTAACAGATTTGTGGTTTCAGAAGCTATTAAGTTAGCAAAGATGGTGATGCATTAAGTGCATCCTTCTGTGCTTGCCTAAGGCCTTCGGGGAACACCATCTCCCGTAGACCTCAAGGCTCAGGAGGGAAATAAACATCTGTCAATTTTGACTATGCTGGATCGTCGGATTGTGTGCTGAAGAGAATTGAGAATGCTTGGTGGATGGCTTTGGTCCATGTTTCGCTAGATCTAATACTTGCTAGAGCACCCATCTATCTTTCAGGGCAGGAGGAAGCCCAACAGAAGGCCTATTGCCAGGTAAGAGATGAATTTTGAGGGTGATTGAAGACATTATGTCCTATTGTTCATAATCCTGAATCCCAAGCATGGAGTAATATGTGCATTGGCATGAATCTAATTCGCCTGGCATTTGACTCGCTTTCTGCCTTGGCATTTTGTGCGTGTGTGTAGAGCTGGTAAGAGGAAGTTTGAGGGACAGGATTGATTGAACTTTTTATTTGTGAGAATAGCATCTCTTTTTAGTATTCCATTTGAGTGACTAGAAGATAAGCATCTTTTTTTTTTTATCTGGTTACGTGACCTGGATTTAGTGGTTTACCTTAGAAATAACTATTTGGTAGTCTTTGTAAACTGATGCCTGGTGTGGTAGAACTGCCTGCATGCTTTGCGGTTATAACCCTCTTTCTAATCTGTGAGGCTTAGTTATAAGTATGTAGTGGCACTTCTGGATTGCCGCTTGGCCTAACCTTTTGGTAACTTTCTTTTTCAGAAGAGGTGTCTGCAGGTTTGACTTGAAACTGGTGCTGAAAGAATGACACAGATCATATTTTTCCTATAAATGGTTGTATGAGCAGGAACACGATTAGCCTCTTAGTGACGTAATTACACAGGGAGGTAGCAGTGCAATTTGAGATCAAAACTCTCACCTTGCTACAGCTTTCCCTTCAGCCAACAGTGCATAGGAGAAGAACAGCACGTTTGTTGCAGGTGGTGATTTCTCTTTCAGTGGCTTTGATATCCTTATTTTCTGTTTGAAGTTAATGTGCAGATCACTCAAAGTGGCTGGCTGAGCTGCTGTTGTTTGTGAAGATGTCTCCAAGACAACTAACTTCCTGGTCAAACAGCACATTGGCTTCTGCCACAAGGCATTTTAAGGGAGCTGGTGAGCTGAAGGATCAAGATATTTTAACAGTTTGTTATTAGCACTGTAGCTGCCAAATAACAGCTTAGAGTCTAAGGCTGAAAATGTTCCTATTAAACACTGCAAATTAATTGCTTAAAAAAAAGGATTGTGTGATTTGCCTAGAGAACTGATTTATCAGAGGACTTCTACCAGATAATAGGAATTAAATTTCTACCTTCACAGTTAATTTTCTCCAATTTCTCCTTGTGTTCCTATGCTGTAAGCATACGGAATTTAAAGACCACCTTTCACTCTTATATTTTTTTGTTTTATGTCCAGATTTCCCTGCTAACTTTCAAGTCTGCTTTTTTTTTTTTAGTATTAGTGTGCTATATTTTTTCTAAAATATACCTTAATATCAAATGTTTGTTTCCATTTCTCATCTGCTCTAAAACTCGGAAAGGTTTAGTGACTCCTTCCTGTTCTGAAGTTAAGATAAAATAAGCTTGCAACATTGGATTTTTTTCTCCCTGTGTTGTCTCTTCCTCCCAGTCTCCTTTGTCTCTGGAGGAGCAGTGTTACTGGACAGGTGTAGAGCACTTACAAGTGGTTTTCTTCTGCATTTCTAATTTTTTACTTTTCTTTATCAAAGATTCATATGCCCATTCTGTTTCAAGGGCTTGGTCCAAACCAAAATAAAAAATACCCCCATTTTTTTCCTGCCTTCCTTACAAGGCTTGGCTGTACTGCCTAGCTGAACAAACACCACCTTTGTCTTCACTTTGGAATAAGAAACAAGCAGGCTCGTTGATTCCTGCTGCATTAGCACTAACCTCCTCCCTCATGCTGATGTAGTGGTTATCAGGGGGTAGGAGGGAAGCTGCTTGCTGCTGTTTTCATGAGACCTCCCAGGAGGCTGCTGCAGGAGGCTTCCTGCACTCTGGCCCCAGAGACAGCACTTATGCAGGCTGTAATGACTGGAGGAACAAAAGCAAATACCACTTTGTGCAATAGTGGGTGGAGAGAGGATACTGAGGGTGCTACGCTGAGAATGCTTGAAGATTTTCAGATGAAAGTACAGGAGAGACAAGGAGCCATATCCACGCCCTGACCTCCGCCCCTGGCACATCTGAACCTGAACTCTCAGCTAGTAACCCCTCAGCCACTAAACTGCCTTCTCTGAGCATGTCTGCATTTGCTGGGAAATTTTAGGAATGTGGACTTCAGCACGGTGTGGAGTTGCTGCTGTTCACCCTCTGTTCAACCAAGAGCTTTAGAAGCTGCAGTGGGGTTGGTATGACCAGGATAAAGCCCCATTGTGGTTGTTTGCTGCATTCTGTACCTAAAGATTTATTTTCCTGGGTAAGGTTCCATTAGAACAGCAGGAGGCAACATCAAAGAGCTGGAGAAAGTCCTCTTCCCTTCCCTGGCACAGCACAGCTTCAGCCCTCTCCCCTCACCATCTCCTCTCCCAATCCCTCTGTTTTTAAGGCATTAAAACTTTAGTGACTGGGATATCAAAGAGGCTTTAGTTAGTGGTCTGTTGCCCCAAATTACAGGGGTAATTGATCTGAGGAGGTAAGAGGAGAAAGTCTGTGGGAAAATGGAGCTGGTATCACCAATGCAAACCTCTCTTTTAATGTCCCCTCTATGCTGAAGCAACTTCATCTTTAGCCTCCAGCTACTGGAATTGTTCCTCTTGGAGGATGTGGGAGGTCTGCTGTTGACCCATATGGGAGAAAGATATGTGCCAAGCTGGTCATACAAGCCCCACCACCTGCTTGGCTTTGTCCACAGCTCTGTGCCCTTTGTGTGTTCTTGCTGTGTGTGTGTCTTGTACAGCAAGGCAGCTTGAGTCTGTGGGTTGGTTTTGTGGTATGTATGGTAACAAGGGGTGAAGGAATGCACTCCTTAGTCCCTGTCTCTACTTCTAATGGATAGTAAAAGGTCCTCCTATTTGCTTTGAAGACCTGCTGACAAAGGAAGGCAAAGCAATTTATGTCCTCAGCATGGCAGAACAACCAAGTGACCAGCATCTCTGAAAGAGCTCAACTGTGCATCTTGGAGTCCCATCCAAACTCTGTTAGCACAGAGTTCCTACACATGCAGGTGTTCAGTGCCACATTTGATAACTGAGCAGTGAGTCAAGCTACTTGAGGTGCTAAGTGCAGTGTAAGAAGCAACCTGGACCCAGGTGAGAACCCAGTGTGATTCTGGAGGAAAATGTAAGGTTATTTTTAGGGTTGTTGCTATTCTGTTCTGCACCAAGGAGGATAATGCTCCAGTTTTGCACCATAGTTAAGCATTGTTCTGCCTTATTCCTCATTTCTTGGTCCCATCTATTTTAACTGGCAAATATTGCTTGCTTGAGTAGCTCCTTTCCTGACCTTGTGTCTTCTTATCTAGGTGCTGGAGAAAGCTGTGGTTTGAGACAATCTAGGGCGCTTGTGTTCTCTACAAAATACACTTAAAATCGTTCCTGGTCACCTTGCAGCAAATCTATTTCTGCCCTGATGATGGCCTGACTTGCAAGCTGAAAATGTCTGGGTAGGATTTATTATGCTCTGACCATAAAATTTTAAACTGCTTGTAATGGCAGATGTTAAATCACTGCTGTCCCAGTTCCAAGCTCTGTGCAAAATTTCTGAGTTCTTGGGAAGGCATTTCCCCTGCCAGCAACCTTTGGTTTCTGAGAAGGACAACAATAAGTTACAGGGCTGTTCACACGACAAGGAAGCAGTAGTTCAGTGAGGGACCTGTATACTGGCCAATGTCCAGACAGCTGTCTGGCTCTAGAGAGCAGAGCCAGGCAGATCTGGTACTGCTGTGATGTGATGGAGGGATGTTTGTATCGGTGTCTGAGTGCAGACACTCCGCTGGGACAGTGATTGACTGGCTCTGCTCTTGGCTTTGTTCCTCACCGATTGAAGCATCTTTGGCGCAGCAAGAAAACTGAAAATCAGTGTTTTAGCACTGAGCTGCTTACAGCAAGCTTTTTTTTTCTACATGTCTAATAAATACTGAACTGTTCAGTCTTGTCACTCAATGTCGCTTTGTCCCTTGCTGTTGGGAGCTTCTGTATAGATTTCCCTTGAGACTGGCTAAACATAGCCATGAAGTCCTGTGACTCAGTGTACAGTGCAGGGTGCTTCCTTGATTATGACATGAGAGGTGCACTCTTCTAGCTGAGGCTGTTGTCTGTCACCTTTGCTTGGAGAGCACCAAGAGCACTAAAACAGAATCCAGTGTTTCTCAAACCACTTAATAGTCTACATGGAGACAGCTGTGGCAGGTGGGCAGGAGATGATTTCTCTGCCAAGCAGAGGGAGATGCCGCCTTCTGTGTTGTGTGTGTTTGTAGGGGAGGCAGAGAGCCACCCAGGGCTTCCCACTCTCAGGCCTATGCATTTCACTCTGCCCCATCTTTCTTGGAGTGGCCTAGCACAGCGCTTTCCTTTTCGCCAACAGGAGTACTATTTAGTGTGTTTTGTTTTCTTTATCCCAAAGCTGGACATCATACAGAATAGTCATTCAACACTAGGCTGGTGGGAAATGTTCGAGATGAGCATATCAAAAACAGCTGAAAAATTTTACAGTATGTTGTGGCAGGTTTTTTTGTGGCAGAGCTCGTGGCTGACCAAAGCAGGATAACCCTAGCCCTCAGCACTGTTCGTAGCAGTGTTCTCAATGATGGCAGCTAGAAGCAAAGCTCTGTACCGGAATGGCCAAAAGCTTAAAACAGTCTTGTATTTGATAGTTTTCCTCTTTTGGAAGATCTATGCTCTTTAACTCTGGGATTATTTCACTTTGCTTACAGTGGAAGAGGTGGGCTATCAGTAGAGCTGATGATACTGGATCAGGGGTTTAAGCAAAACCACTTTTAGCAAGAATGCTTTCTCTGCATGGGTCTGTCTGTCTCAAGATAAACAGAGGGTCTGACTTTTTCTCTGCTTATTCTCACACCTGTAAATTTTGAACAGACCATTTTAATGGTACTCCCATATGTATGGCTTCTTCCCATGTTAGAAAGGAAGGTGCTGAATATGGACATCCCAGTGTGCATGCATCTGTCTGTCTGGACCTGTCCCTCAATTAAACAGGAGCTGACGTCATATTTGAAGGTCAGCTGTTTTATAACCTAATATTACCATTTTTTTTTTTTTTCCTTCTGGGTTTATTATCTCCCTCCAACCTGCAGCTCAGCACCATCTGGTGTAGGCACACAAGGGAGAAAGATTAGAGGAAAGTAAAGCAGCTTTGTTCGCTTCCCCCATTGCTTCTGATGTATAGAGAAGCCAACAGTCTCTTAGAGCATTGAATTTTAAGTGGTGGGGCTGGATCCTGTTAGTTGTCTAAGGGAGGGAGAAATGCTCTGTGATCTGTCAGGAAGTGTCTCAGGATTGCTAAGGGACTTACTGCGGCCACACATTGCACTTTGCTGCATTTTATTTTATATTTAAATAGTCTTGGTGTTTTTATGAGCTGTTTTTCCTAGCACCCGTATTCTCCTTACCTGCGAATTGTCGGAAGCGCTCCTACAATGAGGTACATACACAGTGCTAGCCCAGACTATAGCCTGCTTTGGTAGTGAAGTGCTGGGAACACCTGAAGTCCATTTACAGCTGACAGAGCCACCGAACTGACACACCACAAGCATGTTCTGCCACACAGGGATTGCTCTGTGTTCCCTGGTGGCATTTGTCTGCAGACCACAAAGATACATATTTACTTGTCCTTCCACAGCCTATGGTGAAAATGCACTAGTTGTTTCCATTTCAAAGGCAGGGTTAGATTTGCACTCGGGCTTCGGCCTCTCTCCCATCCTCTTTTCCTCTGTAGCTCTATCCATCTGGAGGTGTGATTGCTCTCTGTCCAAACTGCGTGATGATTGTTTTCTGTAAATCTCTTTTCTTTCCAATAATAAAATGTTACTAATTCAGAAATGCTGATCTCCTAGGCCAGCAGGGTTACTTGCAAACTAGCATCTTTCTGTTTCGCTTCAATGTTGGAAATTTTGCATTGGGCTGTTTTGAAACAAAATGTCTTTAGCCATAAATAACTATTGTGTTTGTGTTTTTGGAAAGGATGGCTAATGGGTGCGCAGTGCTTGGATAGGAATATGCAAGCCAAGTTATGAAAACATTTGGCTGAGTGTGATTCACGGTATGTACATGGCAGTGTATCATAAGGCATCTAATATGCATATAGGCACTTTTTTGTCCACCTTTGCTGCATAGTATTCTGCTAACTGATTTCGTCAGGTCAAGGATGCTTTGTACAGATTCCTAATTCCTGGAGACAAGGTGAACTTGGAGGCTTTTGGGGAGATTTATTTTTACTTTTTAAAGAAAAAGTTTTGGTTTTAAGACCATTCTTGAAGTAATTTTGGTTACTGTCCACAGCAGTTTACAGCACATTTTGTTTCCTGTCCAGACTGGCCCAGTTTTCTCCACACCTTAAAAAATCCCTTTGTGCTAGCTTGCCACAAGGGAAGACTAGATCTAGGAGATACTGAAAGGGTGGCTGAGGAGGGAGAAGGAAAGCAAAGGGAAGGTTTGACTTTTTTCTGCAAGTTTGCTTAGTTGTTTTTAGTGTCCAAGAGAAAAGGAAGAAGATTTTTTTATTACTCGGGTGATAACATGGCCTATGCAATCTAAAATGCTCCTAGACCTATCACTTCTGTACTTCTAGTGCTCTCTGAAAAGATCTCTCACTTCCCTTGTCAAGGACAGCGTAAGACAGCAGTGCTTGGCTTGGATCATTGTGAAATCCCCTAATTTGCCTGTTGTCACTTTATTTTTCTTTTAATTCTTGTCTTCATTGGTATTGAAATGCAGCCAAGGTTGATGAGGACAAAACTTAAGCTATGGTCAGTCTCTACTTAACTCTTTGCAGCTTTTTTTTAAGAAGGAATGTGAGTCACCAAAACAATTAGATTTCTTTCCTTTTTCTTTGTTTTTCTTTCTGTCCCAGTGTAGCAAGGAGTTTTAATCTGCCTTTTGAAGAGCTGAGAACTCAGTCACTGATCTGAAATGGTGTGCTGTGCCTTTTGGTACTGAGCAATCTGCAAGCAGCTCAGGTTCCTCCATCTCTTAGTCTTTTCTTCACGATGTCAGGAGATGTATACACCTTATGATTACTGCAGGCGAGGTTGTACCTGCCAGATTTCCAAATGTCAGGCTTCAAAAAGGACACAACATGATAGCTCTCTTTGCTTCCCAGGATTTATGCCCCAGAAGAATCTTCTGCTGACAGACTTTTTCATGAAGCTCCCACAGCTGTGGCCAGAGAGACACCCACACTATCTGGTGAGGTCTTCTCAGGGAATGAACCATCAGTACTGTTTTATCTGATACACATCCAACAAAGCCATCCCACAAGTGTCAGTTAGCAGTAATACTTAATCTAGCATTTAATGTTGAAACAGAGGCTTTTGGTTTATATTGCTAGTACATGTAGGAGTCCTTGGCTGGGGACAGAGCCCTATAGTGTTCAAGTCTGTGCAGAGATTAATGGAAAACAGTGATCTTTGCTTTGAAGATGCCTTTAGGATATAAGCAGCAGAAGCATTTTAAGTAGCCCTCTACCTTCTGCTACTTTGTTAACTTTCACTTTCATTGGATTGTTTTAACCATTGACTGGCCTCTTTGGAGTTGCTTGGTTTTTTGATTGCTCCTCTGCATCTCAGCAGAAATCCCTGCTGATTGCCTTTCAGGGTTTGTCTTATTTGTTTCTGGAAGTTCCCCGGTTGAAGAGCTTGGCAGGGGTTTGCTCATTGTCTCTAGCAATAATTGAGCTGGTTTAGTGAGTTACGGAGAATAAACTGGATTGATTTCCCTTTTGCAGTCTGGACTAGAAAAGCTGATTCCCTTGGTCTGCTGCATGCTCAAGGCCACAAGCCAAGCTGCTATCAAATTTACCTTCTCCTCCTGGGAAATTGCTACAGAAAAGATGCTTTCCAGATCATGTGTATGGAACAGATGTGGCTCACATTACTAGATGATTCAGCTAAAACTGGTGCCAAAACATCTTCCAGAACTCTCAGCTGGCTGTTGGGTTGAGAAAAGGAGTAACTTGATAGAAATGCTGGGCTGGCTCTACTGTCTGTGTCTGTAACTGCAGCCATGTCAGGTACAGTTCCCATTGATTTAGCAAAGGTCTAACAGAGTGGTAGGATGAGGGGTGCACACAGAGGTCTTGTGCCGTGAAACCAGAGAGGCACTGGAGATATCTATCCAAAACTGGGTGCTGCCAGACTGGGGGCATGACAGGAATACAGAAATGCAATTGGAATAGGCTTGGTTAATATATGGAGCTGCTTACACACAGCTTATGCCAAAATTAGACACTGCTTCTACCACTCCAAGTGTTCCTTTATTTTCAAACACCGTCAGCATAGAGATCACTGGGGTCTTCTTGGCCAAATGTATTTCCTTCCACCTTCTGCTGAGATAGAGAAAATTCTGTTTTCATAAATAAGAATGTGATTAGCTCACCTATTTTCCCCTTTGCAGTCACACTTGGCAGTCTCCCAGAAAGCCAATGGAATAAGCTTTTTTGGAGAGTAGGTATATACACAGACTTATGCCAGAGATGGGACTGGGCAGCCGCCTGGAAGTCTAGCACTGTAAGTGCACATTGTTGTTTAAAACTTGCTTATATGTAGACTGAGAAGTGCAGAGAATGAGCAGAAGTACTTGATCAAATTCAGTCAGTAAGTCTTAACAGTGCAGCTCTTTGGACTTTACTGCTGATGTTGTAAACCGGAGCACTTTAACCCTAAATCAGGTTAAACTTTTATACATGGGTGAAGTCTAAGTGAAGTGTGCTGCTGTTGGTGCTTGGGGAATACAGCCCAAAGTGCAGAAACTGATGGATTTGTAACTCATAATAGGGAAGTATTAATCTCGACTGATGAATAGCTGAACTAGACATGGTTTTTACTGCACAGAGGGCGTTTATGGTTGACTACAGCATAGCGAGTTTTGGCACTGGAGAATGTGGAGTCTACAGTGTTCTGCCTATGACTGACAGAAATCGCATTTGTGCAAAATGATTGCAGGATACCACTGGCCTGCAGCAGCCAGAACACGGGCTGCTAGCAGCCTCTCTTATGGATGCATCAAAGGAAAGAAATGTCTACAGGCAGGGATTGTCTACCCTCCCTGTTCCCAGAAAAACTTAAGCTCTGTCAGAGATTTCTGCTGAAATCTGTACTACATTCCGCCTTAATAAAGAGAACTAACTGTAGGAAGAGCTGTGGTTTGTTTCTGTGACTGCTGAGTCAGGAGGGGGTGGAGATGAGAAATGCAGAGTTGTTGTTCTGTTCCCATGGGAAAGCTGTTCGCACCTTGGCACAGTAGTTCCTCTCGGAATATGTCCTTTGGGAGCTCTCTATGGTTCAGCAGCCGTACTTGCCTTCCATTGGAAATCGAGATACTACTCGATACAGTCTCTACTCAGTGCCTCTGGTCCACCTCCTGGTAATCTAGGAGAGGTCAAATGTGGTATGCTTGGGCTACTGCGTACTACTGTAACTTTGGTGTTCCATGGGAGACGGTTGTCTTTTAAAGGGTAGGTGGTGCTCCACTGTTCCCTGTGCCTATAGAGTCCAACTGCTTGGGGGAGGGATAGTGTTTGCACAGTCTGGCTTGCCTCTTTCTATGTAATTAATAAATAAGGCAATTGGTATTCCAGCTGTGCCTCTTGGGTTTTTTTGATGTTGTGTCTTCTGTTCTCTACCCAGCCACTGAAGATTTTCATGCAGCTCAAAGTGCAGGGTCTGGTGCTTTTAAAGCAGGAGGCTTGATGTCATTGCAGGTAGTAAGGACACGCTCTGTCGGCAAAATCTTGCCAAGATGCTTGTTGTTTTTGGCAGGAAGGCTCTTACCTACCTTTGCCTGTGTCTGAGCAAAAGGCGGCACTAAGCGCCAAATAGACTGGGCTCATACCGCACGGTTTCAATGGCAACTCTTTGTTAATCATGAACTGCATCTCTTGCGCTTTTTGGCAGTGCTTATGGAAGAGCTTGCAGTAGAGGCTGGGTTAATAGCACTTTTGTGCTGCTACCAAATTTTCTTTAAAGTACTTTGTGGTCCCTTAGAACTGCATGCATGCTCTGGTGCTAAACAGTAAAATGCTGAGTATTGCAGGCTGCGGTATGCCTTAGTAAGTTAAAAACCACCCAGTAAACACAAACCCAAGCCCAGGTGGATGCAAAGATGAAATAAAATGTATCTGCCAAGTTTTTTTTTTTTTCGCTTTTACCCCAAAGATTTTAAATGGAAGTGTGAGTGCTAATTGGATAAAGAGGCTGGTTCGTGTATTCAAAGTGTAAAAGTTTTTGGTTACTTGCACTCTGAATAAGTTGCTGCAGTATCAAAAGTTTGCAGTTCCCTCCCTAGCTCTGTGACCATTGAATAGTGGAGAGAATGCAGTAGGCAAAAAACCATAATTTCAAGGAAATTAATTTCTCTCTGCTCCACCTCTTCCTGTGAGCAAAAGAAGGGGGAAGGCACAATGAAGACATCTGTTCCCTTGAACCCACTCACAGACTTGCTGGGAGAGGAGGAGAACCTATTGCTGGTGCTCAAGTGGTTGCTAATCGCTGATTGTTGAGTACTGAGGGGGTGAGCTTTTATCATGTTGACCTTCTTAGGGGATATTGAAAAGAAGCTGGCACTGACCTCTACCAGGATTTAAATCCAGGAGACTCAGAATTCCTTTGTGCCCCTTTCAAGGAGGAGGTAAATCTCTATGGTAGCCACGCACTCCCCTCTGCCTCAGGGTAGGTGCCTCTCCTATAAGACCCAGATGGTGCACTCTCCTCTCCTGGATGAGCCCTTCACTGCCAGTATATGACCATGATCTGGGCTGCAGCAAACTGAACAGGAGTCCTGCAGAAACCCCAAAATTATCTTGTCCCCTGGGCTCAGACTGAAAGCATGCCCTACCTCCCATCCACATTTTGCTCTTGTTATGTGTAGTGCTTAAAATCTTGTGACCATAAGCACAAGGCTGTGGGGTCCTTCCCATCCCCCTCCTCCTCCTGCCTAATCTCATTGTGCTGCTTAGTCACAGCAAAGACCACTCTAATGGGTTTAACTGGCTCCTGGCTAGGTTTGTTGTGCTTTATGTTCAGCCTGGGGTGGTTGATGTAAGTAAGAGATCAGGTGGCACACACCTACTGCTTCAGAGTCCTCCTGTTGTGTCAGTAGGTGCATGCATGAATATTAGTTTTCCCTCTCAGTATCATATCTGGAAACAAAAGCTGTGTAGTAACCAGCATGTTAAAAGATACCAAGGAGGCGATACATTGATATCAAACTAATAAAATGTGTCCGACAACCCTTTTATGAGCTCAGCCATAGAATGCAGAGGCGGATGGTACCTTAAGAGTTTTCCCAGACCCTTAGAAGTGTCTTAAGGCATAAACCAATGATTGTGGCACCCACTGGCACCAGTAAGGTTGATGGGGGGGCATTCTTAACTTGTGGATTTCAAGTCTCCTGTGTATTCTTCCATGACATTCTCTCTTAGCTAGTGGGGAGCTGTCAGAGAAATGGCCATCTGGAGACAGTATGAAGTCTATAAACCTGGGATGTTTGTTCAGAGTGGGAATGGTTCTGCCTTAACCAAAGGTAACAAGCAGGCAGCTGCTAGAGAAGAAAGATGTCTTTGTGTGATGATGTGAAAACTTGTGAACCAGGAGCCTTCTGGAAGGTATTTGCAGAGCTGACTGTGTTGGACAGAAAAAGTCTCTTAGGAGTGTGATGGACATAGAGGTATCTCTGTATTAGTGAATGGGATGGAAACCCAGGCTGTGCTGAGCAGAGGCATCGAAGATGAGAGAGAAGTTCAAGGGCACTGAGTGCAACGGCTGATGTCTTCTTTGTGAATGCATGCCTAGTGACTATGACTCTCGGCACAGCTGGGAGCTGCAGATACACAGTCCTTGAAAAAATTCTCATGCAGTCTTATAGAAACAGTCAGGAGTCTCTCTCAAGTCAGCTTCTCTCCCAGGGTGCAAGTTTGATGAACCCACGCAGGAGAGGGGAAATAGGGACTTTGTTAGTGTAGGTGTCACTGGAGCGTGATGATGTGATTTAAAGTGATGGCATTCTGTAATTTATGGTTAGAAACCATAGGGACAGACATGTTATGTTATAGAGGTGAGAAAGGAGTACAGGAGCCCCCAAACACCTCTCTAAACCATAATGGGTGACGTAATATGGTGTCATCCATGGCAGTTGACAATAAAGGTCAATAGTAATGGGTAAAGCAATAGGGGAGAGGAGAGGCTGGTATACTGAATTAATCTTATGAGCTAAATAGGAGTTTGTTCCAGAATTAATCACTTGAAATGTTAAGCAATGGAGACTGTTGTCAAACGCAGTGTCCCCAGGAGGCACAACTGTCCCACACCTCAGGGACCCTCTGAGTGTAGGGTTGAAAAACAAAGCATGAGAAGGAACCCTGTGTTTCTCTACCCAGTGTTTTTATCCTCCTTCTCTCTCTTATGTCATAGAGCATCTTGAGGTGCTGGGAAGAGCTTTTGGAGACAGATTCACCCTTAGCAAGAGAAGTAGGAGGGAAAACCCAGTTCTCGTAAATCACTAAGCTCCAGAGGAGGCAACAAGAGCCTCTAAACAGCAGAAGACTGCTTGATGTCAGCACAAAAGGGTGTAATATGTGCAAGAGCTCATCAAGGGAGAGGAACACAAAACCAAGGATGTAATTGATGGGAGGCAGCCCTCAAAAATGGCATGTGTGTACAAGTCTGTGGGCGAAGTGAGCAGCTGAGTGGAAGAATGATGCTTCAAGGAAATCTTGTGAGGTCAAGGATGGAGCTGTTCTGTCGTTAAGTGTATGATAGTACCACAAGCTGATTTGATTATGCCAATGGCTACTCTAGCAGTGTGTTTGCTTAGTTTCAGTACAAAGCTATAAGCAGAGACAAGCAGGAGGGAAGGAAATAAAGGTCAAAGTAAGTTCCTTTATAATAAATGCATTAAGGTGGTTAAAGGGGAGTGGCAGATTTCTGAGTAATAGGTTGCAGCACATTCCCTAGGCTGGGTTAGTTATAGTTTTAACAGAGATAGAAAATAAAGCAGAGAAAAGAACACTGGTTAGATAAAAAGGGATACTCTGCCTACCCGGGGAGCAGGAATTCAGACTGATAGACTTTAATGGTGTGTTTGGGAAAGGTTGGATCATATGCGCTAACATCAATAGGTCTTCTCATTCTTGAAGCCCATTGCTTACCTGAGGTAAATCTGAACACGAAAATGTAAAACTTAGCTAATTTTACTCATCTGTCAGGGCACTAGATGGGAGCAGACCTTTCAACTTATTTAGAGGAAGTTACAACACTGCCTAGCAGCAGTGGAGCACTCCAGCACAGTACACAGCCAAAGCCCTGCCAGCTCGACCAGGGAGCAGTGGTATTCACCTGGCAGAAAGCCACTACCTCTCTAAGCTCAGCACTCACCATAACTGAGACAGCTGCCCAGGCAGAGCTCCGATAGGAACATGCTGATACTCTGGTAGTGAGCACACCTGCAGGGGTGTGCCCAGGTGGAGGGACTGCTCTGCTTAGTGACAGCAGGAGCAGAGGAGTAGGTTGAGGCAAGGCCCAAAGAGTGGTGGTGAATGGTGTTAAATCCAGTTGGTGGCTGGTCACAAGTGGTGCTCCCCAGAGCTCAGTATTGGGGCCAATATTGTTTAATACTCTTTATCAATGATATGGATGAGGGGATCGAGTGCGGCCTCAGTAAGTTTGCAGATGACACTAAGTTAGGTGGGAGTGCCAAATCTGCTTGAGGGTAGGAAGGCTCTATAGAGGGATCTGCACAGGCTGGATTGATGGGTTGAGACCAATTGTATGAGGTTCGACAAGGCTCAGTGCCATGTCCTGCACTTGGGTCACAACAACCCCATGCAATGCTACAGGCTTGGGGAAGAGCGGGTGGAAAGCTGCTTGGCGGAAAGAGACCTGGGGGTGTTGGTTGACAACCAGCTTGTGCCCAGGCAGCCAAGAAGGCCAGTTAGCATCCTGACCTGCATCAGAAATAGTGCAGCCAACAGAGCCAGGGAAGTGATTGTCTCTCTGTACTCGGCACTGGTAAGGCTGCACCTCAAATACTGTGTTCAGTTCTAGGCCCGTCACTACAAGAAAGACATTGAGGTGCTGGAGCAGATCCAGAGAAGGGCAATGAAGCTGGTGAAGGGTCTGGAAAATAAGTCTTATGAGGAGCAGCTGAGGGACCTGGGAGTGTTTAGCCTGGAGAAAAGAAGGCTCACAGGAGACCTATCACTCTCTCAAACTACCTGAAAGAAGGTTGTAGTGAGGTAGGGGTCAGTCTCTTCTCCCAAGCAACAAGTGATAGGACAAGAGGAAATGGCCTCAAGTTGCACCAGGAGAGGTTTAGATTGGATATTAGGAAAAAATTCTTCACTGAAAGGATTGTCAAACGTTGGAACAGGCTGCCCAGGGAAGCGGTGAAGTCACCATCCCTAGAGGTATTTCAGAGAGAGATTTCATGTAGATGTGGTGCTTAGAGACATGGTTTAGTGGTGGACTTGGAAGTGCTAGGTTAACTTGATGCTAGGTGCTGGGTTGGTCTTGATGATCTTAAAGGTCTCTTGCAACCTAGATGATTCCATGAGTCTGTGAACATCAGGAATGCAACCTGTACTGAGAGTTTGTCTTGGAACAAGTCAGGCTAGTTCTTTCTTTTCTCTACCAATCCCTAGCTAGTACTGAGTCAGTAGTTAAGATTTATGTGCAACACTAGTAAGTATGGATTCCACTGTGTGCTGGGACTTAGAGGACACTTGAAAGGAAAGGTTGGAAAACAGAAGCTGTGAAGTATTGTTCTCCTTTGTCCTTTTCTTGAAGTACTAGCCTTGGGTCTGAAATGTCCTGGATAGAAAACATTGCTTCTAATAATCCATGATGCTATTGGCTTCATGGAAATGAAATCTCTATGCCACTCTGGTCTCTCCTCACCCTGCTTTTCAAGACGGAATTTGGTGCAGACCCTTGTGGTGCTGCTAGGAAGAGCAAACAAAGGGTTACAATAGTGTCCTGGGAGCCACTGCCTGGCCCTGCTGTAGTCCAGCAGGCTGAAGGCAGGATTCTGAAACCGTTCATTAAGGCTCGGTGTGCCCTCAGGTGTGAGGTTTGCTGTTCACGCTACCCAGGGTGTGGTGTGCAGAGGGACATCTCAGCACCCTGCTTGCTGTTTGACTAGCTCTGTGCAGAGGATGGGTTATTTGTAATCTGAGAGTTGTGTTGAGTCCGGAGTTGTTTCTGGAATTGCTTCCCTTTGCTTGGCCTGAGCTGCTCAAGGAAAGCACTACAGCGCAGGTAGACTTGATAAGAAACTGTGGAAATGGACCCTGAGAAGTGAACTTTAAATCTCTTGATTCTGCTTCAACAAAGAAGGAAAAAAAATATGCTGTGAATGTCCAATTAGGGCACAGATTATTGCCCATACATTTCTTGCTAAACAGAGCCCACCCTTGGGAGCTTGCACCCAGATTCCCAATGGGACCCATGTCAGATGGCTCAGGAACACGAGTAGCTGCTGTCCTCCACAAAGTGTAAGGTCCCAGCTAGTGTGCAGGGAACCATAGAGCTATTTGGCCCTGCTTTGGATGATGTTGATGCTCAGTGCTGCTGTCAGGCTGCCTGGGATCCAGGACAGAGGCAGGCTTTGGGGAGTACCACATCACAGGCCACAAGGAGTAATCCTTTTCTGGTGTCTTGGGGCAGTGCAGTTAGAAGAAACCTCAGGGTCTTGCATCCTCTCCTGAAACAACCAGACAACTGGTTTTACACAAAGGGTGGTGGGCTCAGTAGGCTTCTACTCTGAGGTGGTTGTACCTCTATATCATCTGACTGATATGTAGCTGTCTGTAAAGTCGGATGCACAGAAAAAGTGGAGTTTTTTTCTAACAAATCCCCATATCTTCCCTTTTGTCCTGACAGCATTCTTCTATTACAGCTCTTCTTACTTATCTCCCATAAACCAGCTTTAATTTAGCAGTGCAGAAGCCAGACAAAGTTTGTCAGTTCTTTCCTCTGGAGCAGGATTTATTAGCCAGCAGTGCTAGAAGGGATGTGTGTGCCTTGGTGCCTTCCTCTCTTCACCCCATTCTCTGTTATGCAGTGGGATTTGTCTTGACTGATAAATACTGATTTCACTTACAGAAACACTCTGCCCAGACCTGTCTTTGGCTGGTAGAGAAGGTTTGAATTTTTTTTCATCTTCAGGCCCAGGCCAGAATATAAACTCTCTCTTCCTTCTAAAGCAGCCACAGAGCGGCCCAAATTGTTGAGATAATGCTGTAGGAAAGAAGCAGCTTAAAATAATGAACTCCTGACTTGTGGCATTTGCTACTGCATTTTAAGAGGAGTCTCCTCTTTGTGCTAGCCTCCTTTTTTCCCTGATGGGAATGGCAGTGAGTGGGATGGAAAGGGTGGTTATGATATGAATTCTGGTTGTCTTCCATGCTGCAGAAGAACTGCAGGCACCAGCAGATTTACCAGGTGGCCACTGACGTGAAAGCATTTCCTGTGACCCATAGTTACAGCATGGAGCTTGTTGCTCTAAGACACATGAAGGCCAAAATACAAACAGGTTTGAAAGGAGTTGTGCAAATTCAGAGTTTGTCTGTCAGTGGCTATTTAGCATTTACAAGTCTGCACGCAGAAACAAGCCGGATGCTGCTGCAAGCTGGGGAAGTTGTATCAGAGGAGGTATTGCTGTAGGCTACTCTGACTTTTTACACTTTCCCCTGAAGTTTCTAGTCCTTGTCACTGTCAGACAGTCTGTGGTAGATGAACTGACCCCGAATGGTTTTTCTACTGTTGTTGAACACTGACTGTTGCTTTGCCACTCTCTCCCACCCCTGGCATTTTTGCCTTTGCCCAGAGACTTTTCACTCAGGCATCCCAGTTGGAAGCTGCTCGCATGAGGCATCATCTTAATGAGCACTGGAGCTCAGAAGTTCTCTTTTCACACAAGTAGGGCAGCTGCTCCAGTATGGGTGAGAGAGGAAAGGTATCATGAGCAATGGGGGTGTTTAAAAATAAATGGCACAGCAGTTCAGTTGTGCAGACAGATCATCTGTTTTGCTTGTTAGACCTATGTGAGCTTCTCTGATGTGCCTGCCATTTGCAGCTTGATACCTTCTCATGCCTCCTTCATTTGCTGAGCCCTTGTCTTTGGCACTTTGACTACAAGAATCTCTAAGTATGTTAAAGGTAAATGTTAAAGAGAGATATGCATCAGTTTTCTGGCATCTTACACTACCCTGACTCATAGCGATGGAATATAAAGTATATTATCCGACCTGCTATTCAGCCCCTCTTTTTCAAGGGGCCTGAATACAAAACTCTAGAGTTTTGCTACTGGGAAGATGATGCTGCTGAGTGTTTGACTTGTGTCTGGATGAATGGCTTGTACACCACAGGTCCTTCTCTCTGGGACTGGCCAGGGATGTGCTCTGTAGCAGACTGCTTGGGGCACAGGCTTTCTTAAGGATTCTAATCCAAAATATGTAATTCACAAAATTTGTCATGCTGGAACAAATGTTATGACCAAACATGAACAGCTTTTTGTGAGCCTGATCAGTTGTGTTGTTTTCTACCTTCCTCTCCTCCACTTGTTATGCCCTCTGCTAATTGCTTTCAAGTTTATCTGATATTTCTTAGTAGACAGACATACTGTCAGCCACTCATTAGGTGCTTTGGATCTCTGTTGAAATGGCTTCTTCCTGGCAGGGGGTTCAGGCTTTGGCGTTTATCCTGCAAAACTTCAGGGTGGAGAGAGACTTCCTGTGTTGGAAATGCTGGTCTGTGGCCTGTTATCGGCTGTAGTTGGATACCTCTTGGCCTGGACTACTAGGCGAAGGCATCCTGACAATGTTCAATGATGGCTTTTTTCCTCCTGCCAAACACAGCACATTAATGTTGCTGGGTTTCTATTCCAGTTTTCTTTCCGATGCATGCACTTTTCTTTCCCCCAGCCTGTCACCCTGCTCCTGTCACCTTAGCACCCACTATGGGGCTTTGGATGACACTTTCAGATGCACACTGGGTCAGCTTCTACATCTCCAACAGCAGGGGAGACAGATGGCTGGGTTGATTTGTAAGGCCATACATATATGTTAGGTTACTTTACTGTGTTTCTGTGACTTTAGGAAGCCTATGTGCTCAGAGGTAATACAATGCTAGTCTATGTGCTGCAAAAATTTGCAACTTAAAGCTTTTTCATTAAGGAGAACTGTTGCATTCCTTTAGGACTACTTGTATGTTTCATCCAATCTTCCTTCTCAAAACATCACTTTAAAATGTGACTCTGTTCTCAAAAGCTGCATGCATAGCCTTTCTGGTGTATGCAAAAGAGGTGCTATTGGTTTTACTTTAGCTTTATTCCCTAGCTAGTCAGAAGTTCATTTATTTATTCATGTTTATTTATTATTTGCAATGCCCAGACATGTAACCTCATTGCTTACCCTATTCTGTAATCAGTTTTTCCCCATCTAATAGGAAAAAAAGTAAGCACATACTGCAGTTACAAATTGCGAGCATGCTTGTGTATCTCAGCATTGCCTATGTAGCTCTTCTGCACCTTCAGGTCTCCTGAAAGCTCACAGAGTAAATGTTTTATAGGATCCGATCCAGTTCCCACTTAATGGAAAAAATCTTATTGGTTTCAGTGGCGTATGGATCAGTCTTCTAATCCTATGAAGGAATGTAGCTGTATTCTTGTGTGAATTTTAGCATGACTGTATGCTGAATGCCATAATCACTGCTGCAATATTAGCCTGCATATTTTCCATCAGGGTGTGAAATCATCTTGATGTTTGGAACTGCTCAGATATTTTTCTAAACCATTGCTTATCTCTGCATGGGAGCACTGTGCTGTAATAGCCTTAGGACTGATTGAATATTGCATGCTACTGTACTGTGAGTTCCCCCTTAATCCAGGGGATTCCTACAGTCTTTTTGAAAACTAGGACAGGGAAAGGGGGGGAGGATGTGGAAAGATTTTAAAAGGAATCTTTAATGAACCTTTGCAGACAAACAGTTAGGTATTACAGGTCTGTTAGTGTAATTTTTTTGTATAAACTGACTGATGTCTTACTTTGATGCCATTCTGTAAATTTCCATCATGTTCTTGATCTTTGTAGCATTACTGAAGCATATGAGAAACTGGCTACTTTCTCTGCTACTGCATTGAGCCTGTTGCTTTCATGCAGTGTCAAAATAGTGGCTGCAGATACTTATGTCACATATTCTGTAAAGAACAATCTTCTTAATAAAACCAAGACCATGCAACTTCCTCTTCCCCTTCCTCTGGATATAGCTTTTCTTTTTCTGTCTGTAAAAGCTGGTTAACTTTTAACCTTATTTAGTTTTCCTTGGAACTGACAGCTCCCACTACTGATGTGCCATTTCTCTGAAACAACTTTGCAAATAATTTTCTTTACATGGCAGAGTGGATGCATGTCCCTTCAGGGTGGTGAAGGGCACAAGCTACAGTATGCTGGCTGCCTTGGTTTAGTTCCTGTTTCAGAGGGATTTTTTTGCTGTAGTGTTCCATTTCTGCTGACCACTTGTCTACCTTTTTGTTTCATTTTGCATGGCAGTGGGATAGCCAAATGCCACCAAATCAGAGGGTTAAACAGGTTGTAAGGATCAGCTGCAATGGCTGAATGGGGCAGCTGAAAATTTGGTACCCTGAAGTCTTAGTAACCTTGTGCAGCACTACAACAGTGTTTTTTCAGAAGGGGACCTACCTTTGACTTTTTCCTATGGTGAAACAGAGCCCCTTTAATGGGCTCATCCCAGTATGCTGATAGCATCAGGATAACAAGATGTGTCAATAGTGTCTTCCCAGGCCTTGCAGGCAGATGAAAGCAGACCTTCCTTAAGCAATGCCTACTTTTTCTGGCTTTTGTTGCTCCGAGTGACCCATCTACCCAGCAATAGCAATGAGCTGTAGAGCCCTGCCATCCGTCCTGTGCATGTGGAAATAACAGCTTCCAGGCCACTGATGTTGACAGCTTGGGGAGAATTGTCTTGGCACAAACAGTACAGAAGTGCTTAACTCACATTTGGTGCCAGATGTCTGCTTATTTCTGGCTACTGGAGTAATGCCAGCTCTGGGGTGGATGTGGAAAAAGGCATTTGGGCAGTTGAAAGCAGGATGGGGAGAGGGGTCAGGCCTGGCTGTTCTTTGGTGCCTTACAGGATCTTCTCACAGCAGAAGCCTTAAGGAGCAGCGTGTCCTACTGCAACACCCATGGGCAGCCCTGTGATCTGTCCACAGACTCACTCCTAACTACTCTTCCTTTTTAACATCCATGTGAAATATGTGGGGGTCCGGCCTCACACGTGCTTGGCATGAAGAGAGCCAGAAACATGCCTCAGAAACACACTCTTCCTGGGAAGTCTGGTCAGGAGCACAATTGCAGTAAGTCAGATATGGATCACAGGATCAGGATAATGGTTAGTCCTGCCCTTCCCCCTAGTTGTAATTAGCTGTGGTGATGTCACCTTCTGCTCTGACTTCTCACTGGCATTAATTACAGAGCTGCAAATTTCCTGCCTTTCCCTTTTGAGCGCTTTCTGGGAAAGTCAGACTTTACACCCTCTGTTTAATGTCTACCAGCAAACTTCCTCATCACATGTTACGTGGCATAACCTCTCACTTGTAGCACCACCTGGAAATAGGCTTGATTGGGGTGCTTGCTCAAGTGCCTTTCTGAACGTGAACGTTTCTGGGTTAGGAATGCTCCCTCTGCTTCTCTGGAGCTTGTGTCCTTCCATTCCATTTAATTTTGGATTCAGTCCTGAGGAGCAAGAAATGTTTAAAACCCACAGTGACGTTACCCCTCCCATTAAAGGAATTCTGTCTCCTCTATGAAATGCAATTTCTCCAGTTAAGCTAAGCTATAGCCTTAGTGCTAGTAACTGAGGAGCTGCTCGGTAAGTCTGTTTCTGTTGGAGGTATGCCCTTTACTGGTGGGAGAAGGTTTGGAATGTCTGAACTGGAGCAGTTCTGCATAGCTTGAGTGGCCTGGGATCTGTCCTAGTTCTGCAAGGGCCGTACAGCCCTACAGGTGGACTGTGCTGCTGATGGAATCTGCCTGTGCAGCTTAAACCTTGCTTCAGGGGCGGTGGCTTGAACCCAACTGGTAGTGGCTTGTAGGACGTTTCTTGTGAACCCTCGTAAGCTCTATGCAGCCTCTAATCATTGGGGTCAAACGGGAAGGGTAAGAGTACCGCTAGAAGGATGTGGGAAGAAGATAACAGTGATTGGGTAGGAGTTATCAGAGGAGAGATGGACTTGATTTGTTGAGGGCAAGTGAGATCCTGGGAGTCAGCAATGTCAGCATGAGCTGGCTGGATTTATAACCAGTTCAGAGTGGGCAGTCCTGGTTAAGTGCTGAGGCTCCAGTCTGGCACCCTGAGCCAGACTGGTGCTGAGAGAAGGAAAGGAGCCTGTCTCCTCTGTTGGGGTGCTCCTTTTATATGTGGGTATGCAGGGCTGCCAGCATCCCTGAACAGGCTACCCTAGGCAGCTTCTGTGCTATACGTAGAAGCTGACATGGGATGTGAGAAACCAAGAATCTGCACTAATACTCCTCCATTTAGAGAAGATCATAAAGACATGGTTCAGATCCTGTTCTGAGGAAGCTAAATCCAGATCATCTGTAGTGGCATTTGAAGGGTTTATTTTGGTATTGCTGGATGATATTTGCCCCTGATCTTCATATTTGGTTTGCAGCCATTTGTTTTCTTGGATGACTTCTCAGCCTTGTTCTCATTTTGCTCTGTACAGACCTCAGCAAGGTGGCCTTGTGGCTCCTTCAGTCAAGCATCTCCCAGTCAATCCTCCTTTTGTTTTGGGTGTCTCTTCCCTTTCAAGTGGGGTGCGTCTATCACAATGGATCTGCCAGTAACATGAGGGGGAACATATCCCATAATCAGGAACGTTCTGTCTAGAGAGAAGTGTTCATTATACACAACTTGTTAGGGACTGTCAATCAACCAGGCTCCCTTTGTTACTCCATAATGCATCATTAATGATGGCTGCTGCTGTGCATTTAATTTCATTGCACACAAGGGCCTTGTCTCTGTCTCACCATCCCCTTCCCCCTCTTTATAATCACCAGCACAGAGAAATTAATAAATCGATCCAGGGAAGGAGAGCTACAGGCTTGCTAAAGGCGATGTTTGGTGTCCTTGTTCTTACTCTTGAAGAAATCTCCTGGATGTCAGTAGAGCTATTTTGGGATTACTACTTGCTCTGTATCCTGAGGAAGGCCCCCACACAATCATAAGTATGGATAACTGGCCATGTAAAGAAAGGCCAGAGGTATCTTATGAAAGAGATCTGTTGAGTGCCAGGAATGCATATGCCGCATCATTTTCAGGTGTTCATTTTTGCCCCCACCCCTCTGGATCTTTGAGCCCTGAGAACATGTTGATGCTTTGCTGATTGTCATTTTCCTCATTCAGCCCAACTCAATTGAAGAAGAACATTCAACTCCTCCAGGGCTTGTGAAAGGTGGCTGGGAGAAACAAGCTTACTGGAGGCTATAAATTCACGAAAATAGTCAGTGCCTCTCCTGGAATTTTGTAGGAAACCACAAATAGTTAAAAAAACCCAACCCTGCAAATCCCCAGTTAAGACTGATAAGAGGAAAGTTGCGGTGTGTTTTGTTTGTTAAATAAACCTAACTATATGGTTTGGGATTGGCCTGTTGGAAGCCCTGAAGCTGATTTTCCTCTACTGTCAGGTTTGCAGCCTCCATATGCAGCTGAAATTTAGCATGCCAGTAATGGCTAGGATAATTCTGCCTTCTGGCTGGAGTCTGCTAATTGGTTTTGGTTGGTCTCCCTGTCTCATTTCTTTCTGTTTGAGTATCTCCAGGGCTTCTTTTGAGCAGAGGGCCAAACCCTGGTATGAGGTATGGATACCAAACTCTGGTTTTGTCACACATTCCAGGATTAGAAATTACTCGGATTGCCTGGGTCTTTTCCTGCTCTGTGGAAAACCCAATTCTGTTTTGTGGTCCTGAACCAGCTTCCTGGTGTCTGTCTCAGTACCAGATCTTGTATAAGTCCTTATGTAGTGCTGCCTGCTCATACGTCGCTCAGGCGCACAAGACACTGACAAGTTTGTTCATGTGGAAACACTGGTTTGTGTGGTCATTCCAGCATGAAAACAAGGAGAGGCTTGCACTGAGGGTAAGACCCTCACAAATACTCTGTTCCTTTCACCTGGGTTTTTCCAAAGAAGGTCCCCTCCTCGTCCTGATACTTGTTCCACAGAAAGACCTGTAGTTACTTCCCATCAGTCCTGAGGAGACTACATAGCAATTGGAGGAGAAGGAAATTCGGTCAACTTCAGTCAGACTTCTTTAATGGTTTCTCCCCACATCCTTGGCCCCAGGCCATAGTCTTTTGGGATTTCCCCCTGGCAAACAGCTTTGGCAGAGTGCTCCAGGCTGGATTCCAGCTTGTTCGCCTTTGTCCTGCATGTGTTGGGGCAGCCAAGCCTGATTGTGGGTTTCCGGTGTTGCTGGATGGGATCCCGTTTCTGTCCATCTGCATGGGCACGACCTCTCCCTCGTGTAAAAAGGAGGGAAGGGGAAGCTACACAACTGTCCTCCACTGGTTTACAAGAGGAAGAAGCTTGCCTCTACTACTCATGCCAGCAGTTTGGCCTTTCAGTCAAGAGAGTATCCTGTTCTGGAAGGCAAAGGCTGTGAGTGGAGCCATTTCAAACACCTGGTAAGCTGTTGCAAAAACCTGTGATCATTTTCCATCTGAAGGGAGTAACTCACAAAACTGCTTTGCCTCAGTTTTCCATTGTAAAGGAAAAATAACAAGTTTTGACATTTCTTTTCTGGAACAAAAAGCTGGAGGTTTTTTTACAACGTTTTGCATATTTTCTATTTGCTGTTCCTGTACCCAACTACCTGAAATATTTTTAGATTCTTCCTCTTGTGAATAATTTCAGAAGTTTTATGTCCTTTGTTTCAACTGAAAAGGAAGTCAAATTTCGGAATGTTGCAATCATGGTCATAATGTATTTCTGACTTCTGTACTGCTCTGTGGATTTGTTTGATATGTAACAAACAGAATTTAGCACAGAGGAGGAGAAATTCTCCACAGAGGACCTTTTGTTTCCAATTTTTTTCTAGGACTCACCCTTTCACTGGAGCCACATTTCTGGAATTGCTTTCCCACTCTGAGATTACTTTCTCCCTCCACTCAGCACTAATTCTGGGGCTTCCAGTGGCCCACCAGTGGAGCAAATGGTCTTTTGGTGCTGGGCTCTGAACCCATTTTCCCAGGATAAGAACATGCCACTTGGATTAAAAGTCTCACTGTGCATTCACCATGGTGCTGGAGGTGTAAAGTGCCTCTCAGTGTGGTAACTTGTAGAGTTTATACAATTTGACAGAGATCCTAAATGCACATTACTGGGAAGAAAGTATGAAGATGTAGTGACCGATCTTTCCTAAAAGAGAAAGAAATTGTTAGCTTAAAATTTTGCCGTAACTCTTTGGTTTGACCCTGTAGGCTAAATTCAGCCTTTGGATTTCAATAAATATATGTAGCAAAAAGGATTTACCAATTTACCTGCTAATACTTTCTTCTCTTCTAGTAGAAGGTTCTTCAGAGAATACCTTGTGAAGTGATAAACTGGTGCTGAATTTCATCTACAAGACAAACTGCATGAGAAACTTAACGATCTAGGTCTTTGTGATGGTAGGAGACTGAGCAAAAAGTTCGTGTGAGAATGAAACTCTCAGCTTCATATTCTGAGTTCTTGCTGTATTTTCTTCCTTTACATCCAGTGAGTTTTCAGTCTTGCTTTATCTTGAGGATAGAGCTATAAACCTTGGTACTTCCCCCCTCATTCAAGGCTACTGTAGAGCAAGTAATAAATTATGGAGTCTTAAGTCACTGCTCGGAGCTGTAACATCGGATCATCATCCCCTTTAAATGTCTCTGGCACAGGCACACTCTCTCCAATTTTCATGTCTCACCAGTTGCTATTTTTACGTGTTTTGTATGGGAGAGGCTGCACCAAATAAAGCTATGTGTTGTAGTAAGTGCTTGCGGACTTTAAAATGGCTCCCACTTTGTTGTGTGCCTTATAACCTGAATTCCCAGCTGAGCTTTTTCCCATGCCAGGAAATGCCTCCTACCTTTGAAACTCCTCTCGAGAGATGAAAGATTAGCTTGATGCCGTCAGGAGCTGTCATTTTAGGCAATTAGAAATAGATCAGCTGACACCTGGTAGTTTTGCAAATACCTTACTTTCCTGCAAGTGCTTCATTTCTGGCTGGTTTTGATGATTACATGCAGAGTAACTCTCCTCCACTACCCACATGCACTCTTTGTTTCCAGCTGCAATTTTCTGCCTGCTTTTTCGCTGTTGGTCAAGTTTTTGGTAGCTACTAACGCTGCTGTGAGGTAGCTTTATTTGTAGTGTAAGACAGGTGGAAGTGACAAATTTCTCCCTCCTAGTTAACCTGGTCTCTGAAGAAGGAAACAGAGAAAATAGAAGTTGTTATTGCTGAAGGCAGAGGCAAACAAAAAGCAGCTTTTATTGTCCTAGAGATCTGTCCTCTACTAGGACTGGGAGGAAGCATGCAGTAGGAGACAGAGAATGGCATAGATAGAGTGAAACTCTTTGCATGCCCTTTGGCTATATCTTTCATCAGGAAGCATCTGCCAGCCCTCTGCTGAGCACTGATTCCAACCCACCTGTCTGGTCTTATGCTATCTCCATATAGGTGCTTCTGCTTTCATCTTTTTCTAGGTTAAATATTGCCATCTGAAATATACAGTTCCCAGAAGAGACACAGTCAATGTTAGTGAAAGGCTAGGATCTGTTTCTTTGCATTTTAGGTTGAATTTGGATTATAAAATCAGAGTGGGAGAGTGAGGGGGAGACTGAGCTATGGCACTAGGAGGAGCACAGCCCTCTTTGGTGACCTCTGCATTGCCTCCAAAGCATCCTGTATGTATGTGAAATTACAAACTCCAGGGTTTGGTTATGCTGCCAACTCCATTTTGGCTTTCTCTTCTGTCTCTGAGCCTGTATTTTAACTGATGTAGAGGTAGCAGGTGGTTAACCTGAGTGCTCTACCTTGGAGATGTGCTACCCTGGATAATAACATTGTTTCTTCTAAACTGTTGTTTGAAAGGGGTCTCCTTGACAACTAAGTTTCCTGGCAGGGATCTGTTATCACTGGATGGAAGCTAAACAGAGCCTGGAAGGTAACCAAATGCCAGGAGCTAGCCTGTCTGCTATGTCAGACATCTTCAATGGCAAAGGCAGAGGAGGGTCTGCCCACATCCAGAAATAGCGAGGCAGTGAGGCTCTTGGCTTCCTGTGTGCACATAGATGGGGGGAAGGAAAAATGAGCGGTCTCAAGGAGCATCGTGTTCAGAACTGGGAGCCCCTGGGGGAGCCTTTTGTGAGAAGGTCTGAAGGGTGGAAGGGTCTGAGGCTGAGCAACTGTGCCCCTGACGCATCAGCTAAGTGCTGAAAAAGGCCAGGACTTGGACAGATGGAGTAACAGAGATTGGAAGTGGGGAGCCTGGCCTTGCGCCAGCCTGTGGAGTGGGGTGGGCAGATCGCGGGGAGGAGCTGGAGGGGGGTCAGAGGAGGATAATCCTTAAGCGGCAATGAAGGCTGCAGCTGTTGGTGTTACAGCATGGCATTGCAGAGGTTTTCTGCTGCTGTGCTGTGGGTATCAGCAGAAGTCTGCCAGCCCTGAGAGCTGGGTGAAGTGCCATTTGAATGCTTCTTCCCAGTGTACCAGTGGGCAAGCAGGGCACTCTGATGGGAATGATCAACTCATACTGAGCAGGGAAGCAAGCAAGGAGCCCAGCAGTAAAGCTGGCAAGCCAAGTGAGGGCTCTCCAGGCCTCTGGAAGCCACTTGCCACTGTCCCTGGCAGAGGCACCCAAATTGTGCTGCACTGCAGGACCTGGCAGGCAAGCAATCGTCTCTGTAATAGAGCCTTTTACTCCTACTCTCTATGGCATTTCTAACTCCTCCAGTACAAGTTGCTGCTCTTTTGCTTTGAGTCTGAAGAGAGTTTGGCTGGATAGAAGATGTGTGAAAGAATATTAGAAAATCCAGCAGAATTCCTGGAGTGAAAGTGGGCACCTAGAATATTATAACAAGGCAGGGACCATTAGTGCTGGGAAAAGATGTACTGCATCCCTGCCCTCCAGAGGAGCTCTCTGCTGTTGGAAGAATCTGCCCTGCCCCTGCCATCCCCAGGGCTGCAGGCAGATCCCTTTTTGGAGTGTTTTTCCAGGACATCACTGTCCTAGGCAACAGTACATGGTATCCATTTCCTAGCAGTGCCGCATCTCCACCTCCCTGTGTGAGGCCCAGTGGTTTTTACTTTGCAGTTATTTTGCGTGGTAAATTTGTAGAGAGGGCTGATGCCAGCCATCCAAGGGGAACCTCAAAGGGAAGAGCAGTGAGCTGGTTTGCTAAAATTGAGGCACTCACAATCTATGAGTTGGAATCTAAAACTCTTGGTGTATTTTATTTCTGTTCTCTTCAGCTTTTTAAGTCTTTCTGAGCTTCATCTCCTCCAGGTTATTTTCAGTTATTTGCAGCTGTGATGGGTAGGAATTGCTCAACTCTTTTCATAAATTTAAGCTGAGACTTTCGCCCTGTCTTTAGACCCCAGAAACTGGGGTCTTCATCAAAAAGACAGATGCAGAAGACAAGTAAGAATTGGCAATATGGCCAAATGTTGAGTATTGAATGCTTGACAAGCACCTCCAGCACGTCTTTGCTTAGTGCCAGGACTTGAATGCAATACAAACACTTGTCTGTGGTTCAGGATTTGAGGCTTTGAGAGGCACAGGTCTGTAGGTGTCTGTTAGGTTGGTATGTGAAAGTGATGGATGAGAATGGTCTTCTCTGTCGTAGCCAAAAATGGTTTGTAACAAACCATGACAGTCATTACAGCCCAGCTGGCAGGGGCTGTTGATAACTACTGTCTCGAATGTGCAGACAGGTCTCCATTTTCTTCTCTCTGTACACTGGGAAGTTTGAGATCTGGCTAGCAATTCTGTGCGAGAGCTGTCTAAGACCAGCCTCAGCCTTGCTTGTTCTCATTCTGCAACTTGGGATGCGCTGTAACAGGCGCATTAAATAGTTACGAAGGGTGTGAATAAGCCCTGGGAAAGAGCAAGCAGGCGGCTTGCTTTATGTTTGCTTCCCTGTGTTTGTGTGAGTCACGGAACTGGCGGTGGTCCTGGTTTCACCTCACAGAGAGCAGAAGTAAGTCTGTAGGAGCCCCACACTAATTTGCTGAAAATAGCTGAAAGCCAGGCTCTGAAGATGCTCACAAGAGATTGCAACTCCCCTATCTATTGATTATTTTTCTCCCCCCTTCAACTTAACAGCTTTTAAAAGACAGTAATGTGGGGGAAGAGTATGCATGCTGCCCACAGTGTGTGGCTGGCTGTCCCAGCCACCGCCTGGATGGTGCATGTGTGTGACCTTGCAGGGTATGCATGAGTGTCCACAGGGCAGTTAGTGGGATGGTGTGTGGAGGCAGAAACTTGAAACAACCGAGAAGAGATAAAAACTGTTTTCCCTGTTACCCTGGAGGCTGCTGGCATGCCATGCTGCTGTCATGGCAGCAGAGGGGCTGGCTCTCCACCATCACACACCATTTCTGCCCTGAGCAGTCAAGAACCAAGGCGGTTTACACCTGAGCTGGTGCAAGTCTGTGGCAGTTGTGGCATACCCCTGCCATTCTCCAGTGCAGGGTCAAAATACCAGCTGAGTGCCTTGCAGTGGTGCCAGCTCATAATTGCATTTTTTGTTTTAGTTTTTAATCAAGGGTGATATTAAATTTTATACTGTCATTAAAGATCCAGCTTCTGGAGCCAGTAGATGTTACTGTGAGAATCCCAGCCTTGTTTCTGAGCAGGGGAAGGAAGACTGGAAAGGCAGCCTGACAGCTTGTAGCCCAGGGGCAAAGGCAGTAATGAACTCGTGTTCCTTCCATGTTTCCTTGGGCCAAGTCCATATATGACCTGTTACAGGTTTTGAACACAAAGGTTGGCTGAGCAGCCTCTGATCTAGCTGGCATGTTGGGAAAAGCAGGAGGAGTGCTTTTACTTACAGGATAGAAGGCTTTCATGGTAGCCACGTACTCACATCAGCTCAGCTGAGCAGAAGGTGAAGTGAGAAAGGCTGCTGTCACTTAAGCCACCGGTGTGGGGAATTCAGCTGTGGTTTGGGTGCTCACTGAACCAGGACTGTTTACATGCTGAGCATCTCAAGCAGGTGAGAGAGCCAGCCATCTCCCAGCATTCGTCCTTACGCAATGAAGCGATTGCTTTTCAGCAGCACAGGCTCCCCTGAAGCCCAATTCCTGCGTTTCTTCCCTGCCTTAAGCAGTCTTTGCTTCACTTGTTTCCATGTTTGTATCTTCTGTTACACAAACTCTGGTCTCAGGACTCTGAGCTGAAATACCAGGGCTTTCAAAAGCATGACTCTGAATTGCAGTCTCTGGCTTCTCTCCGCTGCATGCTCAGCTCATCTTATCCTTGGTAGAGTGAGCAACAAAGTCAGGGAGCTAGTGAGTGTTGCTGTTCCGTGCTTAAACCCATGTGTGTTTTCTGAACTGCCACAATTTTGATTTAAACCTAGACCACTCTCCACTGGATTCAACAATTATTCATTGGGGAATATGCAAGCTTTGTGGTCACGTGTGGGCTCTGCCACTTCATTCACTTTTGGTTCCCCAGCTGTTTTGCAGATGTGTGCCTGCTACCCCAATTTCCCCAAAGAAGAGGATTTGCTCCCATGTTCTGTAAACTACGCCTCCACCTAGCCCCCTTGCAACAAGTGAACTGCTCCTCACACTCACTGACTGCTAGGGCTGGGCAAACATGCCCTACACACCACCCCTTTCTTTTTAACTGGGGTGGAATGGGAAAATGGGTAAGGAGATTCAGAGTTATCCATCCACCTCTCTGTTTTTCAAACTCCTGACTGAGGAGGGATTGGGGGAACAAGAACATGTCAGGACATGGTGCATCCTGCCCTATGGTATCAGTGAACCTATGCCACATAGAGTGCTGTTCAGGGCTTATATTCCAATACCTGGAGACCAGTTCTGGAGCTTGAAATGGGGTCACTGGTAGGTTGCTTCTGGATATGTTTGTTTTGAACGAGCGAGAGAGGTATCTCAGCAGTATCTCCCATGAGAGCCTTTGAGCAGTGTTTCCAGCGTGGAGAGTGTTCTGGGGTACATCTGCTAATGAGAAATATCTGTTTGTGTCATCCATTAAGGTTTCTGCTGGCTTACAGCTAAGGTGTGGATGTGACAATAGCCATTTAAATGCAGCTTCAGAAGTGTTAGTAGGTGATACCCAGCATCCCCTGAGTGCTGACTGCTGCTGCTTGGTGCCATGCTACAGTGCATGCGGTGACAGGGCTACTAACACATTTCTTGTGGTAGCTACTTTGCTATTTCTGTAAACTCAAAGGATACTTGGGTTTGTTCCTTTGATGCTCCCTCATCCCAGATGTGTTAGGCATTGCCAGATGTTCATAACTAGAGCACACACGTCTAAGGCTGCATTGAGTGCACCCAGTAACTGCTCTGGACTTGTTCCTTTGCCCATAACTCAGCTGACACACAGATAATTTGATGGATCTTGGTACTACTGGTGGAGTCATGCTGTAACCTCCTACCTATTCCACAACACATTCCTCACAGCAGAGGGTCTGTATCTTAAATCTCTGAAGAGTCACATGGACAAATAGGAATAAAATTTCTCAGAGCAAGAAGCTATGTTTGACTTCCAAAAGTGTCTGCTATTTAGGTCCATTTTAAGTTTATTTAGTTCAGAGATTTTAGATGCTGGATTAAAACATGCACATACCACTTTACAAGAACATGGTTTGTTGTGTGGGGTTTTTTATTTTTGTTTGGTTTTGGTTTTTTTTTTTTGTTTTGTTTTGTTTCGGGTTTTTTTTTTGTTGTTTTGTTTTTTGGTTTTTTTTTTCTGTGGGTTGCTTTTTTGTTTTGTTTTTTTTTTTTAATTTTGGTTTTGGGTTTTTTTTTTTTCTGTAATGCTTTCTTCCCCTCCCCCATCTCTGGGTAGATTGTTATCCTGAAGCAGCTCCAAAAGCCCAGTCCTGCTCTTCAAATATGTAGCACAGATATATGTGCATTACTCGATGACCCCCTTTGCATTTAATTTTGATTTCTTCTAGATCACTTTTGTTGGATTCACTCTGTTCTAAGGATGAAATGAATAAGGGAAACTGATCAGTTATCTGTTGATTTCACCTTCACTTTTAGTCCTAATCACCGGAAGCTCTGCCCTTAAACTGAAGTACCTGCTTCTATTGAACGTAGGAACCGCTTCTATGCCTGTGTACAGGTGTGTGCTCTCTGTGAGTTTGCTTGCTTTTCAATTAAGAAAGTCTCAATTTTGAACTAAATTTACCTGCAATGATTCATTCAGGGCACTGCTCTTTTCACAGCTTATTAAAATGCATTAGCAATAAATTCTTAACAGTGCTTCTATAAACAGCAATTGTTCTGCTTTGAAGCCATGCACACTGCCTGCTCAGTTGTGCTGCTGTGTAAAGTGACATAAATACTCTAAGAGGAATGACACAAAAGGAGCCCTGTACAGATGGCCTGGACAAAATGCTGGCCTTTCCCTTCAGTCATCATGAGCTGGAAATCTGGCATTAAATAGGATTTGTAGACAGGTTTGGTGTCTATTTTCTAGCTTATTCCCTCCTAAACTTGCATTTTGCTCCCACCGTGTATGTTGTATATTATCAGAAGACTTCTGACATACACTAGGTGAAAATTATGCACCAAATCTGGTTTGGTAGAAGGTAGTGTGGTACTGGAGGTCTCTTTCCTCTCATAGAAATAATTTTATCAGAGCTGGCTTCCTCTTCACTGTAAACCCAAGCAGGTGGTGAGGAAAGATATTTGTATGCCCGCATGTGGCTAATTCCCTTGCCCATACTGCAGTGTGAAAACTCTATTGCCTTTTGTTTTGAACGGTTCTTTTTCTCACTGCTCAGAAATCCCATCGGCCTGCTGAGCTCTGCAGCCCAGACACGCTGATGCATTCGTGCCATCTGCTGACAGAAGAGATAATTGCATGTACTAGTTTTGCTGGAGTTTTTCTCAACTTCTGTGCGGATCTCACGGACAGGACGACAATGAACATGCCCACAGCAACGGGGAATATTTCCTGTCTTCTTGTTAAGGTGGCTGTGTAACTGGCAGTAAAGTTTGAAATGTTTGAAGCTCAATATTATGATCTAAAGAACCAGCAGTAAAGTAGACTTGGGAAAGCAGAGAGATGTTTGTAGTAGCATCATGATTTCATAAGCCATCTTTTTGGGAAGGGGTAAAAAGGTGCTTCTTCCTCAAGCTCGAAGCTCTGTGAAATATTTGTCTGAGGACATGTGGAATATGATGTCTTGAGCTTAGCTAGGAAGTGCCGCAAACACCATTTAGCATGACAGTGTCCATCCCTGGTGGGGAAGCAAGTCTGAGAGGTCTTTCTGCCTGATGGCAACACTCCTCAACAGGTTGAGCAGACCAGCATGTATGTGGGTAGAAGAGCTTGCTGGGGCCTCAAGTCTGGGCCCTTCCAGTCTTGCATGGTAGGTCTACATGGGCACAAGTAGAACAACCTCAGCCAGAAAGGCACTGCAGCTCAGATATGACCTGTGCTTTGTTGCCAATTGGCTTCAGCTACAAATCAGTATTTCTCTGTCACTGCCAACCCCTTCCCCAAGTGCAGCCAGGTCAGTAGGATTGTGCTCAGGTGCCTTCTAGGCATTAGTTGTACATCACCTTTGACTTCAGGGATGAATGTCCTTGTTAAAGGGCCAGCTCATGCCCTCATATTCCCATTTCTAACTTGTGCAATTAATTATACGGACTGTGTTAGCAAGTTTAGGAAGTCTGTAATCTTCTTTGTTCATTTGTAATCATGAGCTGGTGGGCCAGCTGTCAGTGGGAAACTGGTGATGCCAGTGTTAGTTTTTGCTTTCTGTGTGGCTGGGCTGTATTCAGACAATATCCATTACTGTGTGCTGGGAAGTGTTTTCATGCAATGCATAGCAAGCCTGGCAGGAGCTGAGCATCCACTGGGAATTTTTACAAAGTGTTTTCACAGCAAGATCTGCAAAATATAGGTGAGATTTCTAATTACTGAATTCATTTGAAGGATCTGTATTCTCCATGTACCTGTATCTTCCACACCTAACTCTCTGTATCAGCACTTGTGAACAAAGCTTTTTAGCATTTTTAATTATTGATACAGACATACTAGGGGATTTGTAGGATTGAAATTCAAGATTATGCACTGTGAAAGACAGTAAGAGTGAAACTTCAAACGCAACAGACCTGCTAGGACAAAAATCTACCAATATGCTGTGGTTTTCCTTAAGGCTTATGGAGTGATGTGAGGTTTTCTATTAAATCAGAGTGTGAACAGACTATTTCTTGTTCATGCATTTTCAGGGGAAAGCTAAGTGAACTAACTGAACTTACCATGTTACTGGGTTTGAATTTTCAGAGATAGCTGCCTTTCCTCTGTTCCTCTTGCAAAAATACCTGGAGAAAATAAAACTTGAAGACATTGCTGTGGTTTCATGGCCTGTCTCTTACTTTATGGATGTTTGGGTTAGGAACACTGCCTCCTAAAACTTGGGGGGGTTGGTGAATATGAACTTACTTCCCTGAGCTTTTCAGAGTCACCAGGGTGAAGCAGTCCCTGACAGGAGATGAGGTTTGAGGAATGAGCTTTGATTGTCATCAGCTTTCCATTACAAGATGACTTTGAGATCCTACTCCACGAAGTCTTTTGCATTAGTTTCTGACAGTTCTCTGGACACAAATCTTGCTTCTGTCAATATTCCACTGGATTTTTAGATGAGAAGAGACTTTTGCACTAGGCTGTTGGAGAGAATGGCTTCCTGGAACATACTTTGTGAATTTTATATTTGATCAGCAACAATTTTGCTTTCTCTTCTTTCCTTTGCCTTACAATGTAACTGTCATCCTGATGAGCTGAGAGATCACCAGGTCTGCTCTAAATAAATGTGTGTGAGGCTCTATTTCATGCCAGATAACACAAAAAGACACTGCGACGGATGTGCAGCTGGTCTCCTGGAATTTCTCCTGAATGAGCAAAGCAGGCAAAATGGGATGAGAGTCCTGTGCAAAGGGTTGTGAGTGCTTCACACCTGAACAGTTACTAGCATTTCAAGCCCTGTTCCTGGTAACACAAAACTGCTCCAAAAATACAGCCCTCATCTCACTGCAAATGCTTACAGGGCATCAGTTAGCTGCGAGCACTGCCATCCCCTGCCTGAGACCTTCACCATCTCCTCCTTCCCACCAGCCAATTCACACCTTACACAGGAAGGAGCGCAGTTGCAATACCTGGATCTTGCAGGGCCACCTAGCTACACACTTCTTACTGCTGTTTTCTTAAGATGGCAGCATTTCACCTTTGGAGTTCTGTGCCAGAGTGACAGTGGCTTTTCGATGCATGCCTTCATGCAAGGTGGCCTAGCTTCTACTCTGCTGGAGCAGTGATTGCTTTTCCCTTTCCCTTTGACAATATTCATTCCAGCCTGTGTGCTTCCTGACCGCTGCCTGTGCTGTGGGGATAAGAGATCCTTGACAGCTGCTGGGGCTGTGGGCTTGGCACTTGATGGAGATCGAATCAGCACAGTGCTTCCTGCTACGCTATTTAACAGATGACAGTGCCCAGCTGCACATAAATGACTGTAAAATAAGAGAAATTAGGGACTGACAGTCCCTGTTAGAAACTTATGGTGGCTTTTGTGCACTGTCAAATATGATCTCTGCAAAATGAGGCAGAATGGTTGGACCAATGGAACATGGACAGACAGGTTTGGAGGGCTTAGGTTTTCCTCTGTCTTCCGTGGAAAGGGAAAAGGAAATTTCTGCCAAGTGTTCCTGTTCCCTTCAGAGGAGCTGCTCTGTTTTCTGCTAGCAGAAAACCTGGCCCGTAACTTCTTTACCTTGTGATGTGAATGAAGAAGAATTCTGCACGATTGTCAAAGCCAACCAACACTGATGCTGAACATGGGGTCTTAACAAATATATTTCATAAAGCTCCACGTGGCTTTGGCAATATTCTTGGTAGTGGGTGGGAAACTGGTTAGTACTACAGGAAGGCTTGCTTTTAGCTTAATGATCTAGGACACAGTTGTATTGTCTAAGCCTTTTTGATTTCAGCATTTCTGACCAAGTATCTGCCTTATCTTTCTGGTCCAATCTATGCTCATCTACATGAGAGAAAAATGATATTGTGGTTCTGGCATTGGGTGTCTCAGCCATATTTGTCCTGTCTTGGCTTTCCCCAGTGTCTGGATATAGGATCTGTCAAAGGGACCAGGTCAGGGCTGTATGGATGGAGCCCAGTGAATTCTGGGGGCTGGAGAGAGGATTTGCTTCATGTTGTCTTCTCCACCATATGCTTCAGAAAGGCTGCTGAAGACACCTGCTTTCCTTCTGCACTCAGAGAACCAGTTTCCCATGTGTCCAGTGCTCTTCTAGGGCTTGGCTGGTTTGCTGGAGTCATCTTTCATTCCCCCTTTTTCTGGCCTGTCCCATGGCGTAAAGCTAAATAGATTTAGTCATTGATAGATGACTAAATAAAATGAAAGTGATTGAAGGGGATGCCATTCTGATCATGTCATTGACCCCAGGACCAAAGTTTGACAGTATTTAAGAACATTAGATTGGATTACAGCTGTGGTTATCCATCAACCATCTGACGGCTGTTAGTTGACATGTGTACTACGCATGTAAGTTTTAGCTTTACTGGGTAATTCAGTGAAGAATTTTTGAGTCAAGGACAAATCTCCTGCTGTTATTACAGAATAGGCAGGCACTGAGGACAGTGTCGGTTCAGGCCCAGCTCACAGAGAATAGTGCTGTGATTTGCTCTGGTTGTGACTTACTTTTGTAGAAAACAACTGTGCTGTGGGAACAGAAAACAAGCTGGTAGTTAAGCAGCTGGGGAGAGAATTTCCAGCATGTTAGATAACTGTAAGCAAGAGGTTTGGCAGAACAGCTCAGAGTGTATTTACGATGGACGCTCTTGTGTCACTTACAGGATGTGAAGATGTGGTGGCATTCCTCTGGGCATAGCTCTCTGGCTGGCACCTGAACATAAAGTGGTGTACCAACTTGGGCCTTTCAGGACAGGCAAGCAGATACCAGAACGTAACTGGAAACAGAAAACCATCTCAGTGAAACCCAAAGTGCTTTTGTAACCTTGGAGTCAAGTTCTGTCCAACATACACACGTGGCCCTCTGGCTGGCTTGGAGCAAGCTTTACTCATCACTGGAGATCTGCCACATGTCTTCTGTGAGAGGCAGCTGGCGCTGACTAGTCAGGTTGGGATGAGAACTTGGGGAAGGCTGGGGACTTTTTTCTTCTGTATAGCTTCCAATATCTTCTCCTGTCCTGCTTCCACTGTTCTTTCCAAATGTCATCAGTGCCTTTTGTAAAGTGGCATTGGTTTGTTTGAGGAGAATATCCTGAAGGTGAAATTAAATCTTAGGGAGGACAACTCCATTACATTGAGCAAACTAGCAGTGAAGTGGGGCTAATTTAGCAGACATCCACACAGAAGTCACCTTTTTATGTAATGTGCAGTGTTCACCACCACATTTCACACTGAGCATAGCAATACTTGGGCCCCTGCAAGTGCTGAGAAGTACAGTTGGGTATACGAAGTTTAAGTAAGTTGTCCTTTTCAATGTGGAAGAAAGATGACTTGACTAAGCCTTGTAAAATCTTGAGTGATCTGTGGAAAGTGCCATGGTTAGGTGAGTTTCCTCATTTCCTAGTAAGCCAGGAAAAGGAAATCCATTTTGACAAAACATGTACTGTGTGAAACAAAGTGCTGCAAGGCACTGACTATGCCAAAAATTTTAATGATTTATAAAGCAGTGAGAGGCATTCCTAGCAGATAAGTCCATCAGTGCTGTTAAAGACAAAGCTGCAAATACTGCCTCTGGTTTGGAAAATCCCAAAGCCAGAGACTGCTTGAAGGTTGCAGAGGGAAAGTTATTACGCTGTACTTTCCTTGCTCTTATGCTCTTCCCCTGAAATTAGTCAGCAGCAGTTGCCTGAGACAGGATGCTAGTAGGATAGACTGACATGTTATGTACCTCACTGAGGTTGTTATGCTTTTGTAAAAAGCATAACAAGAGCATAATAGTGAAGGGACTAGGAAAACAAGGGCAGAACGGCCTCTCCTCCAAGAAGCTACATGTTTGCAGTCAAGAAGCTCAATCTGGTTTGTGCCCACTGTTGTTACCTTGTAAGCAGGTCCGAAAGAGGAGTCATGGTGAGTCTCCATCAGTGTAACATCTTGCTGAATGCTTAGCAGTGCTCTGTAAGGGTGTGAGCAGAAATGGCCCATCTAGACCCTGTGTAGCCCCTGCCAAATGTGTACTCTCAGTGCCAGAGGGTGGAACTGATAAAGCAATCTGTCCCCTGGCAGATTTAATTTCTGGGTTTGCAGTTCCAGGATAAATGGCATCTTGTGCCATTTCCAGAGGAAATTTTATGTTACACACAGTTAAAAATATGGACACCGTATGGGCACAGTGTACAGTGTTAAGCAAGGTGTAGCAGCAAGCTGTTCTTACAAGTAGCCTTTTTGTGCCCTTTCCCTTTTGTCCTGCTTATCAGCTGCTCTCAGACCTTATCACCCATATTTCTTCAGATCCTAAAACACCTCTTTGACTTGCACTTTTTATTCTCTGTAAGCTTTCAGACATTCTTATCTTAGGTTGGCTAATATGACTCTGGAGTAAGTCCATTGGATAAGCAGACTGGCATGCTGGAAACTTCAGCATCAGTTTGGAGGGTGACTCTTAAACCCTCCACTATGCAAAGCAGAAGTGCACAGTGATGCAGAGACTCCCTCTGAAACTGCTGGTTCCAGCTCTGGAAGCAGTCTGGCCCTGCTATTGTGGTCTCTGAGACCTGGGTATTTTAGCCAAGCAAGTCACTACAGTAACACCGCTGCTGGTTTTGGTGCCAGGGTGGGTTTGCCCTTTGCTATACAGGAACACCCTTTGAATCTGGGCTTTTTCTTTCCTTTTTATTGCCTGTTTCCCCATGCACCATGAAATACCCCTCTCCATTGGCATAGAGGATTAAAGCTAGCTGAGTGGCTTACACCAGGGCACATGAGAACTGGAAAAAAACTGGGACACTACTTTTAAGATTGTATTTAAAAAAGACTTTGGAGACAGATTATTTCTTTTACAAGGGGGTGCTGGTTCCCTGCAGTGTGTTCTGTCACCATGTCACAAGATTTCTAAAAGGAGCAGAATCAGTAGGACACTGGTGTATCAGTCTGCAAAGAGCAGCTTCCTTCCCTCGCCTTCCATGCTTAACTAAACTGGTATCACACGGTTCAGTCTCCCCACTCCCCTCCCACCCCCCCTGCCTGCTTCCGCCAACAGTCCTCTCAAAATGTGCTTGGTAACTAAAGACTCTCCTAAAGAGCTGACTCTTTCAGTTCTTCTGCGTAACAAAAACTTGTGCTGCTCATAAATAGATTTGCAATTACCAAGGGAAACAGAAGAATAAGTGCAACCCAGCTGCATCAGAGCTGGCCTCCCATCCTGTCTTAAAGAAGCCCCTGAAATTCAGCACACGTCACTCAGGGATAGCTGGGAGACCTCTGCAGGGATCTTTCCTTTGAACAACGTTCCTCTTCTGCAGGATCTGCTGTTTGCAGCAGAATCGTTAAAGAACCACAGAGTACCTGTCTAGTGTCTTTATGAAAAGTGATGAAAGCTTTTTGTTTGGTTTTTCTTACTAACCTGGGGTTTTGTGTATTTTTTATAGCAGTCAAGGGTAAGAATTGCCTGGCCAAAGCAGAGGATCCTGAGATTTATCATGAGCTTACAAATTGGTTGTCTGCTAATAACATCTGATGTGTTGTTAATGCCATCTGAGCAATTCCAAGCACTTGCTGAGCTTTTGAGGAGGTCAAACTTCCTTAGCTTTTGGGGCTTACAGGGGGGTAATGGTTTTATACAGATGAAAAAAGGCATTCGCCAAGGTTAAGCATCAAACTGGGTAGATCTGGGGGGGGGAAATTAAAATCCCTGACTATATCGGGTCGTGTGGAAGGATTAAGCAGTAGAAAGGAGGGAGGCAGTGGTATATGTGGGTGATCGCTAGCCTTCCCTATTGAAAAGATCACCTGTATAAGGAAGATCCCTTTTATATGTCTTCTCCCTAGGCTGCCAGCGGGCATGAGGTGGGCATATGCCCAGCATAGTGGTTTTTGGCCACTCTGGTGAGAGGAATAGGCATTACCCCTGCGTTCAGTAGCAGGTGTGTCAGCATCCTGCAAACCTGGGGGCTCAGGTTGTGTTAGATCCTGGCCTCAGGCTCTGCGTCCCCACACAGTGGTTAGTTTCACAGTGACACATTTCTGCATATCCCAGAAAACATGCCTGGAGCTGGGGCATGCAGTGTCACACAGCAAGCTTCTCTGTAAGGGCTCTGTGCTGCTGCTTGCTGGAAGTGCTGAAACAGCGAGGACAACTCAGATCTGTTGAATCAAAAGCAATTCCCAGTATTTCTGGTCTCTTCAGAGATGTGATTGCTTCCTGGAACCCCTTTGGAGAGCTTCCCTGTGTGGGAGTTCCCTTGGCCCAGGTCCTTGGATGGGTCTGTGGAGAAATTCAAACATACAGCCCTACTGATGTCAGTGGGGACTTTATGATCTCTTTTATGAGGGGTATGTACCTGTGTTTCTTCCCAGGTGCTGGGGGTGCAATAGCAGCAGCATGATGCTCACTTTCTTTAAGTATGATTACTAAAAGATGTTCAGTAAGAAATAAATGTTCAGTAAGACAATAATCAGGTCTGTGCAAGGCCGGCTGCAAGTAATGGGAGACTTTTGCTAGGCCACAAGCTAATGGTTTGGAGAGGGCATACTTTAAATATAAGGTCAGCTGATGTTCAGTGCCAGAACACCGCATCATTGTTATTGATTGAGGAAATGAACATCCAAATCTCTTGTTTTGTGGAGATTAAGTTACCTGCAACATAAGAAGGAACAGGGGGAAGAAGACATCAATGAGAATGCAGCTCAGATGTTGGATTTCTCTAGAGAAAAATCTCAATTTTAATTCTGTAGGCTTTCTACTGGTGTGCGGGGGAGAGAAAGGAGCTGGGAGAAGGACACTTCTAATTTTGCCCAGTTCTTCTTTGCCTCCCTTCTGTCCATGTCTGTGTGTTGAAGTGTGTAAAGCATCCAAGTGTCCCAGTTCTTCTCATTCTTCACAGAGAGCACTCTGTCCCTAGGCTGAACTTATGGTGTTTTGGGTCTTTCCGCAGGGTTGGAGAGGGTACTCTGGCATCTTCTGAACTCCAGTGTGGGGCTGGAAGGCACTTATTCTGCATGTTTATTCTGTGCTGCAGCTATTTTTAACAGCTGATGTTACACAGACTTGTGCTGCTTCTCAAATCGGATTAGATGGCAAAGTCAAGAGGTGAGCAGAGAAGCTTGGTAATGAGGAGTAGCAGCTAACATCACCTTAACTTGCTGAATTGCACTGCAGAGCTGCCTGCAGGCTGCAGCCAGCCCCTTGCCATAATCTGGGGTGTTTTCTTTCTGGAGAGAAGGGGCAAGCTCCTGGCTGTATACCTCACAGATAAGCTTGTGTTCATCATTCACACATGTCTGGGGATCATCATTCCTGTAAAGGTCTTCGGCAGCTTGGCCGTGCTATCTTTATGGTTTAGTAGCCTCTTGCTGGCCTCCTGTGCTGTTGATGTAGAGAATACATTTGGGATTTTAAGAAGTTGAAGATGATCTATGAGGGACCACATTAGCTCTCAGAGCCAGCTTGCAAACCCTTCCTGGCACAGAAAGTCTTCAAAAAGAGAGATATTACAGTAACTCATGGTCCCAGTAGCCTACAAGGAGCCTTGCAGGCTGTGCAACACAAGTGGGTGATACAAGGGTCAAGGAAGAAAATCAAGTCTGTGCACTGTGTGGACTGTCTCCTCCACACCATGCTGATGCGGAACGTGAGCAAGGCTACTGCAGATACTGGGGTCTAAATTGGAGAACAGGAGCAGTGCAGAACTAGAGGCTGCGTCTGGCTTGGTTCCCAGAACTCCCCTGACATGCTTCTACTGCGTGCTACATTCTGCAGATCCTCCTTTGTGGATCCTTTCTGAGCACCCACTGGTCTTTTGAACTTTTTCTAGTTCCCATGAAGCAGAAGTGTCCCTTAATTCAGTGACTGCCCTGAACATCCCCCCATTCAATTTGATGAGACCAGGTCAGAGTAACAGAACAGCATCTTTCTTTGCTTATATTTCCTTTTGGTGGTAATGGTTGCATATCTAAGGTGTCAGGAGGGAAGGTTTCAAGAACGAACCAAAAGTTAGGAAATGCATATGTTTGTTAGAAATAAGTTTTTGTGTATTTTTTTTTGTTGTGGTCAGTTTCTTCGAAGACAAGTCTGTGCTGTGTGTTCCTCCTTGTTTATACAAAACTGGTCATAAAATAGCAGCAGATCCCAGCATGCACTGCAATCTTCATGAAATCAGTTCATCTGAAACTCTGTAATGGATGGAGAGCATCTTTGCATTGCTTTTTTTTTTTTTAGTAGGAAGAATAGTCTCTGTGTTATGTGCATCAGAGTCCCAGTTCATTCAAGGATATATCCCAAATGTAGGTGTTATGTAAAAGTAAAATCTCTTTTCTCTGTCTTTATCATCCTTGTATCACAGTGTTTGGAGCAGAAATAAATCCTATTTTCCTGCTACTGAAGGGACAACAGTGGAGTGGAATTCTGTCTGTAGAACTCATTTGCACACCTGTGTTACTCTGAACTGCCTGTTTAGTAAACTAACCAGCAAGCTTGGCCTACAAGTGCTGCTCCTAATTCTCACAGTCCCTGCTTTTCTCATACTTGTAGGCATACTTAACTGTTATGATGCCACACTGTATAGCTTAGAAAGATCTTGAACTAGTTGCACAGCTAGGAAAACAGAACTCCTTTAAGGTTCTTTAGGCAGAAGTGGTAACTGAACACCAACCTCTTACTTGGCAAAATACCAGCTTTGCCAAACAACCTTTTCAAAGGAATGTGTCACACAAGATATGACTGGAAATTATGTTTTGCCTGGTAGCAGCAAGAGACTTCGTAAACATCAATGAACCTGCTTTGATGCCGTGAGAACTGGTCCTTCAGCTAAAATAATTTTTTTTGCGTGTTCGACCCTTTTACAAGATCTGGGTTTGGTCTTTACAGACGACTCCACAGGACTTCTACAGAATTCGTAAGGTTATCTGTAGCCCCTATTTCTTCGTCTTCCCAGGTGGTCCTGGTACTGAGATGGAGAGAAGACAACTCAGGTAGCCCACTGGTGCTATTATCTTAAGTACTTAGGTCAAGTACAAATCTTGGTGTTTTTCTTCTTTGTATTTGCACTTACATGCTTGCCAAGCTGGAGTGCTTGCTTCTGTTGTATGTACACATGGTCGTCTCAGCTTGCATTTGGGCTGTTGAAACTTAGGATGAAAGCTTTGTGCCAGTGTAGTGTATGCAATAAAATGTTGTTTAATGGGTTTCCTTGAAATCCATTCACATTTCAAATAGATTTATGTATAAGGGGGGCAGTTTGAACACATTGCAAACCCCTAAAGCCTTAGTGAATCCTGAATTTGGCCATCTCAAGTATTTATAGAATGCTCTGCGCCTATTCTAAATATATTTTCCTCAAGGGGACCTCATCTCAATCCCCTGCTCCACAGCTTCATTTGGATCAGCAATGCTGCTATGATCTGTTAGCAAAAATTCCTTCTCTAGCTCTGTGGCAGAGCTGCAGATGTTGCTGGTCTGGGCCTTAATGGGGAAATTCTGTGCTAGGCAGAGCTTAAGGCTTTAAACTGTAGCCAGCCAGGTACAGAAACATTCAGGATATATTGGGTCATTTCCTGTAACCATTGCCTGATTATTTTTTAATATTCCTCCTCTGCTGGTAGGTCTAGACTTCTGGAAAGGGGTAAAACAAGTGACTCAATTGGAAAGACTCCTTTCCCTTTCAGGAGTCTTCAACCTTGCAAACTAGGCTTAATGGTGAGCCCACAAAGTGTTTTCTTTCTATAGGAAGTGTGAAGAGTGTTCTGTGGGCAGAAAGCATTTCTTATTGCAAGGATGCTTGAAATTGGTGTTTTCTTTCTCTGCTATAGGGAAGAGAAGTATCTCTTCTGTTGGATACCTCCATGACAGTGCTCGGAGAGCTGTGCCTCTGACTCTGCAGGATGGTTCTTCCTGGAATGTTTCCTACCCACCAGGAGTGGAAGTCTCTTCTAGCTGGCATTTTGTAACCCCTCTGGCAGCAGAGCCAGCTATGCAGGCTTTACCCAGTGCAAGCTTTGCTTTGTCCTAGTGAAGGCAGGAGTGCTGTAAGATGGTATAGAACTAACATTGCAGGAACGGCTCCTGTCTTGTCTGGCTTTGGAGATTGATCATACATGTTCACTGTTGTTTTCCAATCAGATGAATATGGGGCATTTAGAAAGCAGAGTTTGAGTTCCACTTGCTGTTGATTGAATGGGGTCACTCTGTCAACAATATTGCTCACACGTAAGGACAGAGGGTTTCTTCAGGCCAAGGAGAGCAACTCATCCCACAGTAGATTCCGTAGTGGGGAATCTTTACCTTTTAGAAAAATCATAATATTTTCTTTTTCAGTCAAATGCTCTGGCTGTACCATAGGATAGAAGTTTTGATGCAAAAGGTACACTGCAGAACTTCACAAGACATTTTTCATCTTTCAAGTTTAAAAATATTTAGAAAAATACACCCTTCATTGAATTCTGTAAGTTTGAACAGTTTCTTCTGTAGGATAGTTACATTCTATCTGCCTCTCTCAGGAACACCTGCAGATGTGCATGACAGATGCTGCAGATCACCATCCTGAGTGGAAAATTTTGGGTCAGTGTAGAGGCAATATGGGCCATCAGGATCCTGCATATCCTCAGTAGCTATGCTGCCCCACAGTAAGGGTTGGTACTGACTTGTATGCTCGAAAGAAGGTAATTGCTTCTTGTCCCTATAATGTGCTTGACCTAGATTTTACTTCATGGGTCTTGGACGCAACTTACAACTCAGGTGTAAAACACCAAGGCTGCTTGCAGTGGTTCAAGGGCAGGATTTGGAAGCAGTGTGTCAGTAGTGTCTCCAGAAAGTCATGTCACTTTAGGTACTGGTTAGGAATCCTTTTCTGGGTACAATGAAGGAGCAAGTGCCGCTTATTTGGCCTGAGGGATGGAGAACCCTGTGCAAGGCTTTTCCATTCCATGATCAGGGTAACGTAGCTCACCGTGTATCTAAGCTTCAGAAAATGTTTTTGAGGTTGACAAAAGCTTTTCTTGGTTATTACCCTTGAAGATTGAATGCGGCAGCATGTGGCAAGATCACAGAAAGGTATTAGCTCAGGACTTAGCAGGAAGAGTTTCTTAGCACTCCTCCAAAGCTGTTTCCTTCTTTTGCAGCCTCTGGAGCCACATGAAACGGAAAGGGTTATGTACTTGCCTGCCTGGCAGGAATTTAATCCCAGCTCAGTGCAGCAATATGAACTGGGTCCAGTACTCTTGGAAGCAATGAAATAGCTGAAGTGTACTTTGCAAGGAATTTCACATGGGGATTGCATGGTTACCTTGAATATTGCCCCAAGACACGTTCCCCTTCACACACTGGCCTCTTCCTACAGTCTCCTTGGCTATTCCAAGGAATTAGTGTCAGCATAGTTTTAGATTTTGCTCCGGTCATTGCTTACCGTGTGCATGCAGATAGCATTTCCTTACCCCTGTCCTAGCATGCAGGAATGGAAAGATGAGTCTCTGAAATCACTGCAGTGCTACTCAGCCTAGTGCAACACTCCATGCCTTGGGGTGCTGCTGGTGCACTCTGCCAGGGAGACCTGATCAGTTCAGACAGTATCTGTGATCCCATGGGGATGCATTAATGCAGGAAAGGTTTTGCGTTAATGGAGCTATGCCAAGATGGGTGCTCAGACTCTAATGCTGATCATTTGTGTTAATGTTTCAGTAAAAAAGTACCCCTAAAGTGTCTGTCAGTGGTTCCTGGGCTGACAGCGTGATTGGCAGTTTTCTGGCTCACCTCGTCATGCCTCTGGCTAGTTATTCCCACTGATGCCTCTCTAGGACTGGCTTCCTTGTAATGGAAGGTGTCCATTTAACCACTCTTGAAATAAACTATAGTGCCTTTAGAAAGCTAGAGTATGTAATGTGTGCCAACAAAAAATTTATCGTTTGTGCTTGGAAGAAATAATTTTATATCCCTTTTGCAGTGCTTGTAAGAGATTCAGCATCTCCATAGTCACCGGCCTTGGTTCCCTTATGGCCTAGGTGTGTTGTCTGAACTGAGGCAGCAAAAGAGTCAAGAGCATTTAACCACAAGACAAACACCAGTAGCAAAACAGCTCAGTCTGCTGTTCATGTTCTGTGAGCAGAGTATAGTGGTATATATAGAACACAGTGAAAAAATGGCTTCTTACAGCTAGTGCGGGCAGTGTAGGGTGAAGGGAAGTGTCTAGTTTTGGTGATGAAAATAGAAATCTGTCTCTATGTCTGTGCTCTGGGGAGCTGATCAGATATTTTATGGGATGATACCATATTACAGTTTGAAGAACCAGTTTCAGAGCTGGTTTCTGTAATTGCCTGATAGTTTAACCTGTCTCCATTTCTCCCTAAGAGGAGGACATATCGCCTTTATTCATATTGCCTTGTTCATCAGTAAATGTAAAGCAAATGGTAAAATCAGACCTGCTTGAACTAACGTTTGTAGCAATTCATTTGCTCATGCACAAACCAACCCCCTGATGCCAGTCTAGTTTTTTTCTTATACCAGATTGAAATAAGATCATGGTGTCAATTAATATTCTCTTTTCTTTTTGAAGTGTTGAGGAAGCATTTGGATACCGTGGAAATGAATGACAATATGGTGAAAAACTGGTTTAGAAAGTGTTTAAGAAATTAAAGTTAGTTCTGGAAGTAGCTTTGCTGTATTTTACCAGATGCTTCTGCTTTTTGCCATTGTTCCCAGTATGATGTTTAGGATGGACTTCACCTGTACCCAGGAATGCAGGGGAGGCCCTGCCCTGAGTCAGGTGGGACTAAAGGTTGCCTGAGTGCTGGGCGTGGTGTACATTTGTGTCACACAAACAGTGATGGATACCTCTGGTTGCTTTTTTATCTGCTGGGTATGGGATGGGTTTTAATCCTGGTTAAATCCTGTATCCCAGATCGGTTTGCCTTCTCTTGAAAGAACTTCTCTATCTTTTGCAGGCATGGTTCAGAAACTCGACCAGAAGCTGCCTGTAGCCAACGAGTACCTGCTGCTTTCAGGAGGTGTGAGGGAAGGTGTGGTGGACATTGATCTCGATGAGCTGAATGTTTATGCACGAGGCACAGACTATGACATGGACTTCACCCTGCTTGTGCCCGCGCTGAAGCTGCATGACCGCAACCAGCCAGTTACGCTGGATATGCGCCACTCTGCTTTGTGCCACTCCTGGCTGAGCCTGCGTCTATTTGATGAAGGAACTATCAGCAAATGGAAGGACTGCTGCACAATAGTGGACCATATCAATGGAGCTACCAATTATTTCTTCTCTCCGACAAAAGTCGCAGACTGGTTCTATGACTCCATTAGCATTGTCCTCTCTGAGATCCAGAAAAAGCCCCAGCGAGGGATGCCAAAGGTGGAGAAGGTAGAAAAGAATGGGACTATCATATCCATCATTTTGGGAGTAGGCAGCAGCCGCATGCTGTACGACATTGTCCCTGTGGTGTCCTTCAAAGGCTGGCCAGCTGTGGCCCAGAGCTGGCTGATGGAGAACCACTTCTGGGATGGGAAGATCACAGAGGAGGAAGTCATAAGTGGTTTTTACTTAGTGCCTGCATGTTCCTACAAGGGGAAGAAGGACAATGAATGGAGGCTTTCATTTGCCAGAAGTGAAGTGCAGCTGAAAAAGTGCATCTCCAGCAGCCTCATGCAAGCCTATCAGGCCTGCAAAGCTATCATCATCAAATTGCTGTCCCGCCCCAAAGCCATTAGTCCATATCACTTGCGGAGCATGATGCTGTGGGCTTGTGACAGGCTACCAGCCAGCTACTTAGCCCAAGAGGATTATGCAGCCCATTTCCTCCTGGGTCTCATTGATGATCTCCAGCACTGCTTGGTCAACAAGATGTGCCCTAACTATTTCATCCCCCAGTGTAATATGCTGGAGCACCTCTCTGAAGAAACAGTCATGCTGCATGCGCGGAAGCTGTCCTCGGTCCGCTCAGACCCTGCTGAACACCTTCGAACTGCCATTGAACATGTCAAAGCAGCCAACAGGTTAACGCTAGAGCTCCAACGGCGGGGCAGCACCACCAGCATCCCCTCCCCACAGTCAGATGGAGGGGACATCAATCAGCCTGATGACCGGTTAGCCAAAAAGTTGCAACAGCTAGTGACTGAGAACCCCGGGAAGTCCATCTCTGTCTTCATTAACCCAGATGATGTCACAAGGCCCCACTTCAGAATTGATGATAAATTTTTCTGAGCTTTCATCGATGTTTCCTGGAATTTTTTTTTTTGTTTGTTTGTTTCATTTTTAATAACTCTTGCAGCGTGCAGATTTTTCCATTTTGTTTTCCTTGATGACTTAGTCTTTTGTTTTTTACATATCCAGCGTAGATTGGATCTGTTGAGAACAATCTGAATAAATTATAATTCCTGGTTCTGCAGGACGGTGCAGATTTTGAAACAGTATATTACTATTTCATATGCTGCTTTTGTTTTTTTCACCCACCCAGCCCTATTGTCTGTGAGTAGTTTCTAAAGGAGAACATGCACCGTAAACACACTTGCCACAGTGTAATGTACATTTTTTTTCAAGCTTCCATAACTTACGTACATTGTTGGGCCTGAGGAAGGGGCAACTCACCTTCCGTTGCTTCGGAAATTCACTTTTTTCCCACGAGCTTCCATCACCCTAAAGAAATAAGGAGAGACTCTGGGTTGGAAAGCACTGCTGGTAGTTTCATGAGGCCAAATCTACTGGGCTGAAGCCCAGTTCAATCTATTCTTCACACTTCTCACACTAGGGGAGAAAGTTGACTTTTAAAGATGATGATGCAGCTTTTGCGGGGATGAGTTGTTTCTGTTTTGATCTACTTTTTGAATGTAATTGTTCATAATTGGACCTTGTACAGTCCAGAGGGTTGTTTCTGCTGCTTTTCCATGCAAAATAAGGTTATGGAATGTTAGTTTTAGTGTGTGTAATTATTCAAAGCCTTATTTAAATTCTATTAAAGAACATACCATTATAAATGTTAATTGCACTAATGAAATCTCTGCCATTACCTCAGTCCCACTGTTTGTGTTTCTTTCATGAATTAACATCTGTTATTAGGTCTCAATATTGCAGATTGCTTGAGGCCCCTCAGGTCTCATGGTTTCAGGTGATTTCTTGATTGTCTTTTTGTAAAAGGCTCTTCCTTGTTAGCCCTGCTATGTGTGAGAAGTCAGATTTTTGCATTGGCATATTTCTTTGGATGCGTATTGTGTGTTGCAGTGCATATTGCATTAATATGTATTGCATGTTGTTGAAACAGGTTTACCATTAGATAAGGATGTGATGCTAAAGCAGTGGTATGTGCAAAGTGAATGAGCCAGACCTCGAGCAAAGGAGCTACCTTGCTTCTCTAATGCATGTATTAGGCCTGATCCTTTATGGCAGTTACCATTTCCTTGACTCCTGTGGACTTTTCTGACTTGCCCTGGGACATGTGAGATCTTACTTTGGTCTCAAGTTTGCAAAAGTTGTGTTTGTGTGTAAACTTGTGGTGCAACAGTAGCCTTGAAAAACACATACACCTTCCATTTGTGTGTAGGATAAGATGTGTGGTAACAAGGGTTAGTCTGAGCCAAAAATAATTCCAAGAGTTCAAGGATAGAGTTACCTTTTGTGGCTGGCTGGCCAGTGACTGATATTTAGGCCTTAAATCAGCAATTTGGGCTTACTGATTATCCCAGAGAAGCTGTTCTGATCCAAACTTGATGCATGTTTTAAAATGTGTTTATTAGAGCAGGTTGAAGTATTTTTTAAATATTTGACAGACAAATGAGATGCATATCTAGTAAATTCTAATGGATAAAAATTGTGTATGAAAAATGTGTCACTTTTTTAGCCCAGCCTTTCTGGTAAAGAAACCAGGCTGGTGGAGCAACACACCAGCAGCTTTGGAAACTGCTTTATTAGATGGCAGGGAGATTTCAATACCTTATGTAGTAACCAAGTCAAGTCTTAAACTGGAATTTTTTGGCTTCTCCATCTCTTGGGCATATTTGAAAACTTCACCCCATTGCTGTAGCCAGGATCTTCACATTTACCTGAATTTACTGGTACACACTTCCATGAGCCTGAAGAAGCTCTCAGAAGTTGCTGGCTAGATGGAGTGGATGAGGATTTAACTTTAAAGCACAATTGGTTAGTGATCCTGAGCCCCGATGCAGCTGTGGTTATGGTCCAGGGAAGGACATGTATTGACTTCAGTGGAACCAGAACTGGGTCCTACCAGTGTCTCCGTTTAAGCTTGTGTAACCTGCCAAGGGAGGCAGAAGAACGGACTGGAAATCCTCTCCAGAAGTGCTTGGGAAATGCATTGAAATGGTCTTTTCCCCAGTCTCTGGGACTTCTGTTTATTGAAAAAAGAGTCTGGGCTGCAGGATGAAGTTTCCCATCACCGCATGACAGAGATCTGCTCAGCACAAAGCAGCAGTATCCTGGCAGGCAGAGTACTTTCCCATGAGTCCCAGTGTTTACTGGTGCTCTTGAGTTATGCAGAAACACAGCCTTCCTCATGCCAGTTCAACATCCTGATGACCAGCAGTTTGGCTAGCCCATGTCAAGCTCTGGTGTGTGCTCCTTTTTTTGGTTTTAATTAAAAAACATTTTGAAAAGTATCCATTTTGTTCTTCCTGCATTATGAGGAAAATGTGTGTGTTGGGGTTTTTTGTGGGGAGAGGAGCCTTGGCTTTCTGCTGGATTGGAAAGCAATTTCCCAGGTAGGTCTGAGATAATGTTACATCCTCCGCCTGAACTGTCTGTCTTCCGAGGAGGCAGAATCCTAATCTCCAGTAAGTTTTGAATCTCAGTCTAGTATTTGCTCCTTTCCATGTACTATAGCTCAACTTAATCAAGCAGGTTGCCAGCTCAGAGAGGTGATGCATGCTTTGTATCTTAGAGAACACTGAAGCCTGTATTTTCTTCCTCTCCTATTGTCCTCTCTTGCCTTTGAGTATATGCTGAGACAGACTTGCAAAATGCATAGGTCTCTATGTGGGATTTCAAAGTAGTGAGTAGGTTTAGGTATCAATGACCTATTATTATTCACTACCCCCTGCAAGTTTCAAGGGGACCACAGTGGTTTTCCTAGTAGGGAGTTCTTGAAAGTTCTTCACAAAAATGCTTTAGAGCACCCAACCCCATGGGGTTAAAGACTTGGCCAATGACAAACACTGCAGTAAGAGTGGATTTGCTTTAAACTAGAAAAGTAGTCATCTTCCCTACCGACATCAAGAGGAGACAAGTCAGTGCTGTGAGCCCATGTCTCAATGGGAGCTTCAGTTCTGCACCCATGCTATGGGGGATTTTATTTTGCTTTTGCCCATTAGCTGTGCCCTGTAGGCAGGGGATGTTGCAAAAGGACTGGGGCAATTAGTGATGGGCTGGCTGCACGTGTAAGAACATTCAGAGGTCTCCTTTATTTGTCTGCGTATTACTGCCTTCTACACTGTTATAAGGGAAGGGTGTCCCAGCAAAGAGGGTCTGGCCTTGAGGCGTCAGAAAGTTGGGAAGGAAGAAAAAGTACCCTTCAGAGGCTCCACTTCCATTTCTCAGTGTGAGCCTCTTTGGGCATCCTGTCTGTGGTCCTACTCTTGGGACAAGCTTTTGCCTTTGCTCTTTCCATAAGGCTTCTAGCCATTAGTACAGCGGGGGGAGCAACTAATTTGACTGATTCCAGTTTGTCGTGGTTTGAGCCCAGCCGGTAACTCAGAACCACACAGCCGCTCGCTCACTCCCCCCCCCCCTTCTTCCTCCCCCCGCTCCCGGAGGGATGGGGAGGAGAATGGGAAGAATGCAACTCCCACGGGTTGAGATAAGAGCAGTCCCGCAACTAAGGTATAACACAAAACCACTACTGCTACCACCAACGATAATAACGATTAGTGAAATAACAAGGGGAGAGGATACAATTGCTCACCACCCGCCGACCGATACCCAGCCCGACCCGAGCAGTGATCTGGGCCTTCCGGGTAACTCCCCCCGGTTTATATACTGGGCATGACGTGCTGTGGTATGGAATACCCCTTTGGCTAGTTTGGGTCAGGTGTCCTGTCTCTGCTTCCTCCCGGCTTCCCCTCCTCCCTGGCAAAGCATGAGACTGAGAAAGTCCTTGGTTGGAATAAACATTACTTAGCAACAACTAAAAACATCGGTGTTATCAGCGTTGTTCCCAGGCTGAAAGTTAAAAAACACAGCACTGCACCAGCTACTAAGCAGGAGAAAAATGACTGCTATAGCTGAACCCAGGACAGTATCCACCCCTTATTCCATACCATTCACGTCATGCTCAGATCCCACATCTCTCAGCACACCATCACCCCTGTCCCATATATACACATATATATACATCCACACCCACACACAGAGAAAGATATCGTTCCCTAGTCCATGGACCAATCCCTGTAAAATTGCTGAACTCATCCAGTCCATGATGTCAGGTTCCATCTCTTGTAATAGTCTTTCAGGGCAGGAGGGACGGTACATAGTGTTGGGTTGTTGCCTGCTGATGATACCGCCAAACTCATCTGGTCACTGCTGAGCTCGTCTGGTTTCCTCAAAATTCATTCTTTGTTGAGGTGATGATCGGAGGGAAGTCAGGGTCAATGGCTGGTGACCTGAAGATATCTAGCTGGTGGGCTATAAAAGTGTTATAGAGCAGGCAACAGCGTACAATTGAGTTCATTGGCTGTTTTCCCCCAAAATCAAATCCCCTTGAGGTACACATCGGACTTCCCCATCTTCCCGCATTACCCACCAAGTATATCCAGGTCCCTGAGCAAAAGCAACCCCACGAGTGGGTTTGCCTTTACCTGAAGCAGGAATAACCCAGACTGTCTTCCCCAACAAATTCTTTATGTGCACCACAGGAACTTTATCCCCCTCTACAGTACGTAAAAGTTCTGATTGGGCTGGGCCAGCCCTGTTGGCAGATCCCCTACTGTTGACCAACCAGGTGGCTTTTGGTAAATGTGTATCCCAGTGTTTGAAAGTCCCACCACCCATTGCTCTCAGTGTAGTTTTTAACAGCCCATTGTACCGTTCGATTTTCCCAGAGGCTGGTGCATGGTAGGGGATGTGGTATACCCACTCAATGCCATGCTCTTTGGCCCAAGTGTCTATGAGGTTGTTCCGGAAATGAGTCCCATTGTCTGACTCAATTCTCTCTGGGGTGCCGTGTCGCCACAAGACTTGTTTCTCAAGGCCCAGGATAGTGTTCCGGGCAGTGGCATGGGACACAGCGTATGTTTCCAGCCAGCCGGTGGTTGCTTCCACCATGGTAAGCACATAGCGCTTGCCCTGGCGGGTTGGTGGGAGTGTGATATAGTCAATCTGCCAGGCCTCCCCATATTTGTACTTCAGCCATCGTCCTCCATACCAGAGAGGCTTTAACCGCTTGGCTTGCTTAATTGCAGCACATGTTTCACATTCGTGAATAACCTGGGCAATAGTGTCCATCGTTAAGTCCACCCCTCGATCACGAGCCCATCTATATGTTGCATCTCTGCCTTGATGGCCTGAGGTGTCATGGGCCCACCGGGCTAAAAATAATTCACCCTTATGTTGCCAATCCAAGTCCATCTGAGCCACTTTAATCTTAGCAGCTTTATCCACTTGCTGGTTATTCTGGTGTTCCTCAGTGGCCCGACTCTTGGGTACATGAGCATCTACGTGGCGTACCTTCACCACCAGGTTCTGCACCCGAGCAGCGATATCTTGCCACAATGCAGCAGCCCAGATGGGTTTACTTCTGCGTTGCCAGTTGCTCTGCTTCCATTGCTGCAACCACCCCCACAGGGCATTTGCCACCATCCATGAGTCAGTATAGAGATAAAGTACTGGCCATTTTTCTCGTTCAGCAATGTCCAAGGCCAGCTGGATGGCTTTCACCTCTGCAAATTGACTCGATTCACCCTCTCCCTCAGCAGTTTCTGCAACTTGTCGCAGGGGACTCCACACAGCTGCCTTCCATCTCCGATGCTTTCCCACAATACGGCAGGACCCATCAGTAAACAAGGCATATTGCTTTTCACTCTCTGACAGTTCATTATATGGTGGGGCCTCTTCAGCACGCGTCACCTCCTCTTCTGGTGACATCCCAAAATCTTTGCCCTCTGGCCAGTCCATGATGACTTCTAGAATTCCTGGACGACTGGGATTTCCTATTCGAGCTCGTTGTGTAATTAGTGCGGCCCACTTACTCCATGTAGCATCAGTTGCATGATGTGTAGAGGAGACCCTGCCTTTGAACATCCAGCCCAGCACAGGCAACCGGGGTGCCAGGAGGAGCTGCGCTTCAGTTCCAATCACTTCTGAGGCAGCTCGAACCCCTTCATAGGCTGCCAGTATCTCTTTTTCAGTGGGAGTGTAGCTGGCCTCAGATCCTTTATATCCCCGACTCCAAAAGCCAAGGGGTCGACCTCGAGTCTCCCCTGGAGCTTTCTGCCAGAGGCTCCAGGTAGGACCATTCTCCCCAGCTGCGGTATAGAGCACATTTTTCACATCTGGCCTGGCCCGGACTGGTCCAAGGGCTACTGCATGAACTATTTCTCGTTTAATTTGTTCGAAGGCTTGTTGTTGCTCAGGGCCCCATTTGAAATCATTCTTCTTCCGGGTCACGTGGTAGAGAGGGCTTACAATCAGACTGTAATTTGGGATGTGCATTCTCCAGAACCCCACAACACCTAAGAAAGCTTGTGTTTCTTTCTTGTTAGTTGGTGGAGACATTGCTGTTATCTTGTTGATCACGTCTGTGGGGATCTGGCGGCGTCCATCTTGCCATTTTATTCCCAAAAATTGAATCTCCTGTGCAGGTCCCTTGACCTTATTCCGTTTTATGGCAAAACCGGCCTTCAGCAGGATTTGGATTATTTTCCTCCCTTTCTCAAAAACTTCTTCCGCTGTATCACCCCACACGATGATGTCATCAATGTATTGCAGGTGTTCTGGAGCTTGCCCCTGTTCCAGTGCAGTCTGGATCAATCCATGGCAGATGGTAGGGCTGTGTTTCCACCCCTGGGGCAGTCAGTTCCAAGTGTACTGGACGCCCCTCCAAGTGAAAGCAAACTGTGGCCTGCATTCTGCTGCCAAAGGGATTGAGAAAAATGCATTGGCAATGTCAATTGTGGCATACCACTTGGCTGCCTTTGACTCCAGTTCATACTGAAGTTCTAACATGTCCGGTACGGCAGCACTCAATGGTGGTGTGACTTCGTTCAGGCCACGATAGTCTACTGTTAATCTCCACTCTCCATTAGACTTTTGCACTGGCCATATGGGGCTATTAAAGGGTGAGCGGGTCCTGCTGATCCCTCCTTGGCTCTCCAGTCTGCGGATCAGCTTATGGATGGGAATCAAGGAGTCTCGGTTGGTGCGATATTGCCGCCGGTGCACTGTTGTGGTCGCAATTGGCACTTGTTGTTCTTCGACCTTCAGCAACCCCACAACAGAAGGATCCTCTGAGAGACCGGGTAAGGTGGACAGCTGCTTAATTTCCTCTGTCTCCAAGGCAGCGATACCAAAAGCCCATCTATACCCTTTTGGGTCTTTGAAATACCCTCTCCTGAGACAGTCTATGCCAAGGATGCATGGAGCCCCTGGACCAGTTACAATGGGGTGCTTTTGCCACTTCCTCCCAGTCAGGCTGATTTCAGCTTCCAGCATAGTTAACGCTTGGGATCCTCCTGTCACTCCAGAAATAGAAATGGGTTTCACCCCTTGATACCTTGATGGCATCAGAGTACACTGTGCACCGGTATCTACTAGAGCCTTATACTTCTGTGGGACTGATGTGCCAGGCCATCTGATCCACACAGTCCAGTAAACCCGATTATCCCTCTCCTCCACCTGGCTGGAGGCAGGGCCCCTCTAATAGTGATCACAAAATTCTCCACTTCTGTCTTGTAGAAAGGGATTAGTATTCCTTACCACAGGAGCTGGGGTAAAATCAGCTCTTTCGCTCCATCTGGGAAACTGCTCGCCAGAGACTGGAGCAGCAGCTTTCCTGGGAGGATCATCCTTGACCATTGTTCTCCTCTTCAGTTCACGCACCCGTTGCTCCAGAGCTGAAGTAGGTTTTCCATCCCACTTTCTCATGTCTTCTCCATGATCTCGCAGGTAAAACCATAGGGTGGCCCGTGGCGTGTACCTCGTATATTTTCTTTCTCGAGCAGTAGGGCGCCTTCTGTTGATAGCTGAGACATGGGTTGGTACGCGTGGAGAGCTGGATAGATTGGATAAATCGTCTCTCAATTGTTTGAACTCCTGGGACAGTTTTTCCACAGCTGAAATGATGGAAGGGGTGAGATTGTCTTCGAACTCTCGGAGTTGACGAATCAGGAAATCCACTGTTGGTGATATTCTGTCATTCCAGGTCATTGATGCCAATGTGTGGGCATATGATGATGGCGCACTCCGTGTAAGTTTCCGCCACGTGGGTCGTGTACATTCGACTTCATCTGGGTCTACGGATGTGTTCCTGGAATCTGGCCTACGATAGATCATCTCTATAATGGCTGATTCCCTCAGGGACTGGATGCCTTTCTCTATCGTGGTCCAGTTGGCTGAGCGATTCGTAATATCGTCTTTGTAGGGAAACCTTTCCTTCACAGCTGCCAGGAGCCGCCTCCAAAGACTGAGGGCTCGCTTCTCTCTTGCAATCGCTTTGTCAATTCCTCCTTCCTTAGCAAGTGATCCCAGCTGCTTGGCTTCCCTACCTTCTAGTTCATGACCGTCGGCCCCATTGTCCCAGCACCGGAGCAACCAGGTGACAATGTGCTCCCCTGGAAGACGGGTGAAATCTTTTCGCATATTCCGTAGTTCGGTTGAGGTCCGGGGTCGAGAAGTGACCTCTTCTTCTTCTTCCTCTTCCTCTGACCCACGTAGTAGTAACTCTTGTTCAGGTGCTGTTGCATATAGTAATGGCACTGGGTCTTCATCTTTCTTTGCTTCACGGGTTGCTCTTTGTGCCTTTCGTTTGCTTTTGCTTACAGGGGCAACAGACATTGTCACAAACTGGACATTTGGTTTAGCTGCAGTGTTTGTCACTGTGGTTGGAGTGGCTGCAGTGTCTGCCACTAGGATTGGAGTGGTTGCAATGTCTATTGCTGGGGTTGGTGCAGCTGTTGTGCTTGGGAGTTGAGTAACACCAACAGCTGCATTATCTGTTGCTGTCGGGGTTTGAGTAGCTACTGTGCTTGTCACTGGGGTTGGTGTAGCTGCAGTGCTTGGAGTAGCCATATTGTCTGTTGCTGTCGGGGTTTGAATAGCTACTGTGCATGTCACTGGGGTTGGTGTAGCTGTGGTGCTTGGAGTAGCTATATTGTCTGTTGCTGTCGGGGTTTGAGTAGCTACTGTGCTTGTCACTGGGGTTGGTGTGGCTGTGGTGCTTGGAGTAGCCACATTGTCTGTTGCTGTCGGGGTTTGAGTAGCTGTTGTGCTTGTCACTGGGGTTGGTGTAACTGCTGTATTTGAAGTTGGAGTAGTTGCGTTGTCTGTTGTGGTCAGGGTTTGAGTAGCTGTTGTGCTTGTCACTGGGGTTGATGTAGCTGCTGTACTTGGAGTAGCTGTGTTGACTGTTGTGGTCAGGGTCTGAGTAGCTGCTGTGCTTGTAGTTGGCATAGCTGCGTTGTCTGTTGCTTTGCCATCAGATCCAGAGACATTTTTTTCCCTTTGAAGGTGCTGGATAGTGTTGAGCAGGGCTCTGTAGGCATAGGCCAAGCCCCAGCACGTTGCCAAAATTTGTCCCTCTCTGGTATAACCAGGACGACAGCACACCTCGTTTAAGTGTTTTACTAGTTTTTCCGGATGTTGCACTTGTTCAGTGGTGAAGTTCCAAAGCACTGGAGGGGCCCACTGGCCTAGGTACTTGCCCATACTATCCCACACACCCTGCCACTCATAACTGTCCAGCCTCAGGGAAAATCTCCTGGTGGTCCTCCTATATCGTCGTCTAACCCTAGACCAGATTCGAACCTGATACTGCTGAATTTTTGACATTAAACGAAATAGGATGTTCCTACGACGGGATGGCCGTGGGTAAAACACACTCCGTATGTTTGCCAACATGCTGATCCCCAGCACAATCAGCAGGCAGGTTTCAAGGGTACTCAAAGGCCATCTAAAACCTTCAGAACTCTCAATTGCTGTTGCAAATAGGCTGGTGGGGGAACGGGGGGTGAAAGAGAATGCTTCCTTCGTAAGTTTACCCCCCGAGGAGAAAAAAAAAGATATGCAATTGCTAAAATATTTCATTATATACCTCCCAATGTATAGTGGTGATGGCCACGCTGGAAGCACAAACCAGACCAGTTTCATGATCAATGAGTCTATTGTATTACAAGTCATTACCATGAAGTACAGTGAAACAAGAACCTTAGCCCAGGCCCCCCAGCCGATAAACGCTAAAACAGCAAATAGTGGCTGTAAGTAAGGTACAACATGCTGAAACTCTGAGATCAAGCGCAACACGTCTGAGAGCCAAATAATCACCATTGTGACGAGTAGTAACAATGAATGCTTATCACAAATATGATTAAACACACTCTGGTCAGATCTGTCGTTATCTCAACCTTTCGTGCCCCACGTTGGGCGCCAAAAAGAACTGTCGTGGTTTGAGCCCAGCCGGTAACTCAGAACCACACAGCCGCTCGCTCACTCCCCCCCCCCCTTCTTCCTCCCCCCGCTCCCGGAGGGATGGGGAGGAGAATGGGAAGAATGCAACTCCCACGGGTTGAGATAAGAACAGTCCCGCAACTAAGGTATAACACAAAACCACTACTGCTACCACCAACGATAATAACGATTAGTGAAATAACAAGGGGAGAGGATACAATTGCTCACCACCCGCCGACCGATACCCAGCCCGACCCGAGCAGTGATCTGGGCCTTCCGGGTAACTCCCCCCGGTTTATATACTGGGCATGACGTGCTGTGGTATGGAATACCCCTTTGGCTAGTTTGGGTCAGGTGTCCTGTCTCTGCTTCCTCCCGGCTTCCCCTCCTCCCTGGCAAAGCATGAGACTGAGAAAGTCCTTGGTTGGAATAAACATTACTTAGCAACAACTAAAAACATCGGTGTTATCAGCGTTGTTCCCAGGCTGAAAGTTAAAAAACACAGCACTGCACCAGCTACTAAGCAGGAGAAAAATGACTGCTATAGCTGAACCCAGGACACAGTTGTTGTAACTTCTTCTGGGAGACCCTGAAGAACGTGTCACTTCTTCAGGAGGACACCAGGGCTGACAAAACCACCAGCCAGTGGGGGGTTATTCTCTGTGTTATGTTGAGGGGGTACTCAAATTAGAGCAGAAGAGAACAACAGCCCAAGAGCTTTGTGAAAGCCTGCAGTCTCTGCTCCTGCAAGCATGTTATGTGAAAGCTCAGTCACTTCCGGCTGGCTGTGATAAATCGGTTTCTCCATGTTTTCCAATACTCTAGCCTGGAGAAATATTTGTGCTCTAACCAGAAAACCACAACTGAGCATCAGAGTCACTCTGCAGGAGATTCAGCAAAATACCAGCAGGACTTTAACCACCCACTGTCCAAAATAGAAGCCAGTCCCCAAAAGCTGTTGAAAGGCCTGGTTTTTAACAGTCTTGTTTATTCTATTGTCCTTTTGTCACTGTGAAATAGCTCTAATTTTTATCTAAATTCTTGGACTTCCCTTGATTGCATTGTTCCAGTAGAGAGCAGCCTTGTTTTGGTAGCTGTGGTGCTTCTGGGCTCAACAGGGCCATGCAAGCTCTGTGCCCTTCCACTTCTTGGTCTTCTCATGGAGTATATAGGATGCTGTGAGACAGGCTTGTATGTGCTACAAATTGCCAGGTTGATGACTGAAACAGGCATTGAAAGACAATAGTCACTCTTGGTGTGAGATGTGCCTTCAGCAAAACTTCTGTTGGACAGTGGGCCATATGAAATAATCCCCAAACTCTCCCTGAGGGCACTGTGCTCTAAAACAAGTACAGGATGGCTGGCTTCGTGCTGGATGCTGTCCTGGTGTGAAACATCCACCAGTAGCTAGTGGTCTCCAAACAGTTCTTTCAATTTTCTGGTAAATCTGGGGATACAGGGAAAAATGACTACTTAAAAGCCTTAGAAAGCCAGAGATTCCTGAAGGTCACATTGCTCTGCTCTCCAGAGGCTATGGCTGGTACTTCTACCTAGCTCCACTCTGCTGCAGCCTCTGAAAACATTTCTGTAAAGAAGGTTTATTTAGGTGTCTCGCCAATCTGCTTGCTGTATAGTGATGAATGCTCATGGCAGCTGGGTAACCAGACCAAAAGGGCCCTGGAGGTGGTGGCTGGGGCTGGAGGGTCACAGGGCAGAGCCCAAATCCCTCTAAAGTCCTTTGGGACTTCAAAATGTGCATGAAACGAAGTGTGTGCGCTTTGCTGGATCAAGCTGATTGTGATCAGACTAAAAGTAAGCAGACATCTGTCATATTTTATTAACCCATGCATAATACAAGCAACCATGCATGATGTAAGTAAATGTGGCAGAGGGAAAAAGGAAGATAGACTTTGCTAAAGATTATTTCTCTTTTTTTTTTTGCAGGTTTGCTGGATATGTTTTGCCACATTGTTATGTGTTAAAGCAAATGTGTTCAAAAGGTCACTGGGCAGCTGAGTGTGGTAATGTTCAGATTCTCCTGGCATTGCTCAGTGATTAGAAATATTCAGCATGTAAATAGCTTGTTCATCTTCAGCAAGTACATCATCTCCCTCATGCCAGCCTTGCTTGGGGTGAGCTAATGGCATTATGCAGCTTTGAGAGTGACTGTCTCTAATAGCTCCTGATTAAGCTCTTCAGAAAGGCAAATAACCATCATGGGGCAAAGGCTAAACAAGGGGAGGGGGGCAAAAAAGCACAGATATTAAAAAGTTGCTGGCTAAGAGACTCTTGCTGATATGTTTTGTGTTTAGGGAAATTCAGCATTATATTTAGCACATTTTGGCTTTTGAGAACTGTCTATAAATGGATCCCAATTTGTTTTCTCTGAATGCTTTTAGAATAGTGATAAAATAGTCCTCCATCCCTTCTCCCCATTTGCCCATTTATAATCCTTTATTTTAGGGCTGCTCTGAGGAATTATTGTGTTTTCCTATTATCATTGTCCCTGGCTCAGCACTGTGATTCCAAGCCGAATGTAGGCTTTTGAGGGTTATTTTTGTTTTACTGACCTTCTGTGGTAGAGCAACACGCTCTCATTCAGTCTCCAGACAGCCTGATTTGCCTAGCAGAGAGATGTGGGTGCATATTCAGGGTCATCAGGCTCTTTTTAAACTGACTCGTCCCTGTCTTTCCGTCTCAATTTTATGTGTTAGGAATATCAACATGGAAGACATAACTGAGGTCTTGCTGGGTGCAGAGAAAACATGATATGTGATTCTGGTGTCAAGCAAACTCTAGTGCAAAGTAAAAATTGAGCCCAAACAGACACTTTTCTCCCTGATTCTCAACCCCTCTGACCCCCTTGTTTTAGCTTTCTTTTGAGGAGGTGGAGAGAGATGAGCTACTTTTGTCCTCTTCAGTGGGTACAAATCATAGCTTTGGCTTAGGATGTTAGACACTTCCTTCATTAATGGTATGTCTCCAGGGCTCCCTATTGTTTTATGCCCTATTATGACACCAGCGGGATGGGGAGAGGTTTTTATCATCTGTTCAGCCAAGTCACAACAGAACTGTGTGAAGAAAGGAATGGTCTTTTTTCATGAAGGGCTAGCGACCTTGTGTCCTTCTCCTCCCTCCTGTGTGCCAAGGCTCATGCACCTACTATGTTAATAGCCACTTCTCAAGGCTTCAGCTGACCAGAGAATAAAAGCCAAGGTGCTTCTATGCACACCTGGCCACTCCCCAGCCTTTGGCATCCCTTGCGGGTAAGTGTGCTCTTACCTGAAGTCAGTGCTCTCAGAGCAGACTTCAGCAGGTTGCGTTTGCAGGGTACAGGCTTGGTCTGCATCTGCAGTTGGTGGCAGGCCAGGGGACAGCTTCCTACAACTGTCACATCAAGAGGTAACTCCATTTGGCTGATCTGAAACAGTATGGAGGAGAAAATCCTTCCTGCAGGGAGGCCACTGCGAAGTCCGACCTTTCCCACCAGCACTATGATTTGTGTAGTGACCAGGAAAAGACTCCATGGCTATTGGTACCGTAAAGGCACCTTTGTGTAAGAGCTTGTGATTGTCATGCAGCAGCCACTACCGCTGAGAAGTACTGGGGCTCTTCTGCCTCCTGCCACCATGTGGGCTGGAAACCAGGACTGTCTTATGATGACCCCAGTGAGGACAGCAGAGGGGAAGCTGGAGTGGTTGAGGACACACTCTCCCCTCACTCTGACCCGCAATCTCTGCAACACCACCATAGCTGCAGCAGCTGGTTGCAACTTCTATGACAAGATACCATTTGTGGAGCTTTCAGGAAGAGAGGCTGGATCTTACCTGGCAAAGATGGCACTCAGGGAAAGCGTGTAGTGAGCCTAGTGATTCCTGTGCCTCCCTACTCACTTTCAGAAGTGCTGAGTGCCTGCAAGGCCCTTACGCTTTCTTTGCAGCTGCATAAGGTAATGCAGGAGAGTTGAGCAAGTGTCTTGGTGCAGGACGCATTTCCTCTACTTCCCATGGCAGCCAGTACATACTCATTCAGCTGCGATTGTCCTGTAAGGATCCTCCAAATCTCCATCAACTATTAATTATGGATACAGGGCTCAGAGGGGCCTATTCAGTTGTGGAGTTCAGCCATCAGTACAGTCAAAACCACTGACGCAGATGTTTAGGCTCTAGAGAGTGTCTAATCCACCCCTAGACCTGCACTTCTTAGCGCCCTGTAACAGGCAAAAGGGCTGTAGCAAGAAAAAACTCAAAGCTGCAACCTTCATTTAGCTTCCCCCAGAGGTTTCCTTCTATTTGCTGATGTTTCTGGCTCATCTTGGTTGATGTACACAGTGCTATATTCATTACATTATTTTGTTAACTGCTGGTGGTGACACTGGGATTTGCAGATGTTGTCTTTGACCCATGGACTGCTATGAGTACATATAGATGTTGTCTTGCTGAATACTTGAACTGGTTGCACTAATATAATCTCTGCTACTAATTAAAATGGAGGGAATGATGGTGGGAGTTGCTACAGAAAGCCTCCAGAAAAAGCATGAGCCCATCAGTTAAAGGAAACTCTAGAAACTGAACCCAGTAGTCCTGAATCCCACCAACATGTTGTGGCTAACAACTGGTAAATTCACCAAGGTAAATGTTGCTAAGTCAGTAGTACAAAGCTAGTTCCTCACTTGTTCTTTCCCCAAGGCATGGCTCTATTCAGCATCAAAACCCACCAAAGGCAGAATGTGAAACCCAGCCCACTAGGATCCATGGAAAGAGATGCAGCTCAACTGGTTCCTCCAGTCTGTTTCTCTATTACGCCCACCCTGCCATGGCCTTCTCCAGAGCATCTTTAAATAAACTCTCCAGAAGTGTTCTGCTACACATTAATGAACTAAAATGAAATTAAATGCTGCTAAAAGGAGCTGGATAAGTGATTTTTTGTATGTTGTTAGAATCACCTAAAGCAACCTCATGATCCGTGTCATCTGTCCCTCCAGCTTATTCATGGAGCAGCAAGCATGGTGACTGTGCAGAAAAGGAAGAGAAGTGCAAGCTCATGTGAGTTGGAGTAAATAATTCAGAAGCACTGGCTTGTTGTTCTGGGACACAGTGCTACCCAGGGCTTCCAGGGCATACTAGTCCAGCATGCACAAAAGTCACGCTCTTCCAAGTAAAAGCAAGTTATGGAGAAAACTGAGCAAATCCTTCAGCCTGTTAACTTCCCAGCATATTGAGCAGGTGGAAGCTCTGCAGTGTGAGGGCTGGAATGAGGCTGAAGGGTGTGGGGGCAATATAAGCATGACCAGTCTGGTGGGCTGCTCAGCTGGTGCTGCTGTACCTGCACACGGGCACCTATGGTTGCACTACCATACACTGTTGTGTAACTGATTGAATACAGTCAGTGCTGGAGCTTGAAAGCCACTTCTGAATAACAGCTCAAAAAAAAAAGGCCCACCCCCTCCCCAAAAGATGACCACCTAAAAAGCAGTACATCATGCACAGCCCTTCCACAGAAGAGAGCCAAGAGTGAAAAAGAACTTCACATGATCAGTTTAAATAATCCAAGTAAACTTGGATTCCCTGCCCATCTGCCAACTCACAAGGAACATTACTGTATTCTGCTCTGCCTGGAAGGGGATTTGGTCTAGCTATACAGCTCTGATAACTTTGGAAAGATGCAGTCTTAGAGACAAATGCAAACCTGTGTCCTACCGTTCCAGCTCAATACTGCGCATCAGGCACAGCAGTGGCTTGTGTGTGGCTGCATATCCAGAGATCCTTGAGCTTCTAGTCTTCCAGTTTCTTGCTATATTAGTGTCTTAGAAGTTCTCCTGAATAGTGAAAATCTCCAGGAGATGTTTCCCACCTCGATACTTCTGTCTAAAATTACATGACAGTACAGGGCAAAAGCGCAAGTACAAGGCATGTTGAGCAATTCCCATGCAATGTGCCAGGATATCTTCATGGTGTTGGTAAAACAGGGCCCTGCCTAATTTGCCTTTCCTGCCCCTCTGTGCCTTCACATTTGTGCACGCACAGGAGAGGTCTCAGGTGTGGTCTGGAGGTGTTCGGGACAGCTGCAGCTCCCGTTCCTGGACTGATCAGCTCTGGAGTCAGCCCAGCAGAGCGGTCCTAGGTCTGGGTGATTGTGTGTCTTTGGAGTCCAGCTGTCCCAGAGGCTAAATCCTGTTAAGTGTTCACCTTTTCTTTCAGGCATGAGTAACTCCACTATGCAGTTGCATATGACTCGAAGAACTAAACATACCTTTGCATGAACCTCTGTGTGTGTGTGTCATGAATTGCTGCAGTTTATAACTGGGGTGGAATTTATTTGTCACAAAGAACTGAGTTAATTTGACTATTTATGCAGCCAGATCTGAGGTTTAAGGGACCAGCAAGGTATTTAGACATCTGAATCTTGCCCCTCCTGCATCACTGGTGCTTGTTGGCACAGACCTAGTCCCTCAAATATGATGACTCGCCCAGTGGGTGGCAGGCTCCACTTCTAACCACATGTACTCCTCTGACCTGACTGCAAAAAGGTCCTCCAAACACAAATGCCATCTCTCTTTCAATAATTACCACTCCCTCACTGAGCACTTCCCTCAGCAAGTGCATCAGCAAGGTACCCTGTGAACTGCAAGAGCCATGACCAGAAGCCAAGGGCCGTCACCAGCCAGGAGGAGATGGGATGCATTTTGCCAGCCCTTCCCAGCACCCTGTGCTTGGATTAGAAATAAGACCTGAGTCTTTCACTGATGACACTCAGCAAGCAGAGCTGATGTGCCTGCACAGCACAGCCCCACACAGGACCAATCCAGCACTTGCAGGCAAGACAGCTCTGCACACAAGCCGATTTGCTCGTTCCTTCAGTGGCACTAATTAGACCACAAGCAGCTCCTGTTTCTGGGAAGAGATCTTTTAGAGCCAGCTCGAGTATCTCTCAACTGCATGGCATTTGCCAGTTTGGAAATACCCAATCTGCTTAGGAAGCTAAATATCTCACAGCGGTATTGCAGCCTTCCAGTTCTTACTGGAAATAACCTTTTGGTGACACCTGCCTGTGGCCTTGTCCCTTCATGTGTCTGGCAACAGAAAACATTATTTTGAGGATCAAGGTGATGATGGGGAAGATATCTGCTGTTCTCAATTTTACATGGTACTTCAGAAAATGTCCATGTTTGCCAGCCTGAATTCAAAAGATGAAGACAGAGGTATGAGGGTAGAATAGCAATACAAATTAATGAATATGTTTGTAAAATAATCCCTTGTATGCGTAACACACTTTTAGGACCTGATTTTTAGTCTAGTCACAGGGAGATTATGTTGATTTGCAATTCTGCAGCCACTGAAATTCCTTTGCTGTCAGAGCCAGGAATTTCTGCTAAATATACATATATAGTATTTCTGCAGGTTCATTTGAAGAGAGTGATAATATATCATTGCTCCCAGTGGGGACATAGCTGCCTCCTAGTTTATGTCTGCTGACACGTATTATAGCTGGGCTTGAATGGTAGCAATCAGTAGTGGGAAATGCAGTGCCTGAAACTGTTAAGTGCTGCTCTAATGTTCCTTATGCAACTGCTAACACTCACAAGAGAGCACACCTGCTCAAATGAGCAAAGAAACAAGATTAACTGCTCTATTTGCTAAATGATTCTCAATTTTTTTTTTTGGTTTTTTTTTTGTGGTTTGCATATCTTTGGAAAAGAACTGTTGCTGAAACTGCAGAGGGTATTACCAGCCAAAATTAAGGAAAGAACACCACTCTTTTGGGTACAAATGTGTGTTACCCACACATTCAAAGGCAGATGGGCTATCTCCAAGTACATCAGAACACAGCTAGCTGGATTCTGCCCCCTTTATCTGCTTAGCACCTACAAATTCCTGTCCTGATGCAGACCAAAGAGGAGAGACATATCCCTGATTTGGCTCTCAGGCAGAACTAGTGCATATGTGTTACATCCTTCTGCACAACTCCTAGCATATCCATGCTCCATCCAACATTGTTATTCACTAACCAGCCACTCAGCCTGCAGCTGGGCCTGATTGCCCAAGTAGCTGAGCACCTGCTGCTCACACCAGATTAACAGGAGCTATACGTCCTCAGGATTGCCAGTGGCTCAACCTGGAATCTGTTCATGCAAAAGCCAATTCATTTGCTCTAAACACACAGCTGATACATGGAGGGAGACCACTGTTATGACAGGCAGGCCCCGAGGGTCTGGGATCATCATCTTATTCCATCTGCAGGCTGGAGTAATTGCAATGATGACTGAGCTTTATAGCAGTACTGACTTCCCTCCCCCTCTGTAATACACAGGAAAGTGGAGTAGGAGGACAAAAGCACCTTAGTTTTTTGTTTCTTTCTGCACTTATTTCTTTCTTCCCTGACCTTTGTGGCACACCTGGCCATTGCTGTGCATTTACACAGCTGACTGCTTAGCAAGGCTGGGTGCAACAGCAGCGCAGGTCAGGGGCATGTGCAATAGCAGCCATGTGGCAAAGCAAGGTTATAAAGAAGGGACGCATTAGGAAGGTTGTGCTGATGAGTGTCTGTGCTCTGAAGGGTGATTGGATAGGAGTTGCAGTCAGCGGAAAGGCAGCGATGGACTGATAAGTAAGTGAGCCTTTATGTGGGACTAGTATGGATCTGTTCATAAAGTAAGAAGCAACTCTACATCCTGAGTCTGCTCCCCTGGGGAGCTTTGGGCACACCCTGGGATCAGGAGGGAGCTAGATCCTCAGCTGTGAAATGATGGAAAAGGTGATCCCCTGTTCTGAGGGATGTGTGTGATCACCTTGTTCACCTTTCCATTTCTTCTGATTATCTAGAGATTACAGCAAAGCTGCAAGTAAACTTGAGAGCTGAGTAAAATGAAAGGCTAGGGTTTGCTTGTGTATGCCAGGAGTTGGGGTGCCTAGAGAGCCTGAGGCAATATTACGAGTTTTTGAAGCAGCAAGTGTCCTGCTGCCTGCTTTTTCCTTAGGAAAGGATCAAGGTGACAAAACAAGGAGAAGTTGCTAGTGTGACTGCCTTATACATGTGATATCTGGAGGAGTTTGGTTTGGGAAGAGCAGGAGAAATCTGCTTGATCTTGAAGGCAAGAAGCCTTGGAAATGCTGCTGTCCTCAAGTTGTCTGAAGCTGTTTTTTTCCCTGTGTGATAACACTGGCTCAGCCTGCAGCATCTGACCATGTTCATCTGTGGGGCAGTAAGTGGTCAGACTGTAAAGAAAGGATGTATCCTGGCATGTTTTTTACTTTTTTTTTCCACTAGAAAGCTGGATACCAACAGGTATTTATCAGTTGTTGTAACCTTTATGAGGTGTCACAGAGGGAAGGTGAAATGTTTCCTTGGCTTATGTGGCAAGTTGCTAGGAAGGGTGCATTCTTTTACACTGTGAGTTGAGGGAGCAAAAGCCTGATAAGTCTTGTTGTCCATGTGCTTTGTATGTATCCTATGGGGCGCTCGCTTGAGCACAGTCTGGGAGCAGGTAAGTGTGAAGAGCCCTGTTTCCGCTAGCGCTGGGTGCATTGGGCTGCAGCACCATTAGCCCTGCAGGGGTGCCTGCTGTGAAGCCAGGAGGCTGCCCCAGCTGGGAAGATAGCTGAACTCTCGTGATCAAGCAAATTCAGTAGCTCGGTTAGATCCTTACCTGCTGAGTATTGTCTGCATTTTGACTTTGGATTATCCCTGCTGAAATTCTCGCAGTAGTGGCTTCACTGACTGAAACAGTATGATAGTCATCAGCAGAGCACAAGTGTACTTTTTATTTTTAATGCTAATGCATGAGTGTCCTAGGCTGTGTTTTCAAAGTCCTTATTGCCTTCACAAAGTTTCCAGCTTCTTAAAAGAAGAAACTATCCAGCAATATGCTCTTCAGCCTACCACTGCTCGTGAGTGCTTACCCAGTGCAGCCTGATTTTGGCTTATTGTGATTTAAAGGTTGCAATTCCTCACCATGCTATACCATGTCACTTCTCTGCCTTTTTAAAGCAAGAAATATAGCCTAGAAAAGCTGTGTCCTGCTCTTGAGAAGGAGTATTGTTTAGAACTCAATGTCTATCTCATTGTTACAGCTCTGCTTGCCTATAAGCATAGCTAAAGGATACGATTATACTGTCCTACACTTGGAGATGAGAGCAGTTGCTGCCTGATATCTTAGTGAGCTTCATGTGAGCTGTCTTAAGGGTATGGGCCCAAGGGAGAGCTTCCCTATGGGTGACTTGTTAAAAAGGCAAACAAAACCCCAGAGAAGTAAATCCAACAAGTGTTGGAGAGACTGGTTCTGTTGGTCCTGAAGTAAGAATTTCAGGCAGGTCTCTAAGCCACAGGTGGTAAGTGCATTGTCATTGCTCTCCGCATAGCCTGATGAGCACATCAGTGGAAATGGGCAGAAGTTGGAGTTCACATCTTGAGTTTTAATGGTAGAGTATGAAAACAAGATCCACCATCTTCTTTCTCCTGTACCCTGCCTCCTATGAGACTCTAGGAGCTGTCTCTAAAGAATTTTTTTTTTTTTAATAAAATTTTAATCTTCCTTATGGGTATTTATCTTATCTACTGGGTGGCCAGTTTCTGTGCCTGTTTTCTATCCCTGATGCTTAGTGACCAGGGCTCCAGATCTTGTAGATTTTCATAGCTGCTGAAGAATTTGGTTATCTGGGTAACAAGTCATCATCTCTGGTGGGAGATAAGATTGTTTCATGCAGCCATTTATATTCTTGAAATGACAGTGCCCTTTTACCCTTGAGATTTTTAACAATGCAGAAAGATAGCATTACATGACCTTGCTTTTGGCAGTGAGTATGAACTGGTGGCAGCCAGCAACACTGTCATCTGTTCTCAGCTCAACTTCTTCCTTCACAGTCCTTGTCTCCCTGTTTGTCCTTGTAATTGGAGATAAGCTGGACCCACATAGTTATGCAGCATCAGAAATGTAATCTGGACATCTCTTCTGTGAATCACATTTCTAATGTGCCCTTCAAATGGAAGTCAGATGCCCACAGTCTGTTTTCTGTGAGCTGCTTGGAAAAAACTGAGCTGCAACTATTGATAGACACATGTTTGAGGGACACCTGGCGATGTCTGATGTTCTCACAAAACCAGAGCAACACTTCACTGAAGAGCAGCTTTGCAGAAGGACAGCTTTATCCTCTTCCTAAAAGGAGATCAAACTCTTCGTGGGAGGGCAGGCAGGAGCCACCAAGGACTTTGATAAGGTGATGAAAGCATCTAAGTGATTCATTTTTTTTTTTAGCAGAACAGGAGTTCAGGCTGTGCAGGTCTGCAGACGAGATTTTAAAATACCCTCTCATGCTGTCTATGAACAATGGAGGACTTGGTGAAAGACCAGATTCATTTTCTGTCTTTGTGCCCTATCAAGGCCATTTTGTTGCTGAACAAAACCCTGCTTGCTGTGTAGCGCAGCAGCTAGCCAAGGTTCAGATTCCCAAAGCCAGACTTTCTTTTCAGAGCATCACTGAGCCCTTACCTTCTGTTCCAGAATGACAAACTTGCAGAAACATGGGGAGGAAAGTCTCAGCTGAAGGGAGGTAAGAGTGGGGATGAGCAATTACTTGCAGGTGGTAGGCAAGAAATTTTGACAAATCTTTTGTTGAATTATTGAAGTCCTCCAAGTGCAAGATAATGCTTGCTTCCAGATCTTGTCCCTATCCTTGGAATCTCCCTCTTGGGAGACATCATGGCCACCTACAAGCACATCTGTTGTTTGGCAAGGCTAAAGCCAAGAAAGTGGAAAGCTGGGAGGAGGGTCAAGGAGGGTACCCAGACCAAAAAGAGCTGTTTAGACAATGCTGTTGCTTTGAGACCAATAAAGCTGCACCTACCTGCTCCTGACAGATGGGTTTTGATCTCAAGGCTTTATTAAAAGAACAAAGGTGTAGATTCTGGAGCCTCTAAATATGCAGTGAGATGCTCAGATAAGTGATTGCTCTGAAACCCTAGTTGTGCTGGATCTGGGGGCTCTCAGAACCACAGTAGTTAAGCAAACTCTTGCATTTGACTGAAATTGTGATTATGCTCCTTAGCCTTTCCCTCTGCACAAGTCTCTTGGATGTTTGAATCCTTTAAGTGACGGAAATGAGATGCAATGCTCTGGAATGCCCTGGCTGGGTGGTCAGTGAAATCCTGGGTTGTGAGGCCCAGTAATACTGGGTTATCCAGATTAGACACTGCATCTGATTATCTTGCTGATAATCCTACCCTCAGTAATTTAATCAGGATGGGGATTGCAGGGCCAGGATCAGGCAGAAATAATGGGCAAATGCCCCCTTGTGCATCTGTGGTACTTGGAACTCCTTGTTTATGGCAATATCTGTAATGCATTTAAATAAACATACACATGTGGTAGAGCTGTGTTGCCACAGGCATTGTAACTGGAGTCTCCTGTTGTGTCTCTGTAGGTGAGAAGTCAGTTATTGAGTGGCTTGGGGTGACAGCTTCCTGCATTTGCTTTGCTTGAACTCATACAAAGTGTGTGCGTGAGGGGACTGGTATATGATGCCAATTTACACAAACTGGATGGCAAAAAGAATGATGTACTCCAGCAAGAACAACAGATGGTGTTAACCTGCCTGTCACACAGAGGCAGGGCTCCTTGCCTACTGCTGTGGGAGAGTTGAGTGAGGTGATCCATGTCCTGATCCCATCTCTGGCAAAGGCTCCCTCATTGTGGATTTGGAATGAAGCTGCTTGAGCTTGTGTTTGTAGAAGTGCCTAAAGGCAGGCTGTGTTCATGTTACCTAGTTTGGTCCAAAAGGCAGTGGTTTAGACTGTCTGACACCCGGAGCACCAGGACTACAGAAAAACTGGCACTCAGCATATCCAGCTTCCCCAAACCTGAAATTAAGACCTTAAGACCCACTTAAACATTTGCACATGGGAATAAGAACTGCTAAAGGGACTATAAAGAAGCAATTCTATGACCCTAGTAGCTAAGCAGACTCCTAATCAAGGATGATTGGTTGTGCCTTAGCATTTGGGATGCATGCTGCAAGACAGAGGCTAGAGGATAACAGATTCACTTGGAGCAGCTCCATGCATAGCCGAGTGTCATGATTTATGTTGGCTTTTTTTATGTTGGCACCACAGTGCATATGTGTGCTATGGAAAAGGCATTTGAGAAACTAATATGCTTAGAGGTATAAAACGAATCCTATGCAGACCCACAACTTTGCAAGGACTGTTAAAATAAGCCTGGAGCGTAAATATTTTGGGAAGTGCTCGGGCTGTGTACAGTGCTAGGGACTGGGGGAAAAACCGAGATCGACATTTCTGGTTCCAGCCAGGAGAGGGCAGAGGTTCATGCACAACCGCGTCTGGCCTCGGGAGGCTGCTGGTACCTGATGGCGGCATGGAATGGTCACTGCCAAGGGGATGGGCACCTACAGCCGAGGTGGTGTTACCCCTCCTAGACCATAACACTGGAGGAAGCATGAGGCAACTGCGAGGCAACAGTGCTCAGCTGTGTCTGGGGAAGGAGGCTGATCCCAGTGCAGGGATAAGAAGAAGCTGAAAGCCAGGGAAGGAAGAATGAAAAAACTAAGGAAGAGAATGGGTGCTGCAGAAACGGGAGGAATAGCAGGTGGCAATGGCAAGCCTGGGTGCTGGGCAGGGAGATGAGAGCTTTCTTCCATGTGGAAAACGTGGCTCATGTCTGTGTGCAGTTGCCAGAATTGCAACACTTCGTGCGTGTAGGAGGGCTGCAGCCGAGGAACGGGGGAGATGGCTTAGCTGGAGCTCACAGGCTGAGGGCTGCCTAGGGAAGGAGTCTGCGCGCACTGGCCCTGGGAGTTTCAGTTCAAGATTACTCCTACCTGGTGCTGTCACCTTAGAGGTGGCATCCTGAACACTGCACTGAGAATGTAATATTGTTACTTAGATATTCAAAGCATGAGAAATCTTCAGGATCAAGTGGAAAATGTTTCCAGCAAATGTTTTTATTTTGGAGCTGTTTGCCAACTGGTTCTTTCTTGGTGCTAGCAGGAAAACATCTTCCCACTGGAAAACAACCCTATTCCTTTTCCACTTTCTGTTGCTACTGGCTTTTTTTGGCTGCTACCAGTTGGCTGCACATGCCATCACTTGGTGTTTCTGCTGCTCTCAGCCTTGACATTTCATCTTCTTGTTTCCCTGCTGTCTGTCCTTTTGACTGCTACAGCTGATTCCCCTGTCATCCTGAACCTCTTGCCTGGTTCACTCCAGCCATGGCTTCCTCTGCTTCTGTCGCTTGGAGGGTCTCAAAACCTATTGCCATGCTGATTGTGCTAAACTTTTCCAGTATTGCCACCTTGCTGACTAAATAGTTTTCCTTCTCCAGCTTTCTTGCTGGCATGGGATTCAGTCACAATTGGCTTCCTGCCACTTTGAGTCAGTCCAAACCTTCCTCCTCTGTCTTCATTTCTTTTTCTGACCAAAAGCTCTTCTTCGAAGTTTAAAAAGAAATTCAAAATGATGTTCTCTCCTTTCTTGTCCTTGGATGTGAGTGCAGGCACACTTCTCCGATCTCCTAGACTCCCTGTATCTATTCCTATCCATGCTGTTATTCTTCCCCTTCAGTCCACCCTCTCTTCTGGCAGCTCTTCCTTACAAAACAAACTTGCTATTCAAGCTCCTACATGTTTCTCTAAATACAGCCTATCTCTTCACCTTGACTTGCAAAGTGCCTTCATCAGTCAGCCTTTCATTCCTCTCACGTCCTTACTTTTACCACCTGGAATATTGCTCCTCAATTCTTCACTTTCCATTGAGACTGTCTTCCGCAAAGTCCCTTGGAGAATGCTGTTCTTCCCTTTGGCCTTTTCCAATTAAAATTGTGCAAGTGTCCCATATCACTCTGTCCTTGGGCTCTTTCTTTACTCCCTTTACGTCTTACTTGACTGATCTCATCCAAACAGTAAATTGCCTTTGTGGATGCCTAGTCATATCTTCTCAATCTGAGAACAGGAGAAACTGGTCTATCCTGGAGATCCCTATGCAGATCCAGCTATCTGCTTCAATCAGTCTAGAGCAGACCTCTTCAGTGTTCCCTCATCTCCAGTCAATTCCTGCTTTTTGAGAGACAATGGACATTGCCATCATGTCCTCAATCTGCATGTCGCTTGCCTTGGATAGGTCACTGGGTTTTCAGGTCACAGCTATTTTAATGCATGCTGCTGTGTAAGGTTGGTGTTTCTGCAAAGCCAACCACTAATGCTGCAAATACTGTAAAACTGTAATAAACTAAAAAAATAAATGAAGGCCAGCCCAAGGAGCTGTTTCCTTCTTCCCACCATTCATTCTCTGCACAGCTGCTCCTCTGACAAGAGGAATGTCCTCTTAGCACTGTTTGCTAAAGCTGCTGCTTGGTTCTGGTGTTTTAGTTTTGAAAGATAACCACTTTGAATAAGAAACAGAAATACCCTTTTACCTCATCAGTCGGCTAAGAAAAAGGTTCTAGAAATGCAGGGGAGGAAAGGCTAATCTTATGTGCAGTAGCAAATGAGATCCTGGGAAAGGGCAATAGCAGTTCTGTTCTGACTCTCCTGAAGCACATGGAGATCAGCTTTGAGCATGGCTGGGATGGCTAGTGGCAGGTCTGTGCTCCTTGACATATCCTCTCAGCTGGCTGTCATGGCCATCTTTGGTCTGTGTGGCAGATATGTGAACCACTGACCAAACCAGAAAACTTTGCCATGCCAGGGCTCCTGGGCCAGAGCAGGATCTTCAAGGGCAAGGCTGGAAGATGGGCGTGTTACCACAAAACTCTCTAAGACTCAATTTGGAGTTTTAGAAAGCAGGCCTTCTTTATTGCAGTACTGGGCGCACACACGAATAGTTTCGCATAGCTGAGCGCACCCGTTACTTGCCGGCAGCAGCTGAATATTTAGCATACTCATGCATATTCACAGCTTTTCCAGGAAACTATCTACATATTCATGAGATTTCCAGGAACTAATTACAACATCTGCATTCTAACTATGCATGCACTTCTTGCTGAGTGGGGGTCTCTGGTGATCACCGATAGTCTTTCTTACTGTGTTTACTGAGTGACCTCAGTGTTCACGCGCACTCGCAAGGTCCTAGTGCTGATTTAGCAGTTGGTATGTCCTTGCTTCTGTTCTGTTCCAGTCTCTGTTATCTTGAAGGTTAGCATCCTTGGTCTTATTTATTGCCTTCTTAGTTATCAGTCCCATGATGTTCCTTTTCCATCAGCCAGACATTCCTTACTCCCTATGTGTTAGTAAGTTAGAACAGTTTGATGTACTTTACTATGTTAGTTTAAAGTCACACACACTATTGTTAGTTTAAACCTACAATTTAAGCCTACAGGCAGAAAAACATGAGTTCTTCTGATCCCATCTGGGTGGTAAGCTGAATGCTTTCTGGACTTGGTTCTTGGGAAGACCTCCAAAACCCAACTTGGACAGACATCCATGATGGGGAAAGCCAATATTTTATACTTAATATATGCTGGACTCTAGAATAAAGGAAGAATCTGCACAGGAGTATGTGGTTCTTCTAACTCAGTGCTATGCTTGCTATGGTCTATTTGAACATCTAACTGGCAGCAGGCTACAAATGCTGTAATACCAGGTTTGTTTCATCTTTTGAGAGGTCTGCAACAAAAGCAGAGATGGAGAGCTGCTGTAGAGTGAACAGGATTTAAGTAACACACTGGCTACATTGAGTGCAGTCCCAGATTCTTCCTTGAATCTCCACTATTTTCTACATTTGTATTTAACTGTCACTTAGAATATGCAATGTTCAGAAAATACTATAGGTTGCTAAGACTACTTAACCTATGGCAAGAAGGGTTGTACTCACCGGGTAGATCTGAGCTCCTAGAGAGTCACGCTTTGCAAGTCTAGGGTTAAAGGTGTGTAGTTTGGTTTTGCAGATGGGTGATGAAACTGAACCCCTCTGCACCTCTTGGCCAAACTGTGGCCACAGCTGCCAAGGGGGAAGCAAATGGTGTTCATCCTTTCAGGGTCAGGCATGTCGATTTTCATACTGTTTGAGCTGGCTGCAGCCCAAACTCCTGGGATGTATTCAATGAGATTGCATCAATCAAGGAAAGCAAGACTTAAAGAAGTTGCTATTTATGTATGTAAGCAAATCAAGCAACTCATCCAAGCTTTTCTATAAGTAAGACCTCAGTAGAGTAGAGGCAGGCAGTGTCTTGGCAGGCTAGGTTAGGCTGCTCGAAGTTTGATTCCTTTTCAGGGGAGAATTGAGCCAGCTTTTTTGTTTTTCCTCATTTTGTGCAAAATGTGCAAGTTTGTACTTCAGGTTAAGCATGTGAATATTTCTTTGTCTTTACAATGGCTGTTCAAGTGCTTAAGGTTTGTGTCACTGCCTGATGTAATTATCTTGTGTGGAGGTAGATAACTTCACACCTAAAGGTTTGCCTTCACATCTGTGCAGCTGAGAGTGAGCTAGTTCAGGTAGGATTGCCCTCTGCTTTTGTCATTCTCCCTTCTTCACTCCTCTTCCCCTTGTTTTCCATCATATAGCTCACTTGTTTGAATTTCACTTCCGTTCTTAATATTTTTCATACCTGCTGAGAGGAACTCAAGCTCTGAACTGGTCTAGTCACATGGGTGCCAGTGGTGCTGATATCAAGCAGTACTTATCTGCCTCTTGTATCTGGACAAACTCTTGTGTTTCAGCTTGAATTACCACAAAAAGATCCAATTCCCTAAGGCATGTGAAAGCTGTGCTATGAATACACTGATGCTAATGGTCTTGGCTCTGCAGATTTTACTGCATTTGTTGTTTTCTAACGTTCTGGAAAACAGTGTTAAAATGAACAGGGTAAACATAGGCAAGTGAAAACAACGTGGGACTGGATAGGAGATGACTCTGTGCCTAAGGCTCTGTTTGTCCCTTACCTCAGGGACACTGGAGGAGTCTGACACATGCTTAGGATTTTGATGGTGTACGCTGGCATTGAATAGACTTCTTAGTCGGAATCTCACAGTACTGTGAGGTCGGAGGACAGGGTTCAGTGCTCTAGAAGTGACTCTTACATGGTAGGAGTAAGTCAAGAAAATTGACTCCTGGAATTTGTGCCTTGGCAGAGGTCAGTCTGTTACAATTTCTTGAAATAGCAGATAAAGAACATGAATGTTATTCACCACTGATGGCTATGGAGTAGCGATGAGCTAATAGTTTTTATTGTAAGAAATAGGTGTAGGCAAATAGGATTTTAAGATAGTCTATTCTTTGTAAGAATTTGAACACCTGGCTTTTAGGAAGGTTGAGTTGCCAGCAGGAAGCTCCTTCCTGCCTCTGTCCTGTGAAGCTTTTTCCTTGTGTGAAAGCATTCCAAATGTAATTACTTTTTTTAATCAAGACAAAAAGAGCCTAGTGCTTAAGTGGCACCATTCAACAGCTTATTTTCATATTTTCTCTTTTTATATTGAAGTCTTGAGCTTTTATAATGGTAAAACAACCTGACTTAGAATCATAGAATGGTTAGGGTTGGAAAGAACCGTAAGATCATCTAGTTCCAACCCCCCTGCCATGGGCAGGGACCCCTCACACTAGACCATGTTGCCCAATGCTCTGTCCAACCTGGCCTTGAACATCCCTGGCCAGGGACAGAGCATTCGCAACATCCTTGGGCAGCCTGTTCTAGTGCGTCACCACTCTCACATGAAAGAACTTCTTCCTCATATCTAACCTAAACTTTCCCTGTTTAAGTTTAAACCTATTACCCCTTGTCCTGTTACTACAGTCCCGGACAAAGAGTCTCTCTCTGGCATCTGTAGGCCCCCTTCAGATACTGGAAGGCTGCTATGAGATCTCCATGCAGCCTTCTCTTCTCCAGGCTGAACAGCCCCAACTTCCTCAGCCTGTCTTCATATGGGAGGTGCTCCAGCCCCCTTAACCTCTGGCCCTCTTCTGGACTTGCTCCAACAGCTCCATGCCCTTCCTTCTTATGTTGAGGACACCAGAATTGCAGACACCTTCCTCCCCTTCCCCAGCTTGCAGAGGACGTGACAAATTTATTTACGAAACTGAGTAACTAGAAGTCTGTGGTGGGTCTCAGGGTCTGAGAGCTAGCCCTGAATACAAAACATAGTGGTGCACGGTCTTAGAACAGCCATCAGCACTCCTGGACTTTGAGGAGCTCAGGGTGCTCAGTACCTCACAGAAAACTAAAACTGAGAGTTGAGCTGTTTGGGTCAGATCCAACTACCATCAACATCAAGACCCTTATTAGTGTAAATGGGGGTATATGAATGTTTATGGAGAATAGTAGTAGAAGAAAACTGATCGTACTCTACCAGAAGGAACTTTCCTCTGTCAGTATAAGGATTGTTACCTCCATCCATTATTTTCTTCCATAGAAATTTTTTACTTAGTTACAAGTAATTGCAAAATATTCCCTTGTTTTGGTACTTTTGGGACTTTGTTAATGCTTTTGTCTTTATTAATATAATACTGATGGATTAATCTCAACATCATCTGATCAATAATTTTATGTAATTAAACCGACTGCTTGCTCAAAACAAGTCTTTAGTCTTTTGCTTTGGTCTTTAATCCACACACTGGCTCCTAATGCAATAATGTTATGCTTCTAGCAACTACTTGATGTAAGGAAATTATATCAGCTGATGATGTAAGAGTTATTGGTTTTCCTGTTCGTAATCAGAAGCCATGTACATCATCCTCACGGTGATGGATTGGATGTCTATCAGTTTTACCCATCCAGGCTGGGTGTCTGGGTAGGACAAGCTTGTAGAATGTTCTTTGTATTTTACCCTACCTATATGATTATAAAATTCTAGTCTCCGTTTACTCCCTTTCTGCCCCCCACTGCGTTCTTTACTTTTTCAGCAGTGTTAGAGGTCCTTCCTGCTGCTGTGTCATGGCCTATTTTCTTGAAAACTGCTGCTTTGGCCTGCACTTCTTCGAGCACAGCTCATGGCATGAGGACATCTTAGCATGATGTAGTACAGAGATGTTTTGTTTTCTGTCCTAAAGGAATCTGTTCTGCTGGCTAATGATGGCAGTTAATGATGCCCATTGGCTTTTGGGAATAGATGCTTCGGAGTCCAAAAAAGGACTTCCAGATGTACTTGGCTGAGTCCTGCCTCCCCATTGTAGTCGGTTTCAAGGAGTGCACTGTTTTCAAGGTTAGACCCACATTGAACATCAAGGTCAGTAGTTATTCCTCCCCCTTGGCTAGAACTCAGTGCAGCTGCTTTTTGATTAAGCTTCATCGTCTTTAAGCTCTGGATAGGATAAGTGCCTTCCTGTTACCTGCAGTGAGAGCAGCTTTGTCTCTGGCTGGGAAGTCTGATCTGAGTGCTGAAGTTGGTTTCTGGGCAGTCTGGAAGCAGGCTGAGATGTTAGCACCTAGATTTACACTCCCTTGAAATCAAAGTGAAGAACTGAAGATGGCTTGTGGCCAATTTTGTGCAGAGCTTGGTAAAGAAACTAGGTCCCCTAGCCCTTGAGATCATGCCTCTGTGGCTGGGTTTGTTGCCATTTTGGATGGTCATCACCAGAAACTGGCAGTTAGCAGATGAAATCCCACCACTAGTGATCTGCTCCCTCCTGGCACATCCAGCCTCTTGCAGAAGTGCCCCATGCAGACATGGCAGCATGCGTGTGCATGACCTTGCAGGCTGGCTGGTGCCTCTGCCCTTGTGAATGGAGGTTTCCTCTGGAGAAGGAGGCACTGTGCCAGGGTAGCAGATGGGTAGGAGCAGCAGCAGCTGGGAGACCATGTATGATCATCATGTGGGTTTACTGTCTGCAGCAATGCCAAAATGGCCACTTCACTTTATCAGGTCTGTGCTTAGGGTTTCTCCTAAGCCAGCTGGTTCCAGAGGTGGGGTGCAGAGAGAAGGCAAGCAGCCCCAATTGCAGCGGGCAGTGGGCTCTGCCCAACATCCACCATCTATGGGGGAAGCAGCAGGTTCCTCGGCATCTGGAAGCCTGGGTTATATTTTCAGCTCTGGAGCACCATGTGAGAGCAGCCAAGCTGAGCCCTTGCTGCTGCCTCTCATTTGTACATGCTGAGCTCTCCTCTGTCGATTAGAAGGCTTACCTCTATACCCCCTGTCCTGTTACTCCTGGGGAGCTGAGTAGCTGTAGGCACTGCTGTTCTGAAAGTGAGTTGGTCTGGTGGGGTGGGCAGGCCTTCAGTAGTGGATGCTGGGCAAAAGGCCTGCTGGTCACACAATAATGCAGACGGCCCTGAAGAAGCCCAGTTGTTGGCAGCCCTGCAGAAACCGCTCAGTACTAACATTAAGGGTGAATAACCCTGGTTTTCCCTTGCCTAGTTATCTCCTCGCCATGACAGGAGCCAAGGACACACTGAAGCATTATGAAAAGGAGGGTCTGCACAGGGTGGTTGTGCTCGGACTGAGCTACCTTCTTATTTGTACCGTTATTCCAGCTTACTCCCAAAGCTTGAATGTGCAAGGAAAACTGCTGACAAAGTAGGGAAGGACCTATGGCAACCCTGTGGACTTGGAACAGGAGAGTGGTGTTTCAGAAGCATTCCTACTTTGGCCAAAAAGGTGTGGATGGGAAGGAGTCCAGCTTCAGCACATCTGCAGCTCCTGAGTGTCACAATGCTTTGTCTCACTGTGGCTTGGAGAACAACTTGATGCATTACTGAGATGCCATTAATGTGTGTGTCCTCATTTGACACTTTTCACTTGCAAAGCCACAGTAGACACAGATATGACTTTCCTGAGGGGCTAGAGGAGAAACAGTGATCTAACTCAAGTTGGTCCAGCTTGCTTGACACTAATGCAGATGCACAGTTGAAACCTAGAGTAGAGCACAGACAATATAGTATTCCTTTCTATTGATAGGTATTTTGAAAGATGACCTGTAAATGGCAAGGGAAGGGAAATAGTCAATGGGTTGGTTCCCTTAAATTTATTTCTTTTTATTGAGGAGAGAAGCCTTGAAGGTGCTTCATCTGTGTTCTGCCTAAGGAGAGGCTTCTTTCTTCAAGCCTTCAAGACTTTTTATTTTAAGAATGTGTATCTTAAGGCCTTGTGATAGTTTCAGGATCTTGAAGGGAAACAGTGGTGTCTTGGATGTAACACAGAAAGAGATCTGATAAGCTGTGATTGAAAAACGAGTGTGTGGATTGGTGGGTTTGGGTGTTTTGCTTGAACTGTGCTCCTGCCTGCTATTACCTCTAAGGGAGAAATGCTTCAGAGCTCAGAAGTGAAACAAAAGTTAACAGAAATATTTCTTTTGTCTTGTTCCCGAAGGGCAAGCCCTCTGAACTCCTCATTCATGTCCCTCTCCATTGAGAGGGCCTCCACAAAGAAAGGAAACCCTAAAAGAAAGCAACCTGCCTTTGCTAATGGGAAGCATGTTATGGCCATACCTTTCAGGATATTAGAAAAATATATTTCCTACGTTTGGGAAGCTTAGTCTTCATGTATTCCCGTGGTAGTGGGGCTCAGCGTGGTGTCTGCAGCTAGGACCTGTTCCCTAGATTTTCCTGTGAAGCTGAATTATTGATGGCCGTTAGCTTTTCAGGGAATGCACAGCTTTGAAAGGAATATATTGGTTCCTTGGTTCAATGCCCGGTATTGCAAATGGTGCCTCAGATTGTTCTTAACTAGCCCAGTTGTACCTTATTAGGTATACCTGAGGGTGTTTCTTTGCCTTCGCTTCATCTTGCTGAAAGTTGTTCTTGAACTTGGATGCCAGGAACCTTTATGTCCTCTGAGAGTTTGCCTGTTTTAATCTGTGGGAGTTGATAACTTGAGTCCAAAAGTTTTAAAAGAACAGGATAAGGAGTTATTGAGCACTCTATATTCTGATTGCATTTTAGAACATTAACAAGGACTAATAGACCTTGAAAGAGTTACGGTTTCAGTGGTTTTCAGAAAAAGCACGGAAGTGGACTCTGTGTAGTCTGGTCAGTTTGGCATTGATGGTAGGTGAAGACATAGCAACGGGGAAATGAGATCCCACCAGTGGATGAAAGAAACTGAAGAAAGAACAGAAATTTACTTTGACCTTCTAGTCAAATCATTAAGTCTGTTTTGCCACTTCTCTACAGTGCATTTTGACTCAAAGCTCACCTACAAACCTGAATATTCAGTCCTGAAATAAAACCCCCCTAATGTTGTTATTAATCATAACATGGGACTTAGTAAATGGGTAGCAGCCATTTAATATATTAATTTTACATGGTGGGTCTTCATCTAGCTGGGCTGTTTCTATTTGATTTGTAGGGACATAGTCTTGGATTAATATGTCATCTCTAACTTCAGTGCTCTGCCACCTTGTGGGGTGGTAGCTGAGATTGGAGCAGGTGGTGTTCAGAACTGCCTGGACCACGTACTAAGGTGGGATCATGTGCACAATGTTCATTTCCATAACCAAATTCAGGGTTCTGCTTTGGAATGGGGAAGCTCGGAGGCAGGATGGATTACAGTAGCTCAGACTAGGGAGCATGAGGAAAAAAAAAAAAGCGTGTATAACCACTGTTTGGTTTGCCAGCACTGGGTTGTAGGTGAGAAGAGGAATACAAACACCAGGATGTATAAAGAAACAGTGGGTGAGAATTACTGTTCCTGTATTTAGAAACTTACCTGGTGCTGGAGCCATCTACCCTCTACATGTGCAGCTCACAGCACAGTGGATGCCTTGAGCTGCTTTTTGAGTAACACAAGTCATAAAAATAAGCACAGAATGGGGTTTTACCAGCCCCATCATACCGAAGTTGAAAAACCTTTCAAAATTTAAGAGCTTCAGGAGTAATCACAGTGTGGACAAACTTCTTTAAAGGGACAAATTTAAGGACCTCAATCTGTGTTCCCTGAAGAAGTGACTTGATCACAGTATGAATGTTTTATTAACTTCTCATTAGCAGGGGACTGCTTTTTTTATTAAGCAGTTAGAGAGAACAAAATCCAGCTTCTGGATGCAAAAGCAGAAAAGCACAAACTAGCTATGAGGTGGATGTTTTATGAATCAGCATAATTATTCTTAAAACAACACCTCTGGAGAAGGCCTGAACCTGAGACTGGGCATCTCCTGAGAGATTATCTCCATGTCTGCAGGTGGTGTGGGCTCAGTCTGGTTTATGTGATACAGGAAGGCTGGGGAGTGGAGCAATCCCTCTGACCTGAGCAGTTTGAGCATTGGGTTGGGTCTGGGGGTTCCCGTCAGACCGTGTGCGATGCACCCATCACCTGCAGAAGCCAGCCGGTGCGTATGCAGCAGCCGCTCGGTGTTCGGTGTTGTGCCGCACAGATGCCATCTTCGTGTACCCGCGGGAGGACTTGCGTGCCCGGCTCGGCCGGCAGCACTCCCGCAGCAAACCAGCAGGTGCTGGTGCCCGTGTTGCTGTGCGGCGGGGCCGGGGCTGGGGCTGGGGCTGGGGCCGGGGCCGGGCCAGCCGCGTGCCGGCTCCTCTTCCGCGCCCGCGGAGCCCGCAGCCGCGGGGCCCGGCGGTGCCGCGGTGCGGGCCGCGGGGGCGGGGCGCGGGCGGGGCGCGCATGCGGGCGGTGCCAGGCAGCGCGGCGGGCCGCGGAGCCACTCGCCCCCGCAGCACCGCTCCGCCAGGGACAGCTCCCGCCGGCGCCAGGTAACGGCTCCCCCCGCTCCGCGCCCCGCACCGCTGCCCCCCGCGGGGGGGCTGGGGGGCTCGGGGGGCTCGGCGGCTTACGCCGTAACCCCCGGTGGTTGCTTGCTTGCAGCTCCGAGGCTGTGACGGCGCCGTCCCCCAGTGCGGAGCAGGCAGCGGCGGCCGGCTCTGCCTGCCGGGATCTCGGGGATTTCGGCTGAGGAGGGAGCGCGTCTTCCGGCAACTTCCCGGCGCTCGCAAAGCTCCGCGATGGAAGGGAAAGGTGGGTCGGGGCGCGCGGTGGGGGGGGGGCGCGGCGGCGGCAGCACCGCAGTGGCCGGGCTGGGTGCGCGGCACGGGGCCGGGAGCAGCCGAGCCGCGCCGCTGTAGTGGGTACATTGCAGCACCGGCGGGGAAGCGGGCTCGGGGAGGCGCTTTCCTACCCGCTCCAGCGCGGGCATTCAGTCAGCTGCGTGGTGGAGTGTGGGGAAAGAAGGGTGGGTTTGGGTTTGGGCTTAGGTTTGTTTCTTTTTTTTTCTTTTTTTTTTTTTTTAATTATTTGTTTTCCTTTAGGGTGAGACAGATGTTAGTTGGTGATTTGTTTTCTTAATGCTAAGGATTTGCATAATGAATATGAGCTCTGTCCAATGGTTTTTAGTCAGCAATGGGGAGGTTTGTAAGAGATGAAAAGCATTTCATGACTGGAATGGTTTTTAAAAAAATACATAATTTCTTTTCTGAAACAAGAACAAGAGGGCTGTAGAGCTCTGCCCTCATTACATTGCATATTTAACACATCAGAACATCCTGATAGATTGGGAGAAATGCAATGAATATTGTGCTATTGAACTATCCACCCTAGAAAGAGGAAATCATACAATATTGCCTGCCTAGCTTGTATGTTTCCATACAAAGAGACATATACCTCACCCAAATATATCCCTTCGCGTTTGGCATATATATTTTGTTTCCATACTTAGTTATGTAGTCCTGAACATTTATTTACCTATCTACCTCTACAATTGCATCAGACATCACACATTCAACTGGTACATGAACTCAAAATCTGTACATGTTAATAGCCAATGAAATATTGACAGTAAGTCAGTTCATGCACAGGAAAGGCTAGTTGCTATTCCCACCTAACCCTAGGTGTAAGCTCTCCTGTAGAACACAAATCTGGTAGCTGTTTAATTGATAGAGATGAAGGCAGTGGGAGAATATGGACTATATTAATTCAAGGAAAATGATGGTAGACTTGTATAACACAATACTACATACCTTCCAGGGAGCAGAGCAAGCTATATTTAAACCTCAGGTTTATTTTTGTAACTATCTTGTCAATCAGGGCTATAGTTCTCCTGTGTGGGAATATCTGATTATATGCTGATTAAGGAAGGAAGCTATTTCAATCATACGGAGGCAGTATGTCCTATAAAGTACAGTTTCTTGTGGGCAGTGATCAATAGAATTGCCAGGGCTTGAGGACAGGTAAGTACCTCTTTTAAAAAAGTGTTTCTGCAAAGACTTGAGTTAGGCTGAAAGCTTGCAGCAGTCATGTTAGCCTTGATTTTTTTTTTTTTTTTTTTGGCTATTCACCCTGTTTTCACAGTTAAACTGAGATGGGACACCTTTACCTTTTTGAATGTCTTACTGGTACGTGTCTTGATGTGAAACAGATTATGACTTTAATATAACATATGATGTGCCTTGTCATGCACTAGACAACCAGGAAAAAGGCTCTCCGTGGAACTTCTGATGGAGCTCATGTAGCTGGAGGAGTTGTGCAGGCAGCAGAAAGGTAACATCCGCAATAACATAAAAAGTGCCCGGCTAGTTGGTGGCAAAAGCAGCACCTGAGAAGGGGTCATCCTACTCCTGCCTTGTGCAAGCAGCAACTGTTATGATGCAGTCACTGACTGAGTAAGCAATAAGCAGCTGAACAAGGTGTCCTGTTAGGCTACTGGTACTTGGGTTTATTAGTTTCAAGATGGGCTCCACAGCAGCCCATGTTCCCAGGCTCTTGGCTTTGGTGTTAGGGTTATCAGAGGGTGAGATAACCCCAAGATTCACTACTCTGTTTTCTTTTAGAAAAAAAGCAGTTTGCTCTTGCTGGAGGTTTTCCTTTGTGGAGTAAAGATGAGGAAGAAATACTCTCTGGGTTTCCTCTATCTATGCAGAAAAAAGGTCTGTTTAGAGCAAACCCAGCAGAAATCAAGGCACCAGAATGGGACAGGTCCAAAGTAGAGATGACCTTAAAGGAAATACACAAGCAACTTTGTCATCAAAATGGGAAAATGAGAAGGCAGAAGTCATCTGCTCACAGCAGGGATCCAGTTGGGTTGAAACTAAAGTAATTCTTTAAACTCCTTTAGTGTTGCGGTGGCATGAGAAGACCAATGGTGCACAGATCTAACAGATTTTGTCTACATGTATAGTGAGGCACAATGCAGGATGTCTCCCCAGAAGGAAGGTAGGAGCCAGCCTAAATCTTTCACATATTCAGCTTTTGTGACTAATCCTAGGTGAACTTGCAATGCAGAGGCCTGGTTAGTAATGAAAATAAAAGGTAAATGAGTCCCTAGTAAGGTAATGCAGTTGCAAGTCCAGTGTTACGAGGTTGCTCCTTATATATAGTGTTTCTCTGAAGTCATCCCTTGCTTTTTAAACACTTCCTCCTGCAACCCTTCTCCCACCCCTCTAGTCTTCCTCAGTGCAAATCTTAGAACGTTTCAAACTCAGCATTATGCAGATACTGGGGAAGAGTGTGTGCTATATTAAGCAACATAAAGTCTGTTTAAGAAAACCTACCTTCTGGTCCCTGAATTCAGCTGTCTCTGGTGACTGCTGTGGATGTTTCTGCCTAGGATTTGCCATCCTAGGATAACTTGGCTGTCTGAATGTGCCTTTGCAAAGCTTGCGGTCCTCCAAAAAAAGGTCTAAAGACCCATCTCTGGTGCTGCTCAGAGCAGCCATAACTGATTGTACTGGTTGGACCATAACTGATTGTATTGGTTGGACTTTTACTCATGAGAATGAAGGGAGAAGGCCGTATCCTAGTTTTTGTGCAGTGGGGTGCAGGATTTGGCTGTTAGGACTGTTGCAGCAAGAGTGCAAGCAAGAGGGTCCTGGAGTGTGCTGTAGAGGAAGTGGTGGTGCAGCCACCTTCCAGAAGTCAAACCTGGCTAGAGATGAACATCTCTATCTTCTAGGAGCTGAGAGGAGATAACTGTAGTGCACTGTGGATCTGCAATGCTACCAACACATCTTGATGGTCTAAAAGTAGCATTTGGCCTCGTCTAACTTACAGCTTCTTGTATTTATTCTGTTCTGCAGATTCACTGTCTCTAAACATTTTCCAACAGTGAGGAGCTTAGAAGTTGTAACTGCTCCCAAAGCCCATTAGGCTATGGAAGAAGGGAGAGCATTTTGGGTGAGGACTCTGTTTTGCATCTGCTACCTGATCCCTGTTCTCTGAATCTCGCCACTACAGCAGTTCCTGTAGGCTGCAGCAGTAAGCAGTACCATGCCAGGCATCCCAGGAGCTGGGCTTTGCCAAAGCTAACAATAGTTAATGTGGAGGTTAAAGAATACTTGGTCATTTGCCAGATTCTTCAGTCACAGTTAGAAAGACGCTCAGCAGGAGAAGGAACGTCACACGGTGATGTTCAGTCTCCGACGCTGAGGAAGAAATCAGCCATGCAAGAGTCAAGCTGCACGGTATGGAACTATTCCTGGACTTCTGGATGGAGAGAAAGACTGCAGGCTAGCCCTGCTACACAAGGGCTCCCTTCCTCTGAAGGTGCTATACTCTCTTCTGTAGTCCTGAAGACAGAGGGAAATCCCTTTCTGGCAGTAAGGGAGAAAAGACACATTACTACTTTTCTCTTGTCTGAGAGAAGAGACTGGGGATGTTATGTGTCAATGTTGCATGAGGGCAAGGGGTATGCTGCCCGCTGGGCCCTTCTGCAAGGACCCTGACAGTTCCTGGTGGTCTCTGTTCAGGCCAGTGCTGGACACTAGTGACTCTGGTGAGGTTTCACTGCCTGGGTATGGGGTAAGCTGTGGTCAGCATGGGATGCATGCTGCTAGCTGGGAAATACAGCAGGACTTGTCAGCTGGTCTACTGGGACAGCAAAGCTGAAGCACATTGTTGGTTACCCCACTGTGTTCTGGAGGTGCTCTTGTCAGTCCTCTGAGCCATGGTTCTGCTCTGTTGGACAGTAGTGTCAGGTTACAGAGACATCCTCCATGTGGTGGGTCTTCCCTCAGGAACAGCCTCCATGCACTCAGAAGGCTTTGTGGTAGAAGCCAGGGGATCTGGCCTTCCAGCGCTCTTCTGCTGGAGAGTTCCAAAGCATTAGGGCTTTGGGGAGATGTCTGCAGAGGACATCTCTGCAGAGCGACTGTCCCAGACAGATGCTACCACAGTAGTGCAATCTGAGTCATGTTCTCTTTCCAGTCACAAAGGCTGGGAACAGGCTTTTTGCTTTGGCAGAAAAAACCCACAATACTGCTGTTCATAGACATGCAATGTTCAGGCCTGTAAAACAGCAGTAGGATACAGTTTACCTAGGGCACAGAGTTGCTCCTCTTGAGACTGGCAAACACGTCTGAGCTCTTTGCATCTTGCTGTCTTGTGGATATGTGAATGGGCAGGGTGGTTTGGTCCATCGCTCTCCACCAGGGCTGCTCTGAAGCTGCCTCAGGCAGACCCAGCCTTGTGGGCCAGCTTTCCCTGCTCAGCTGTCTGTGTGCTATACCTGTAAAGGAGAGAATCTTCACCTTGAACAACTTGTGATCAAAACCCAACAAGAGCCGATGAATGTTACAATTGCAGATGGGCTTTGTGGACAAGGTAAGAGAGGGTAGCAAGTGAGAACATGCAGTTCTGGAGGTTGCTGTGCACTGTTCCCACCTTTGTGACTTTCTTCAATGATCAAAAAAAACATCTTAGTGATTGCAGCTGTAGTTCATGTTCTGAAGCTGTTTGGGATGCTTATGTCAAAAGCTACCTCATTGTGCATCTTCCTGACACGTGTACTTGTTAGAGGTGGGTCTGCAGCACATCCTGTTAAATGTGTGTGCTGAAGTACTACAAATTGCTTTGGTAAAGACTGGGTTATACAAGTCATCTTGGTTTCTTCTTTGTAATGGAAACCAAGTACTGACACAGTTACTTTTGTTGTTAAACTGGTCCATTTTTGGGAAAAATCTGCATCTCTGTCAAGATCTTCAGATGCTTCTCTGAGCAGCTCAGTTTCTATTGAGGAGGTAGCTGTGTGCTCTCTGCCTTTCACAGTGAGATCCAGCACATCTTACCGAGGCCAACAGTTCTCAAACTGACTGCTTGAAGTTTGACACAGGGAAGTGTGTTTGGGATGTAAATAAATGGCCTCATCATTTTAGTATCTTCCTGTGCCCTTGGCTGTGAATTTCCGTATGGGTACCAGTTTTCCGTATAGCAGGAGAACACTTCAATTGCTTGACCTTAACACCTTATGCTTGAGGCTGGAGTGGGGTGCTGTGAAAATTGCTTTGTTCCTGTGCCTCAGACACAATCTCTGCTGAAAGGTGCAAGAAGAAGGAGTGTAAGGTGCTAAGCTAGCACCACAGGCATGCTTTTCTTTAATGCATTTCAGAAAGCAAGTGAAATATCTGTTCCTCTTATATTACAAATCACATTAAACAAACACAAATATGACTGTCCTGGGAGGGTTCAAAGGTGGTGACAGTTCAGGTTGCTGTGTGGGACTAGCAAAAGAGCAAACCTTGATTATGTACTGCCGCCTAGAAGAGCAGGTGGTGGTCCAATACCTTCATTAACCATCAGTTGGTGGCCGCTGAAATACCGCGGGTAGACATCTGCAACTTCTGGGTGAGAGGGTGACCCAAGCTGGGGAAAGTAGACAGAGTACCCCTGAAATTATCTGTGCTCTAATGGGCCTCATAATGAGGAAGGAAATGTAACTGACCATGCTTGTGTTCCTTCATACCTACAAACCCACAATGTTACCAAAAGGGGGAAGAGGACCCTAGTAATAGGCTTAAATGTTACAAAAATGGGAGGAGGACTTAGTCATCTGGCTATTATTAAAATAACCAAGAAGCAGACAAATTCTTTCACCCTATTTCCACAAGTTATGTGGGAGCTGTAGAAGTTGCATTTACCCTGAATAAAATGCTGGAGTAATTTAAAATTATTTTTTTAAAGCATTAAGTTGCTCTGATGTACCATTTATATATATAGTGGCTGTAAGCATAATTTGTGAATACTATGAGTAATGATCTGCATACAGCTGTTTCATACTTAGTTCATTTAGGGGCCAAGGTCCTTAAAAAGAGGAACTTGATTTTTAAGCAGGTTTTTTCAAAAGACTTAGCTTACCACAAGATTTTTTTTATCTGCTCTTATCTTTCCCTCTCTTATCTACTCAGCTATTCAAATCCTGTCTGGATTGCATTCATTTCTAATGTGCCGTAAAACTTGATATGCAAAAACTAGTTATTTAGGGAGAATTGCAGAAACTATTTTAGTCTCTGTCTTTTGACCTATAAATGAGATAACATGACTAATTTTTACATGCAAAGCTTGGTGTTTATTAGCATGGTAAAAGGCAATTTGACAATGAAAAATATTCCTGATAGGCATAATAATTAATGCTTTCACTCAAAGTATAAAGATTTTAATAATGCTGTTATACTAAAATGACTAAAGAAACAGTTTACTATTTTCCTGTCAGTGATAAAAGGATGTTTCCTTTATATATAGCTCCTATATCTCTTTTCTGTAGTGATTTTTGTACTCAATAGGGCTATAAATCATCATGCTAATTCACTGAGTTTTCTCTCCCAGGCCTCAGGTTTGGATGAACCTTATGATTTGATACTTATGCAGGATACACATTAAAAGCTGTGGCTTTTTTCTTCAGATTGAATTAAACTATTTATGATGTAGTCATGTTTCAGCAGAGATCTTGTGGCTTGAGATGATGGCCGCTCAATAGAGTGCAGGAGCAATACTGCGGCGTGCCTTGAGCCACGTGGCTGAGGGAGGGCTGTGTATGCGTTAGGATGTGTACTTTCAGAAGTAAGGCGTTGTACTTGCTATTTTTAATAGCATTTGCAAAGCAAGAAATCAGGAAAGTATGGAATAGCATTTCTAAATTTGAAAACTTTTGTGTGTGTGTGAGCTCTGCTGCTGCTGCTTCTTGTGTTTTACCACATTTGTGGTTTAGACAAACTGGTTAAGACTGGCTTTGTCTGCCATCAGCCTTCCATAGGTAAGGTTAATTTACTGAACGTAGCTACTTGGAGGAATTATGAAGAAAAGCCAGAAGTGCTGAATGTTTTATTGGTATAATCAGGGAAAGTTGCATTGCTTCACAGTAACTGAGAATGTATTATTAATGCAAAAACACTTTCTAAAAGAGGCTATCAAGCAAGAAAATCTCTTCAGGAAGATTGAAGCCTACCTGGTCACTAAGTCTTTTATGCTATTCTTATTCCAACAGAAAGTGCTATCACTGATTTTATTTTTTCTTTCCAGATTCAGCCAGCCAAGGGTTATTGGTAGGATGGGCATGCTCAAGTGTTGGGTAGGAATAGAGACATTGAGGTGTCTTCCAGCTGACATCAGTCTCTGACATGGTCCTACTAAGGATCTCAAACTCTAAATCTGGTTTTGAAATCTGTATCCTGCCTCCTCCCATTTACATACTGGTCTTTACCCCCTCCCATATCTGAGTATTTATCATTACTTGGGGTATTGAAGAACTGCATCCAGATGTTTTGGATGGAATTTGCCTGTGGTTTATCAGGGAGTGGGAGGGATTTACAAGTAGCTGTGCAGTTTGAAAGATCAAACTTGTATGAAATTCAGCAGCAGAATAAACTTCTGCCTTGAAGGATAGCCCTCAGAGCTTCATCCTTTATTGATGTGCAGTTCTGAGTGTGTACTTTGGGGGAGAACTTTAGTGAGTGTAAAACTTGTCTGACCTTCAGTTAAGAATAACTTGCAGCAATGGCATTAGAATGGTAAGAAACAAACATATACAACTGAAATGTTCCAGATGTTCAGAATTAGTGTTTCATCATAGGTGATATTATTCCAAGAGTCATCTTAGTTTTCTGAAACTTTTTCTAGGAAAAGATATAATTATTTGAGAATCTTTGCACACACTTTGCCTGCTCTGCTGCGAAAGTATCCGTTTCATTGCTACTTTAGAATAAGCCCAGATTCAGTCTTATAGATGCTAGTGGCTCCAACATACTGTAAGCAAGAGATAAACAGCAGTATTACCAACAAAATGAGGAAGAAATGTACAATCCAGCACCTTCTAGTATATGAAAAAAAAGTAATTGTACATAAAGGAAGACTTGGATTTCCTAATTTGATATTAACAAACCATTGCAGAGTAACTGGGTTGATGGTAGAATAAAATTCCTCAGCAAGACCTGCTTTCTGTAATATTTCCATCTTATTTTATCTCCTTTAAGGCTGAATCTGAGCTTTTGAGGTATTTTTCTACCCTTAAATTCATATCCCTTTTTTGTATTGACCAGTGCTCCTGGTATTCTGAGATTGCCTGTTAACCAGTGCCATACATTATCAAATAATTGCATTGATGAAGTCAGCTGTTAATTTTCAAACATTTTATTCCTCTCCGTGTTTCCTAGCAGAGAAATTACATACTGCAAATTGTAGCCATTTTGTTACTATATGAGAACATAGGAGAAGTGAGGGAAAAATCAGCAGAGAAGTTTTAAAAATTACTGTCCTAAGTCTCCTCTTCCAGTCAAGATTTTGAATAAAGCCTGTGGAGCTACTCTGGATTTGAACTTCTGTAGGTAAACGCATCATTTGGTCGGTAGGCAAAGGCCAGGTCTCTAATGGCTAACCTAACTGAAAACACAATAGGAGTCACACTGATTACATGGTGTAATACTTATTTAAATGCCTTTAGACCTAAATTACTAACTAAAGAAGTAGTAAAGGTTTGAAGAAGTCATTTAATGTTGGTTTGAGAGGATGTTACAATAACGCACAGTTATGGCTTATTTACCTTTTACTTTTTTCCTACCACTTTGCAGGCAGTTTATTGGTACAAATTATATTGCTTTGAGGTTTTTGTGTTAGCAACTGCTATTAAAATTGCTATATACTATCTTCCAAAGTCAGCATATCCACCTCATCTCAAAAGTTACCATTACTTACACTTAGAACAAGTGGCTCTGTGCTGAGACATGTCTGTGCTGTTACTACTCAACATAGTACCAGATATTTAAAATTACCCGCCAGTTTTATTTGTAAGATTCATCTCTTAGAAAAGCCTGAAATGCATCTTACCATCTAAACTGTATTTATAGTGTATTCCCCCTTCAAAAAAAAACAACATCCACATCCAGGAATAGAAAGTCTTCTGCGTGTTGTGTGTGGTTTTGGATTGTGGGGTTTGGTTGGAGTTTTTTTGTGGTGTGATTTTTTTTGTTGTTGGTGGTGTGTGGTTTGGGTTTTTTGTTTGTTTTGTTTTGTTTTTAAAGAAGCTGGAGTTGAATTTTCCACCTCCTTTGATTAGAAGGTACCCAGAAATAGTGAGGATAATCCTTACCTACTGGAGCAATGCATGCAGGCAGCCACAGGCAGTATACAAAGAACAGAATGTGCTTAAAATCTAAATTATTTATAGTAAGAAGATACTGGTTTTATTTAAATGGTCCCTTTTGTGGCATCACCCTAATGTTGACGACAACAGAACCGAGTGCGGAATTTAGCTTCATATGCTGCTGTCTGTGAAATTGAGAACAAGGTATTGAGGCGGCTGCTGACCTTTGCGTGTATGGGGATGTTCTAGTGTAAGAATGCTCTGTGCTGTGCAAGTCAGTCAAATGGTAGGAATTTTTGGATTGATGGCCTGTCATAGACATACTGCTATACATATGAATACACAGGCAGTTCATTTTCCTTTTTTTATCTTTTTTTTTTTTTTTTTTTTTTAAATTTGAGGTTTTTAGGAACAGTGGTTCCAGAATAGTCTCACTGAATCTCAGCACCGTTAAAGCTGGCATCACCACCACTGAAATGATTTTATGATCATGTGGAGCATGAGTTTATACTCAGTAATCTCAAAGGCAAGGCTGGTGTACAGCTGCTTTACTGCTCCTGTCTTCCTGAAGTCATCCTTATTACCTGGAAGCGGCACAGCAATTTGTCACCCAAACCAGACAGAACATGTCCTGAATGCAGTTTTCCATCTTATCTTGAAGGTGTCTGTGGTGTGCTATTGGCTTGGAAAATATTAGGAAGGGCCATGTAGGTGGACATGTCCTACTTCTGTCCGTCCCCTGTACTTTCATATCAATTCTTGAAGTTGGACTTTGGCTTGAAGCCTGGCTGTGGCATCCAGGAGGTGTGTTTAGTGCTTTGCTCATCTCCCTGGCTCCTCAGATGTGTGAAGGCTCTGTCTTCTGCAGTTTCCCTACCTCTGGGCAGTCCCTCCTTTTAGAGTCAGGGCTTCTGTTCAGCCTTAGGGGAAGTCAGTAGTCTAGCAAAGGATAATATATGACCCTTCTGGGCTTTCGTCTGCCTGTCAGGAACATTGAAGGAAGCATTCTCCTCCTTTCCCTCCTGCTTGCACGGGAGCTGCCTAAAATCAGGTTTCTTGTTTGGCAGAAAATCCCATTTCCTGAAATTTCTGTGCTGAATTGTATTGAACACAGTATTTTTCTTAGCATTCAGGCTTCCTGGACTTTGCACTTGCTGATGAGTCCTGCCTTGGATCCATGAGAGTCTGTCAACACCTGTAGTATTATGAACAACACAACTGAGACTAGAGACATGTTTTTCAGCAAAACAATTTTATTGTGTGCTGTTTTTGTAAGGAGGTGTCACAACAGTCAACTCTTACTGATCTCTGAGGGACTGTGGATTTCATGGGATGCTTTTAAGGTCTTTCCAGGTGGAGATACATATGAGCCATAAAGCTTTACCATTGTTTTTTGTTCTTGTGGCTTTTTCCCCTAATCAGCCTTATAGCTGTTCTATCTGTTGAAGCACAGAGGTTAAGTTGATGGGCAAAATATGGTTGTTTCTAGCTTTCCTTTTTAGTTTCCTTTGTAAAAGAGAAACAGTGCTGTTTGCCAGGAAAGGAGAGCCACATAGTCAGGAAAGCCTGTGTATTCTTATTTTTAAAAATACCTTATTTCAGTGATAAGTAACATGTTTTAGTTTGAAATTGTTTTGAAATTCTTTGTGGGGGAAAAATTATAGAACAATAAACATTTTAAGCAGAACAAACAGTAATGCTTCATTTAAAACTTTAAAATTAATATTTTTCCATGGTATTCCCCAGGACAGTTCAACAGAACTGGTCATGAAGTTGCAAGTGTTACAGTGGACTAAATCAAGTATTTCTGTGCATAAGATGTCAGTTGCAAATGTTCTGCCCATACTTTTGCCAGTGGTTACTGGCTTAAATGCTTTGCCAGGCCATATGGAGTTGCTTAGTTCCATGAAGATGGCTGATCTGGTCTCACCTGGATGGATTATCTTGCAGCTTTACCAAAAAAACATCACTCTAGCCAGATCGTATTGTCTTGTTTTGTGAACTACATAGTTTTCACCCCATGTCCCAGAATAGCCCCAGCTGGCAGCAATAGCTATGAACTATGTATATTTATAGTGGTGCTGCGGGGTACCAGAAATAGTGATCAAGGTGGCTATGAGCCAATGGCTTTTGAATGCCCTAAGTCTAATGAACTGAAAAGCTCATGTACCTCCTTAAAGGGAAAATGAAAAATCAGACTGTCTCTAATTATGACCTCAGATGATGAAAAAGCAATCCCGAAATAGCAGAGCATGGGCAGTGAACTCCCTTGATGTAAGACAAATCTGGATGGGTCTGGAATTGGATCCTTCTTTTTTCACTGAAAGACGTATCGGACTGTCAGTTTTGTCCCTGGAGGGGCTAGTTACAGCTACATGAGGCAATATATCAGCTCCCACTCCTCCAGAAAATAAACCCCTTGGTGCTCAGCTCAGCCCTTCCTGGCAAGATGTGTGGGGATGGAAGCCAGAGTTTCACATAGATGTGCCAAGTCTAAGACACCAGCTTATAAATCACCTGGATTCAGCCCTTTAATGCCTGCATTCCACAGTGGGAGAATGGCTACAAAAATCTCTGATTAATGGAGTTACTGGGGACTGTATGTCAGTATGGCTCTGCACTTTGTTAAATGGGAGGTTGACTGGTGCCTGGATATACGTATTTGTGTGTACACTCTGGGGTTGAGGCATGTCTTTGTTACCTCACATAGGAGTTGTATTAGGAACTGATCTGAGACATTTTTAGAGATTGCTTGGGTAGCATTTGTAAATTGGGAATGGCTGGATTCAGATCTTGATGTGGTGTTGGCCAGAGAGCATGGGGCTTGGGATGTAGGTCTTGTTGGTGATAAGGAACTGGATGGTACAGAGCAGCAGGACTCCTGCGTTAAATCCTACCTTTGGCTTTCCATGTCTTGAAATCCCTTTATGCCCTCTTTGTGCTGCTGAATGGTATGGAGATGGATAAGGTAACGCAGCCCTGAAACCAGGGCATCAACGTTTTGTTTTCTTCTACTAATCCAAATGGGTTTGAGTCATTTTACTACTAAAGCATCTGTCTACCTCTAGCCTTGTGGGGTGCCATTAGTCTTCCTTTTTTTCTGAAGTTCAGAGCTCAAAGGTGCTCTCTGAAATCTCTCAGATGAGTTTAACTGGAGAGATCCAACCCATGCCAGCTGTCATCATGGCTAGCAAAATTAAAGTTTACCACTTATTATTTGGATGATGTATCCTAATAGTTTTTCAGCACTTCAGCAACAAATAAAGCAGCAGTGTTTAGTAACAGAAGGTAAGAGCATAGTGTCAGGCCTGGAGGCATGCATTTAGTGCTGCAGCAACCTAAATGGTGGTCAAAGATTGCAGAAGGATGACAGCACATCAGATCTGCTTGTCAGGTTATACAAGAATATTAGGAAACCTCTGTTCTGTTTGGTTTTTTTCCCCCACTTCCAGGTGATTGCTATTGTAACATGTCTTGTTCTGTGTTTTGGTTTTGGTTTTTTTTTCCCTGTTAGCTGTTGTTTAGGCAGTAGTCTGATGTAGGTATGATATGGTAATGTCCCTCCTCTGTCTTAGAGAAAGGCCCTAATCTTGTGCCTGGTAAAGATGAATATGCAGAAGGCACTGGAAAAGCTGGAGGTCTGAGAACTCATTCTATGTGTGTGCTGTATCCCCCAGGGACATCCTTACAGAAATGAAGATGAAGAGACTGAAGTAGCAGTCTATGTAATTGTTGCTTTTGTTACAGTTGTTGATCATCTGGCATTTCATAACATCTTTTTCTCCTCTTGTGCTGCCAACTCCAATATCTGCTTTACAAGCTCATATTCATTAGGATGGCAGAAGATTGGGAACCCATATCTGCTTTATAGTTGGTTTGCTGTGCAACCCAGCAGATGGAATTTACCTTGAATGGTAAATGAAGTTACAAGTGCATGTGGTTGAATGCCAGTGTGCGTCACTGCCCTCTTCACATTTCATAGTGCATGTGTACTGTTTCTATTAGCTATAACTGAAGGACTTGTTCATTTGTTTGCACTGTTTTGCAGGATACACTAAACTTCTCTCCAACAGATAATCCTAATGTTTTTCCTACTGATAAGGCCTGATTGATATGTACTTTCTGATAGGATCTTAATCCTTCAGTATAAGCGACTTAGTTAAAACATAACTTAAAACTTATTAAATACTTTTAAATAATAGATAATCTTCATAGGGCTATGAAAATGTTAGGAATCTCACATATAATCTGACTCTTAATTTAAAATCTACAGATGGTTTATAAATTTATTACAGTAGCCTTATTTTATTAAGTTTAAAATAGCATAGTGGATTTGGAGTAATAATCTGTAAAGTTTCCATGCACAGTAAATCTCATTTTTAATGCAGAAAAAGATCTTTAAAGACAAATATTAGCAGCAATAGAAAAGGCAGCATGGAGAAATGGCATCAAACAATATTATTCTTTGTATAATTGTTTCCTTTCTTTTTCTTATGGTTCTTCACTGGAGGAAAATACCCAAGGCTGTGTGTAGATGTGTGTGCCTTTGACAATCGGCTAGTTTTAATCACCTTTTTATGAGGGAAGGGAATTGGGAATTTTGAATGACAGGGTCTAGGAGAGTTGTGCTTCTTTTATGTTTGAGGTTTCTCAGGCACCAGTTGCCTTGGTTTTGTGGGTGCTGGTCATGTTTGTAAATGTTCCAGAGGGACCAATGAGTCCATCTCACCACACCCTGCCAAGGACACACCACTGGTTAGAGATACCTGCATAAAAGTGTGCATCTACCATTGAGGAGCAAGGGACCCAAGTCAGTAAGCATTTGTGTCAGTGATGCTTTCCCTGTGTTTGCCTGTCATATTTCCTTTGACTTCTGCTGTCATGTTGTCCTGGCACACCTACCTGTGCCAGTCAATAGAATTGGCACATCTCAAGTCAACATCTTGGTCTCTTGTGCATTTATATTTATGCTGCTGGTGCTTAAGTGAAGATGCCTGTAATGCTCTGTACCTGATATTGTCTGAATAATGTAGCCATTTCACCAATACAGGGTATAGCCGCAGGAAATAAAAACCCTTTTCTGGAAATGTTCCATTTTGTTCTTTTGCAAAGCCTAGCCAGGAATAAGCAGTGTCAGCTCCTTATAGTGTTAGAGTGCGTTTGGGGTAATACAGTTCACCTTGTATATTCAGCAACTGTCTTAGCAGCCAATTAGAAATATTGGCAAAGGTGAAGCCTTTCAGGCCTGATATAGACTTGAATAACTTAAAAGAGCCATCGCCTGGGAAGTTCAAGTGTTTCAATATTAGCTTTTGCCCAGACTAAGCAAAAATGAAGTGGGAAATTTGTGAGGCTTGGGAAAAGTAAGTTCAGCAATATTGAATTGCTTTGTTTTGATATTTCTGTTCAAAACCAGCTCAACATCTCAAGGATGTTCAGGTGACATGATGACATTTGAAGTTTTGCAGAAGAGCCCCAGATCGTCATTCTCATTGACTTCAGTATTTCCCCTAATGACACATGGCTTCTAGAGCTGAGTCTGGCAGCTGGATTCCACTCTTTCCTCCTGCCAAGTTAGTCTGCCTGGTGAAACACCAGCCTTTGTAACGTACAGTGCTAAGTCGTTGCACAGCTCTTTGTGTTCATGGGTATCGCTGCTACAAAAAGGAAGCCAAAAGCTTTATTGGTGTTACAGAGGGCGATGAGGTACAGAGTAGAAGGAACTTGCTCAAGGTCACCCTCTAAAGTGCTAGGATAACTCTCATTCTAGCACAGTTAGCAATAAAATACACAATACTCTGAGCTGGAACGTCAGAAAATTCATACCCTTAATGAAGGGGTATGAATTGGGAGACTCTATGTTGCAATGTGGAAGATTAGTTCTCCAGGGACTTTCCTTCAATTAAGGAATGGGGGTATGAACCTTAAGTTTGAAGCAGTGTGTTACTAGGGAAAGGCAGCTGAATTTGTTAAAAAACATTTTTTAGCTATTTTGGGTTAATCGAACACGACAGAACATTCCTGCTTGGCCCTGTATGATATTTCACTGCAGTTACCCTGGTGAGACTGTCTCAGTGTTGAAAAATGCGGGGGATTTTCTTGCATAATGGGGTGGGGGAATTCTCAGTGGTGGTAATGAAGGAAGCCTGGCGCTTGTTGAGTAAGCATCTGTGGACCTGGTTCATAAGCAGATGATTTCTTGCTGAGTGAGGGTGATATTGTTGCCCTCCTTTGGCATCAAGAAACAGTAGGAAGCTCAGCTGAGAATAGCAGTAAGTCAGCACAGTATTTGTGCTTACTTCTAGCACTTGCAGTTCCTGGGGTTTAGGGGCTTTAAGGAAATTGAATATTTTCTGCTATTGACACAGGTGGGTAAATATCTCTGTGTATATGGGGAGAGATTAGAGGATGCAGTTCTTAGTCTTAAATGAAGAGTTTATGCAGAGTTAGGAGAAAACTAGGTCTCTAGGGCGTTCACTTTCTTCTTCCATATGCCAGCACCCTGACTGTCCTCACAGGAGTCTGTGGCCCTTGTAAACCAGAGCTCAGTTCCCTTTCTGCAAAGGTTCTGACTGCCTCCAATAATCGGACTCCCTGAAGGAGTAACACTGACACAGAAGAGTGTTCTGAGGATGGAGTGATGCCTTTGGGGTGGTGAGCATGGAGGTTATGTTCTCAGAGGCATAACCCAGTCTTCAAAGCCAGCCTTTGAATTGCAACTTCACAAGTTACCTGCTGGAAAATCAGGGAGTCCAGGGGAACAGTTACATAATGCAGGCTTAAATGTGTATTTTTGCCAGAGATGGGTGTGAGCTGCTCAGTGATTTAGAGGTGTCCTTTAGGGTGTGTTTTTCACTAGTTAGGACCTTGAGTCCCAAGAAATTAATAGAAATGGAAGCATACAGAAGTATCTATATGTAGGTGATACTGCTGCCTGTTATGGAAAAGGCTGTATCAAAATATAGTGATTATTTCTGTAGCCTACGCATATAAGAATATACTCTGAGACGATAATACAGCTTTCCTGGTCCCCCAGTTTTTATGAAGTGTAGCAGTTCAGTAATTTGTTGGAAAGCCTAGACTTCTTCCATTCAGAAAATAACAGATACACCTGGGCAATTCTGGTTTTTGCTTTTACTCTAAATTCAAACTGTTCACTCTCAGTCGTTCAGTGTCTCATGGTTGATTGCTCTGTATGGAAGATGGATATTTCTCAAAGATCTATGCGTAATGTTAACATGTTAACAATATCAGTTGCTGTCTAATCTCTCTCAGATAGTATTGAAAAGCAACAAACAAATGGGAAGACACTTCTCAACACTTGAAGAAAAAGGCTCAAGATAAAGCCTGTTTTATTGTGTGTACTTTCTTCAAAAGCAGTGTATACCAGAAGAAATGATTTGTTAAGTTTGTGTAAATCTGTCCTGCTGGCTGGTTATCTTCAGGCATTGCACCAGGGTGACAGGCTTTTTCTTGTAGAAGTCCAAAAACACTGGTTGAGTGTTCAATCTGGCCTGGAAACTAGTCAAAAGATCAGGGTGGATGTGAGAATGTTATCATAGTATATTCCCTGCAGAAACTGTTGCTTGGTAGGTTAGCAGGGCCATGCAGTATTAGTTTAAGCCCTGGATGCTCGTAGTGATATCTTAAAAGCAAAGCACGCTTCACTTAGCGTGGGTAGTGGTCCTTGCCCCACAGGGAACAGATGAAAACAAGCAGGTCTATCCTGGACTACAAGCTGAGCTGAGTTCATGCAGAGCTTCAGGATGGTCTTGCTGCTGCAGAGCTAGTCATAGATATGACATGGTCCCAAAGCTGGTGCAATCTCACTGGGCTGCCTTTGCCCAGCCCAGAATCTTGTGAAGCAGTGGGCTGTACATAGCTGTTCTGGAGGTGTATTGCTCTGTGGTAGCATCTTATTGCTCATGGGAGTACCTAGTTGGTGTGTGTAAATGGAGACTGGAATGCTGGCTGGAGTTTGGAGTTGCCCAGCTCTCGGCTGGGTGAGAGCTGGATCCAGGGCCATGCTGTAGAGGGCTTGTCTTCTCACAGATCTGAAGTTCTGGTGAGACAAACTGTGGGTGCTGTGCAGAGCAGTAGAGGAAGAGCTAACAGAAGTGTCAGCTCTGATATGTGCTGTGGTACAGTGGAGTCCTGCTTCCATTGCTCTTTTGCCCTGTGTCAGCACTACTTCTGCAAAGCTATTTAACCATGTGGGGACTGATTGATCTCATGTCCCATGTGAACAATAGAAAAGACCGTACCAGCACTCCCAACCAGTGGGACCAGCATTACAGGTTAGCTTGCCTTTGCACTTCATCCTTGTGCTTATTTTTGAATAGGAGACGCTATGTATAGTTATTTATATATTTGCCAGGCCTTTTCTGAAGCTCAACCAACAAGTTATTATGTTGTGTCATCAAGAAATCCCTTCCACTGTTGGTTACTTGGCTTTATTGATTTATTTTGAACTGCTGCTTATTAGCATATTACAAGGAAGGATTATGTAGAGAAGTAGCTGATAGATTTTCTCTAGATCTGATAGATGGTTCTCTCCCTGCAGTCTTTGCATAGTCATTTGAGGAAACAAGCCTGATTGATAACCCCAACCTTCACTCCTTTGTAGGCCATCCTACTTGCTAGCATGCCAGGCAATAGCTGGGATGCCCAGTGGGATGGGGACACAGACATCTGGTATCCCATTTTGTCCAGTCCAAGACAGTTTCTTCCCATCCTGGGCTTTATCAAGGTGTGGGAACAGCTTGGCTTGTTTGGAGGGAGCCAGAGCCCTTTGGATGTTTCAGAGGGACCTGAAAAGTACTGACCAAAACCTGAGTCGAGGCTTGTAACCAGTAGGAGAAGGCACACTTCCTTTTAGTGAGAAACTGGAGCCCCTCACAGAGCAGTAGTGCTCAAAGGCCTCTGCAAGTGACTTTCCTTCTCTATCTTTGCCTAAGAAAGAAAGAAATCACAGCAGATAGATACATTTGAGTGCCCTGAACAGTTTCCAGTCAGTTGTTAAAATGACTGGGGTTTGAACGCAGAGAAGGCTCAAGGTTTGGTTGCAAGGGGCAAGAATTACTGTGCTTTTATTTTTATCTTTTTTTTATTATTATTATTATTTGTTGCAGGGATTTGAGGATGAGAAGGTCAAGCAGATGAGATTTAGTGGCACATAAGTTATTGCAGTTAATGGTAGGCTGGACAAATTGGAAAAAAACTCCAAACTTGTATTTAATACTGTGCAACTTGAGCAGCTCACAAGTCACGCTTAGATGCATTTGGCCAGCAGAGTTTTAGCAATTACTTTCTAACCATTCTTGAGATAACTAGAGAAAGAGCAGGCCAAATGCCTACCCTGAGTTTGTATCGCCTGTAGGCGTTGTATGCATATATTTTGAATCCTTCTTGGATGTCTTAGAGGAGCTAAATGAATAATGTACAGCCTTGAAGAGAGTTGTGCTAATTGTTTAGGAATAACCCTTGCTAAGGCAAATATATTTTAAGTAGTCTTAAATGTGTGCCTCAACAAGAAACTTGCCTAAGACACCCTGATGGGCAGATGCTGAGCTCCAGTTAAACTTTCATCTGAATATGATGAGACTCCTTAGGTCTGCTGCAATAAGCAGTAGGGTGCGGTCAAAGAAATTACAGTATCATTGTTTGTCCTACAGAATATGGATCTTTGAAAGCCTATTTTCCAGCTAGGCACTTTGGAAAAGTTTTAATGTGGATCTGAACCCTATCTTGGTATTGCATGTGCATTTAAGCTTTTGCACCTCATAGATTCTCATTTGCCAAACAAATTAGTGTCCCACAGGTGACTCTTTGGAAAGTGAAGTCATCCCCAAGTAGTCAAAACCAGCCAAAGGTGCCCAGAAATAGGAGAAATTTGTCCTGATCATTCTTGGATGCTTCTGAATTTCTTCCCCCCAAACCTTGTTCTGTGCTCTTCTGGAAAGTCCCAGGGATTAGGGTACAACATTATTGATGGTGATAACTTTGCTTTTTGCAAAAGGGAAAAAATACTTTAATTGATCCACTAGTTGTAGATCAGGGCCAGACACGGTCTGTGGAAAAGTAATAGGCTTATCTTGATCTGATTCCATACTGGACAAGTGTCTCTGTGCAGCATTCATTAGCTGCTGGTACCCCTGTGCTACTACCCAGTGAGAGTAGCTTTGGGGAGTGAAACAAGCTGGGAGGGGTGCATGGGCAGTGCCCGTTGCTGATGGAGTACATGGTAACTACCCTGGTGAGGGGATGGACTTCAGTCTCGGGTGGCTGCTGCTCAGACAAACTTTGCCAGCACAGGATTCACACATTTCCAAGGTGTTCAGAGGAGTTTGATTACCAGGGATAGGTGTTGCTAAGCCTGTGCACCTATGATTTAAACAGCTGGTGTCAGGACAGGTGACCACTGCGTAGCTGTAGAGAGAAATATAGGAAAGGGGTGAGGAAAGGTGATCAACTGATCCCCTTGTTTGAACTCCTAAAATAAGCCTGAAATCTGTTTTATTCTGCTCTGAAAGAATATTCTTGCCTGGGAATTAACACGATTGTGGTGCTATTCCAGCACCTCAAATAGGATTGAGGCTGTGATGTTCCATGCTCTGGAGAGGCACTGCCTCAGAAATCTGCTGCAGCTCTGCAGTTGTCACTTCTACATTGTATCAGCATCCTTGGCCTCATCAGTGTTTCAGTTTGAAGCAGCATGGGCTTTTGATCGTAAACCATTTTACTTTCAGGACAGCATGAAGGAAAGTGCATTATGCTTTGCTTGGAAGAGGGGAGTGAGAAAACCGTGTGTATTTTTGCAGCACACTGAGCACAAACCTCCTAACTTAGAGGGACAGATTTGCAAATTCACACCTACAAATTCCACCTTCCCAGGTTTTTTGTGTGCAATCTCTTTATTCGTGCCCTGGAGAGCAGCCTGCACCTTCTTCACCTTGCCTATGAGACAAGTAGCTCAGATCAATTGGCAGTTTGCTCTCTCTGGTATTAAATGCCTCATCCTGCAGCAATGACTCTCTTTAGAGGGTAGTGAGGCTCACCCAGGTGAGCAAAGGCCAGAAACACAGCTCTGCCCACCCATACTGCAAATACTGTCACAGCACAAGTGCAATGGAACATATATAAAGCACTGCTGCTGTCTAAGCCCACTGATATCCAAGCTGCCAAGAAAAGCCTTTTTTCCCCTTTTTCTGTTGCCTGCATGTAAAACACTGAGGAGCTGTAGTGCACAGCTGCTTGTAAGTCTGGCCTTGCTACTGCTTCTTCGTAAGAGTGGTTCGTGCATTGCATTTCTCCTGAGATGGGAAGCTCAGGCTCCCATAACCATGGAAACCTGGTTTGTCTTCCCTAATAGCTTTGGCTGTACTCAACATCTGTCTCTCTTGGAAAAGGAAGGCTGCAAGCTACAGGTTGGTTGTGTGCACCTCTGGGGATGCTAAAACCCTTGAGCACCTTGAGCAGGCTCCTGGACCTTCAGAATGAAGCAGCAATGCTGGGATATTGCTTGAGGGGCTTATAAAAAGTATGCCAGGTAGGAGGGGAAAGTAGGGAGTGAAGGAAGGCTCTGCTGAGGCAGAAAGGTGTTACAAAGCCGAATAAGAAAATGCTGCATTTTGGTTGTCTTGCTCTGTGTGTGTTGACTTGGCGTGCTGGGTGTGTGGATCTTTCTGCTGTGATTTTAATGTTTTAAAAAAACCCCACCAAACATTTTCCATTTGAAGTTAGCAACCGTTTATACAGCTTGTAGCAAAGAAAGAGATCCGGGTATAAGCTGGTGAGCATAAAAGAAGCTTTGCCATGTGGTAAGTACCTCTCTGGTAACTGCATGTCTCCATACAGCCCCTCAGCTATTGGAAGAATGATCGCTGATGAATGCATCATGTCTCTAATCTGGTACTAGCAGTGTTGCCAGGGTGGTTAACATAGAGTGCGTGTGGGGGGAGAAGAGAGGAGATGTGTTTTAAAAAGAGGCTTAAAAACTAATTCAGGAGGGTTCTTTCTGCTATGTTTCTGCATAGACATGCATGCATCTCCTCAGACTGCATGTAAACTTTCCTCTTTGACTTTGAAAGCTAGATGTGTCAAGTAAAAGCTAAGCAGTTACAGCCCCCGACTCCAGGCTTCCAGGAGAAGCCATGCAGACTGCCAGCCTTTTGGAAAGGATTGTAGGAGCTAGCAAAGCTGTGCTCCTTTCTTGATGTGCAGAGTCCATTTTAAGTGCAGAAGCAGGCCTGGTGCAAGCTTTTGGAAATGTATGGAGAAGTGCTTTCCCGCACTAGTGAAGTGCTTGGTGCAGTGACCTGTGCCAGGGCATTCTGTAAACTGGAAGTGAAGTGGAGGCGATATTTCGCTGTAGATGCTTTAAGGTTTAGTTAGTGTTTATGAATTTTTCTGAACTTTTGAGTGGTACCTGCTCTAGAAGGTACTTATAATGGTCCCCAAATGCCTTTGCAGGCACCTGAAAACACTGGCATCTTCCCAGTTTACAGTATACAGAGATGTTGGGTTGCTCAAAAGTTAATCAGGTGTTTCTAAAACAAATCTATAACACTAATCTGAAAGCTATCACCTGGAGGTGTCATGAGTATGAAGAAAAAAAAAAATAGCAGCAGATAAAATCCAGGGTTGAGATTAGTGCCTGAACAATAAAAGCTGTTTGAGAAATGTTTTGTACTTCTGCTTAATATAGCTGTTGATGGTCTACATCTGATCACAGAGCCACTGGTCTGTGTGATGGGTCCAGACTTCTTTGTGGACATGAAAAGCACAAATCTCTGCTTCCTCCACAGCGGCCTGGCAGGAGGTCTTTCATGCCAGTTTATGCAGTGTTGGAAGATGGGACCAAATCAAGGAGCCAGTACTCCAAACTTGCCCTCTCAGTAGGGACTCTAGCCAGCACAGCTGTGTAAAATGTAGCCTCATAATAACAATATGCTTCACAGAAACAGTTTTTGGTTTTCTGGCTCCTCAAATGTTTGGTGAGCAGAGAAACAAATGCCTCTTTTCTGCAAAATCCAAGTAAAGATCTTGGGAATTGATCCTGCCTGTGAACATCCACAAACATGGCAACTGCTGTAGGTTATTTTACTGGCAGTTAAGAATCAATGTTCTTTTCCTCAGAGCTTTTTTTGGTATTGTAGGTGCTTTCGCACTCCTTGTTTACACAGAGGAAAATGGTCTTTGATCAGGATACATGCATCCCCATCTGTTCAGAGTCTTAGTCTCTATTTCCAACCTGGACCTGAGGAACCTTTTCCTCCAGTAAATTTAATCAAGGTTGCTCCTAATTAAGCTTCATTTATGACCCCAAACGCCTTGTATTTTTAAATGCAAGACCCAGCTGGAGCACTTCTTCCCTGTAGTAGTTCTTGAGAGCCAGCAGCTCCAGCTGTTGGCAATGTCAGATGTCAAGTACACCAGAAGTACACTAAGCTGTTTCAGTGCTCAAAACCACTGATGGAAGGTACCTTGGATTGCTTCAGGCTTGTAGTTATTTTGTCATCTTATAATAGGGATTTCTCTGGTAGTATCAAACAGCAGCTCTATTTGTCCAGTGACTAATGAATAGAATATACCTACTCTGTGCAATTTTTGTGTGTGTGTGTATGAGTATATACACACATGTAACAAAAAAAGTACATGCTTATTAACTTTGCTACAACAGCAGCCATTTACCACACTGCCTATGCAAACTATGGGATGTAGTGATGGCAAATGTTACCTGAACTATCTCTGTTAGCAAATTAGCTTAATTGAGCAATATTGCAAATAACGCCTTTTTTTTACTCTATGTTGATTCTGGCATTCATAAAGTAATACAAGTAAGTTCAAAGCTGGTCTCTGTATCAACACTTCAGAGTTGAGATTGCAGCTCTAACAATAATCAGTTGATCAAGCATAAACACTGGGGGGATGTGTGGTGTGAGAAATAACCCCACCTGGAAGCAGATACTAAATAGGATCTTCTCTGAGTTGTGCAAGAAAATATCTGTTCTTCTGTCTGTATCTAAGGTTTGTACAATGACTTTGAGTTGGGTCTTAACAATGGCGATGAGATATTGAGTAGAAGTGCACTCACAATGAACAAGTCAGCATCAGTAACTGGGCAGGTGATTTTTGTAAATACATTGATTTGAAGTTGCCAAGAGGACTTTGGTTTGCTGGAGCTAGCAATAGGTGCTGGTTCTATATACTGAATTGCATTTTCCTGGTGACTTGTTTCTTGCCAAACCAAGTCTATTTATGGTTCAAATGGTGAATGAGTGACTACTGTTTGGGCTACTTTTGTGGAGCTGAGAATGCCAAATGAATGTGAATGTAGAAGTGACAAATCATCCCATAGCTGCTGAGGTGAATATCTGATGATGACTGCAGCTGTGGTGCAGGCTTCATTTACTGTTAATATTTTTACATCAGTAAGACAGGTCTGCAAAGAAATCACAGATAAGGGTCAAGTTCAGCAAACTGGCAACTGGGTAGGGAAGGAGAGCAAACTGCTGGGTGGTTTCAGGACACCCTGGTAATAATCTTGCCTCTCCACTTGTTTTCTCTGTGACCTTAGTCAAGTCTTGTCCCTTTAATATGCCTTTGTGCAGTCAGATTTTTTTATTCACCTGTTAAGACTGCAAACGCTTGACAGGTACTATCCCTTTTTGTATCTGTGTATGATAGTACTTCCAGTCCAGTCCAGATTCCAATCATTCTTTCAGGGTTTCCAGCTCATTTCTGAGCTGGAAATGACCTAGTAGCAGATATATAAAGTTGTTGAATATGACCGTCCAGAGAAAGTATCCCTCCCACTCCAGGGAACATGTCTTTAGAGAGTCTGTTTATGGTTTACATGTTTCTGGAATGTCTAGTAACAATTCTTTAAAGCTGAGGGGAAATCTGAAGGCAGTAGGTTGATCTTATTAATGCATAGAAGGAAGCATAGAAAACAATGAGGACCTAGGCAAAACTGGATACTTTAGTTTCCAGAAATGGTACAAGGCTCAGTACCTGAGTACTGAGTACAAGGCTTCAGTAGCCTGAGGCCAAGTAGAGGTGACCATGGCTCATTCAAGCCAGCTCTAAGCAGTAGCAGTTTGTAAAGCTCTGCACATGGCTCAGCTCCTCCTTACAAACGTGCTGCCTCCCTTCAGTATCTTTAGAGCTACAGGAACAAATTATGCTACATCAACCTGAACTCATTGGTCAAATATTATTTGCTATCTTGAACTACTGCCTCTTAAATCGTGCTAAGAAATTACGGTGTAGTTACAGATGCTAAAGCAGGTGTGTTGCATCTGAGCCCAAAGCATGCAGATGCAGCCCTGTGCAGAAGGGCGATATTAGAAGGATGTCCACATTAGAGAGTCAGGACTCCAAAGAGTTGAGCAGGTATATAGCTTTATTTGTGCTGATCTCAGGCTAATGGGATCAAAACACAGATTTTCTTTAATATGTATGATCCAGAGATGATGCACTATGCCTTGTAGTTCCGGTTAAACCAAAACACTGCAATGGCTTCTTTTGGACTTTCAAGCTAAGTGAATGTGGGCTGGTTTTTGGTGTATCATAGGCTTTCCTGCTTAGAGGAGGATGTGTACCTGCAGGTACTTACTATGTCAACATGCTATGTTAAAGAAGCATCCTTGAGCTGCCAGAAGACCTTTAGCTTGTTTCATGGCCTGGCTTTTCAAATGATAAACCAGTCTTGATTTCAAAAGATCCAGTGAAAGACACCTTCCCTGGTACAACACACAAGACAAGTTAAAAAACCGTAAGAGTTGCTCTACTTTTGCTCTTGGCTCTCAGTTTCCCTAGAGTTTGGAGCTCAGCTGGGTCTGAAGCTGTACATCTCCCAGGAGTTAAATGCCACCGATGGGCTGCTTGCCACTGGCAGGGGTATGTGGCTCCTGGCTCCAGCAGCATGGCTAAGGTTGCATGTGCCATAGGGCCTGTGCTGAGCAGATGCAAAAAGCTGCTTCTATGAGCAGAGGAAATCAAGCAGTGAACCAAATGGATCTGAGCTGTAATGCCAAACTTTTGGTGGTTCTGAGGCTTGAATTTTGGGTTTGGTTGCAAATGTAAAGATGTTTTTTAAAGCGGCATGTCTGAACTACCCTGTTTCCAAAGCTACCATTTATGTCTCCACAGGGTTGCTTATTGCTGGTCTGTGTGACCTGGGTGTGAAAATGTACAATGAAAAGGTGGCAAGGTATAGACAGAAATTTTCTAGTGGTTGGAGACTGTAGTGCCTCTTTTTAGAAATGAAGTTGAAGATGCTTTGAAAGTGAGCAGTTCCAATAAATGATTGCACACTTTGAAATGCAATTAAAAGGCATGTGAAGAGTCTCAATTTAAGGTATCCTCAATCACCAGTCACTTCTAGAAAGTAAGTAATGTTTCATCTCATTAGCAGTGCATGCAAGCTAGAGTTATATGAGTCTGGAAAAGGACCTGATAAAAATCTCTGTATTGCTCCCTCCCCAGATTGAAAAAAGCCAGAAAAATATCTCTAAAAGGTTCCTCAGCTGGACAGTTGCTTGTGTGGTCTTTAAAATAATAGATTATTTCGATCTCTTCCTCTGACACAACTCTCACTACATGCTGTTGGTACCTCCCTTGCTTTACTTTCGAAGATGCTTAATACTGGAGAAGCAAAACCACAGTTTCCTGTTTGAGGAGACCTCTATAGCAGCTGAAGTTAATAGAAGTGAAGAGAATGCAAACCTAAGCCCATAGAGCATCCACAACTGGATAAAAGCTTAGGGGTCTGTGTATTTTGAAGTGTGTTTTGTTCATGTGTTCTGAGCTTCTAGCAGTTATGTTGCACAAAGGGAAACAGAGCCTAAAAGCCCTAGATTTCCATAGTTAGTATGGAGGCTTCTGCTCAGACCAGCACCTAGAGGTGACAAACATCCCTTGCAAGAAGGAGATCTGTTTCATATTCTGTCCAGTCCTGTGGCATGTGATAAGGTGTTGCAGACCTGCATGGATTTCAGTCAGTGGAGAGTAGAATGGACCCAGAATACAGCCCTGCTCATTCAGACCCTCATGTATTTAGAGTACTTTCTTTAGGCCAGGTCAGGGCTAGGAGTTGGTGGTTACTCCAAAATAGAGGGAAAAGTATTAGCTCAATCTGATCCAGCACAGACTTCCTCTTTGATGAAGAGCTGAGGGTTCTGCTGTTTCAGATGACTAACAGGCTCACATGGACTGATTGCAGAAGCTGTAGCTCATGCGAGCATTCAGTGAGGATGCTCCAGTTTTGTTTCTAGTTATTTATGTCTTTTGGTGCTTCAGAAACATCTTTGGGTCTCAGCTACTATGGATCCTTATCAAGGAGACAGATCTAAGCCTAAAAATACAAGGGCTTAAGAGACTGAAGTCAACCTCTAAGGGAAATACAGTTTTCCTCAGCTTAAAATAACTTTATTTATAATGTCCTTTACTCTCCAAGGTCTCTTTCAAGGCTCTGCCTGGGTTGCATTTTGACTTATGCAGAGCAAAGCTCCTGTGAGGAAGGAGGGCCAGGAAATTCAGGGAAGGCAGTTTGGGGCAGGCAGGAGAGAGGAAGGGGGAAATGCTGATAAGGGTGACGAACAGTTTCACCTTCAGGAGTGATGAACTGTGGGAGAGTTGGCTGCATTGAGGGTCTGGCACAGCTTCAGCATGCGCACGTGGGGATGGATCAGCTGAGAGAAATGACTGCATTTATTCAATGAATTTACATGAGGTGCCTGCGTTGCCAGAAAGGGAGGGCCTCCCTCCTCCTCCAAAACATCAGTGCCTCTGTGCAGGAATGGCAGCAGAGCAGCAGGCGCAGCAGAGGCATGGTGTTGGGAATTTTTCAGCAGAGCCTTTCCTGTGAAGGCTGCTGCATGAGGCACCCACATGCAGAGTCAGGTTCAACTCCCCCCTGCTGTTCCTGGGGTCTGGCTATTATAAACTGGATTAATAAATACCTACACATAGCCATGCTGCTGCTGACTGCTCTACAGGCTGCTTCTGCTTCTAGCCAAACTCTCTCTCGCTTTCTCACCCAGGTCCTCATCTCTAGAAATCTAGCAGCAGCTTCTTGTGCACCTGATTTGAGATTATCAGCTTCTGCTCCATAGTTGTGTTTCCCTTAAAAACAGCTCCTATGTGCAGGGTGTGGGGCAGGAAGCATTGGTATGCAATACTGTAAGGGACAGAAGGAGGAATAGGTCTGTACTAAAATTTTGGACCCAAAATTCTTTCATAGAATGTGATGAGACAATTGGGGTTTGAGGTGGGGAGTCCCAAGGCATCTCATGCATCCTTTGGGCTCCCTCAAAGTATACCACACCGCAGAAAACTCCCCTTGCTCCTATGATCTTATTCCTGGCCCGGAGGAAATGTCCTGCCACAAACCTATGGCACACAGGAGTCAAAGATCTTGTTAAGAAAACATGCTGAAGAGGTTAAATAACTTATTCCTTAACCCTACTGGGTTATTAACAAGGTGACTGTTAAATAAGCTGCCTGGCCTGTGATTGGGATGCATTTATCCTGAAGGCCACATCGGGTCCACATTGGGAACTAATATGGGTGCTGCAGCTGATGCTCTGCTCCCTCAGCTTCCAGACCCACAAAGCATTTGAAGGAAAACTATCTCCCCCAATCCTTCTAAAACAAATAATACATAATAAGCAATGAATATTTAATCTTAAAATGGGATTTCTTTAAATAACGATTGGATTCTTCACTTTATGCCTGGTTATAGCTGTTGCCTTGCTGCATGGTCCAGGGTCCTGCAGGATGTGAGGTGCACTGAAGCTCCATGGGGTTTGGGCTCCATGTGAATGTGCATGTTCTACCCCCAGCAGCCATGTTTTGTGGGAGATGCTGAGGGATGAGGTATTGTGATAAGTACCAGCTTGGTGAGGGAATGCTGGCCAGCCCATGGCACGATAGAGATGCTTCAGTCTTAAACTTTCATTCCTGAGAGCTGCCAGAGTGACAGAGCCTGTCCCCACGGCATGCTGCAGGTCCCATTTTGGAGCGATGATCCTGCTGTAGGGGCCTCATGGGACACACAGAGCTGCTCATGCAGAGTCTGTGGTCTGAAAAGATTTCCCTGGCTGTTCTGAATTAATTCCTTTTTTTTAGCTAGAAGGTTGCAATGGAGTAGGAAAAAAGAAATAGTCCTGTAGTGTTTTTAATGTGTGATGGAGAATCCATGACACATTTTATTGTCCTGCCCTCAGGCTTACTGACAGGTATGAGTACTGGTAATAGTGTCAACATCAGCATTTACTTACAGAGTTAACCATCATAAACATGTATTGTTTTGGGCCCAAGTTTGTCTAGTTTTGTATTGCCTCTTCTTAGAATGAATTTGCTAAAGGACAGAGGTCTTTGATCGAGTTTCTGTCTCTTACGTAGGTACTTGCAAACTATGATCAGATCGTCCTATTAACCTTCTCCCTTCGTTAAGAAGAACAGATGGTGCTTCTGGAGCCTTTCTCTAAGCTGAGCTTTTGGTCCTTTAATCATCCTCTTGGTGGTTCTTTGTACTGGATCTAGGTTTTCAATATCCTACTTGAATTGCAAGCGTTAAAAATTATAATTTCACATATTGATGTCAAATGCCACACACTGATTTTTTTCTTTTTAATTTTTTTAATTTTATTTTTAATTTGAGCATCTCCCATCCAAAGCCTCTCTGAGCTCTTGACCACAAGACCGTACCAGCACAGTGTGCTCAGCTGCTGGTTTTCCATGTTGACCAGGAAGCTCCTGACAAAATCAGCCCCGAAGGCTTCACAGGGCGCTGTTCCCATCATTTGTGTTGCTCTGTGCATGTGACAGTACTGAAGTCAACACTGTATTCTTTGCAGCTTATTTAACCATGCAGATCTGTTGGTGTCTTCTCAGTTATTTAGCAGTCTGACACTGTTTGTCATTTTCAGGCTTGAGAAGTAGTTATCTTAAGCTCTCTTCCACTCATTAACATACATGTTCACACCACAGGACCAAGGACCAGCCTCACTAAGTCCTCAGTAGAAACATACATGTATACCTGTGACTACTTAGTCACCACTGCATGAGATTATTTTCATCCATTAATACATGTCATATTATTTCCTGGTATTAATCAGATCATCATGTAGTACGAAGCTAAACTTTTGTATGGAAAATCAACAGTGTAATTTTAAAGAGTAAGATCATGTTAAGTAAAAGTTTAATTGTTATTTTATACTTATTTTGAAGCCAATAACATTAGATACTGCCTATTCTGGAGAATTTCCAGTTTATACAGATTATTTTTATAATTTTCTTAGTTTACTGGAGGTCATTGTTAGGGTTTTCTGTTTACTACTTAAAATATGTGGCACATCAGCAAGTCTTCCAACCACTGTGACTTCTGTGTGCCCAAGATATGTTTAAAATTGATATCAATAATAGAGTGTTCTCTTAAAACTGGTGCAAGTCATCCAAACCTGCAGAATTTAGGTTCTGCTTAATTAGCTGCACTTTAAGGTTTTGCTTAGTTGGTAGTAGAATAAGGAGCGCAGAACTGATGATTTAACACATGCCTATACCACCTAATTACTGTCCCCATGCAATGAAAAGTGTTAAAAATATCTTGTAATTTTTTTGAACCCTACCATGTGGAACTGATTGAAATAACGTTGGAGTAATCTTTAATTGCCTTAAGCCCCATCTAAATGGTTCTTAATTTTACCACCTAGATTCACCCCTTGCGCTTTTCTTTATTAAACTTACAGTTCCCAGCTTTTCGCTGCTTGCCATCACCTTTCCCTTTCTCTAGGGTGATGTGTATTTAATCCTGTGCTTCTAAGTGGCTTAGTGTTGGACACAGCACTTTTGAGTTAGTACGTTGTCAAGTGAATGGTGGTGTTAATATTTGGAGGGCATTTTGGTAACAGCCATGTGGGACATCCAGTTTTCCCATGCTGAAATCCACTTTAACTGCTCAAGTTTTTATTCTTATCCATTCTTGATGATGGTTAAAGAATAAGAGTAAAATCTCAACTATATTGTTTTCTGAGCTGTCATTGACTCAAGGACAGAAAATACTGCAAGTTGTTCCATTTTTTTCTCTATTTACCATTCCCAAATATGTTAAAACCACTGATATCTCCACATTCCTGTTGTGTTACTGTCTGCCGGGATGCAGCACTGACAAATACTGGAGTTTCCAGAATGAGCAGTCCATGCTCCTCTGTGTTCTAGACCTACTTCTGCAGTGCAGAGAGACAAAACGAATTAATCTAATAGGATACATACAGAGAGGAAACAAATCCTGAATCCTAATGTTTATTTGCTGCCTTCCACCCCCCTCACCACCAACCCACCCCCACCAGGTATGAAAGTTGTGCTGTTGCTTTCTCGCTTGCCTTGCCAGATCTTTCTTTTTCTATGACATATGTCCCACTTCTAAGTGTTGGTGGAGCATTATTGCACAGAGTCAACATCCTCTGTACCCCATAGGGATCTCTGGTGGAGCACTTGCAAGCTGAGAAAGATACTTTTGAAGAACAGTGAGGAATTCTCTTCCAGTGAATTGCTCAGATGCAGCTGTATGTGACAAAGTGCTGCTGTTAGTCCTTCTGGATATTTGCCAGCCAACTTCAGAGGCCCTGAAATTTGCATCTTGTCTTGGATCTGGGAGGACAGCAGGCCATCCTGTGGCTTTTTTGCCTCCCTGAAGAATGCTTTGCATCCAGGTTTCAAAAGCTGTCCATGTAGAGGTCTTGTGGGGGATGAAATTCCCTCTCAAATACATGCATTAGGAAGGTACCATTCATAGTTAATAGCTAAACCCAGAATTCTTAACACTTTCACAAGGTCAGAATAGTGTACTCTTCTTATTATTGAGCTCACTCAAGTTAGTGTGGTGCATGGTGCAGAAATCAGCTAATCCATAGCATCTACTGTGTGTGCAGCCTTTGGGGGCAGAAGAGCAAATGCAAAGCAACTCCGGGACACTCGACTTTCTTTCACAGAAAGCTGAACTAATTGAAGTTACCTCATATTGGGCTTGAGCTTAGGGTTTCCTCAGCTCAGTGTAAACAGGTTTCCTTGATTATCTTGCTGCCTTGTTGTGCTTTATTTGTCTCAGTCTTATTCTTTGAGAAGAGAAGGAATTCTTTGATGGTTTGTGTGGCACTCAATAGGATTTTAAAACTAGAATCAGGTGATTTGTAGAAACAAATAGAGAAAATTATTTTTAAGAGGCTTGAGAAATTGGTCTCTAAGTGTTATGAATAACCTTGATATCAAAACAACAGATACATCACACAGCTTCTAATATAGCCTTTCTGAAATCTCATTTTTACTCTGCATTTGAAATAGTTCTTTTAAGGATTATCTCCTCCACCCTCATAATTGAAAGTTGATACAGCAGCCATGTGATTTCAATATGGGCAGTTGGCAAATGTGACATCTTTAATTCTCCCGATGCCGCAATGCTGTGAGAACGAAGATGTTGGTTGTTACACCAGATAACTGTGCAAAGACTGTTACTGTGCTGTTGCTGGACAAAACAAATATTCCAAGTCACATGTGTTTTTCCGTATTGTTTTGAACCTCCCACCTGAATTGGGCAGAATTGAGATGAGATGAGCTCAGTAATTAGACCTATCTGCTTTAAACTTGCGTGATGTTGCAGAAGGTTAGCTCTAAGTCTGAATGTCCTAGACTCGGAAATTTGAGCAGTTACATATGAGAACTGGCAGGTCTCTGTGGGGTGATTAGTCCTGTATTGTCGGTATGCACTCTTTCAAGCTGCGTTCTGCTGTAATGCAGCTGTTAATCACTAAATATGTATATGGAATTAAATATGGCCCTTGACAATATTGCTAGTAATGTGCACTTGCAAGTTGGAACCCTTGAGAGTAACTGCAGGTGTTGCCAAGCACATGCGGTACCTGCAAAAGGGAAGATGTCCTCTGGAAAACAGTCTCAGATTATGAGTGGTTAGGAACTGATGGTTTAAATTGTAGTCTAGTGCAGACGGGAGTCACAAACAGCATTTTTCTCTCCTGCTTTTTCCTGTTTTGTTTGGGCTGTAATTCTGCTTCATCTGAATGTGCCCTAAAGCTACAAAGCAGTAGTGGGGAGGGTAGCTGTAACTGTTCTGTTCTAGCCATGGGTTTGGAGGTACTGAGTCTATTAATTAGAGCAGTGCAGCAGAGGGTCTCTGCTTTCCCTGAGTAGTGATGTGCATGGTAGTATGCCATTGGAATCTTTTCTACCAAAAACATAGCTACAAGCTTTAAACTTAATGTAGCAAACATAAGACTTTGAAGATTTCTTGGAGGTCTCATTTGTTACTGAAGATGCTGCCTCTGGCATATGATGATTTCTGAGAGATGGCTACTGTCTGCTTTGGAGAAAGTACCCTGTGCCCATTAGCAAGTGTGTCTCTGACACCCTGTTAGCAGTGAGGTGTGAATTCATTGCAGGGCAGATATTATTTGAATCATCTCAGAAATAACTTACGGTAAATGATCTTGACTCAAGATTGCCTTCAAGAGCTATGCTCTTTTTGCCATAGTTAATGCTATGTTTGAGACCAGATTTTTAGGATGTTTCCTGCTGGAGCTGAGAGTGGCCCTTGTGAGCAGGGTAGAGGCTAAGTGTTGCGTGGCACAGGTAGCTGCCTGCTTTCAGCAGCAAGCAGGAATATTTGTTCCTGTTGTTCAGTTTCAAAGCTGCTGTGTTCTTGGTGTCACAAAGCTACCCAACTGTGAGGTTCAGATGACTCTTGCTGGAGCAGCTATCAGGTCCAAAGACGTGTGTCCTGTCAGCAGAGCAGCTGACTTTGGGGGTGAAACAGTTTTTTAATCCCCTGGATAGAGAGCATCACCAGGGCTTTTGCTGCAGACCTGTGCTGACTTTACTCCTGTGTCCCTCGTCTCTGTTGTGCTTCTAAATCATTGCTACTACAGGGTGGTGTTGGAGCTTGTATCCTGGTCTGAGATTGTCTGGAAAATGGCTCAGCAAGGAAATTCAGGTGTACTCCTGAAGGTACCACCCCACAGCAGGATGTAGGCTCACCAGTAGGAGGGGATGTGGCGGTGCCTTCATCTGTTCCAGGGCACCTGCACTTATCAAGGGAGATGTGGATGGGTTAATGAACATCGAATTCCCTGAATCTTGTTAAATAGAAATCATCAGTTCAGGAAGCCCTGAAAAATGAAAAATGATCCTTGAATATGAGAATGTTAGGGGCAGGTAGCTAATATTTATGGTGTATACTTAGATACCTTTCCCTGGCACTCTGCTGATACCCTGTAGGAGATGGGATACTGGTTTGTGCAGCCCAACTTTATGTTGAGAACGGAGAAATCTAAGCAAACTGGAGTTGTTTGTAACAGTTCACACTTTCTGTCAAACTTCATTTTCCTCATGTGGTAATCATTAAATCAAATACCATGATGCCAGCTCTGTATTTTCATTTTAAGTATACCAATATCCCAATACCTTCCTGGTGCCTCCTCTCTTTTGTTCAGAAAGACAGTTCTTGGTGTAAAAGATAAAAAACATTTGCTCTTATTGTTAATAAATACCTAGTTATGTTCAATGACAGGACAACGAATCAGTGCAGCAACACACTGGATATGCTGAGGCATGTCTCAGATACGTGATGCTGCAGTTAACTGTGGACCAAGCATGAGTTCCTCGTGGGTGTATTGTTTTCTGCTGTCCAGTTCAGTGAAAATTAATTATAAAAGACAATAAAAGCTACACATACTGTGAGCAGACACGAATGGGAAAAGGATTTTGGAAAAAATGTTGTCTAATTCATCCCTGGTGGGATTCTCCTGCTACGGAGTTAATCACAGGGCATATTTATCCTTATATTGTGATTTCTGTAACAGCACAAACTTGCTTATTTGGTGGATAGAAAAGGTTTTACAGCTTAGCTATTAGAGTTGTGAGACCCAGCCTGGCTGCAGAACGAAAGAGATGTGATTTCAGTGTGAGATGGTCTCAGACACTGTGCTTCATAGAAGTATTTTAATGTTCTGAAACATTTCTAGTTTTGGGATTTGGGAGGAAAAGGGGAAATTTTTTCATCTAGGTTCCCCTTTCTTTCTTTTTTTCAGTTGAACTAGACTGTAGGAGAAATTGAACTGCTTTGCTGTAACTGACAGAGGCAAATCTCTCTTCCATTTTATAATAGACTTTTTCTTGTTGTTTGGAGTAATTACATGAATTTATTTTTGTCTCCAGGCTAAGAATATATTCCTGCCTGCATTGCTTTAATGAATGTAGTTCCTGGAGTATGCGCCTGGTTTTCAGCTTTTTGCCTGTGGGCAGACTCTAGCATCAATAAGGCTTTCTTCCAGTGTGCTAGTTTGATACACACACAGGTAATGACAACCAGGGCTCACCTCCCTTACAAACTGGAGCTTTTCTCCTCACAGAGTAGAATACAAAGAATTATTAGTATTAGGGAAACAATTTCAGTGTGGAGTTTCATGCCTGATTTCAGCTGTGCAAATTGTGATTGTAGCAAAACTGAGGTGAATATAATTTGTCCTTAAAAACAATTACTTTAATTATTTTTTGCTATGCTGCACTCTGCTGATGGCATATGTGGCCTGTACGACCTATTTAAGATACATATGCTCTTAATACCAGTTGAAAAAGAAAGCTATCTCAGCTGGACAAAATTAATGTGATGTGAATAATTAGATTATTTTTTCCATCTGACCTTGACTCTATTTAGTTATCTCTGCTTTTGATGTGGAAATCCAGAGATTAATAATTGTAGCTACTTGAGCAAAGTCAGGGCAGAGAATACTTACCAACTGCAAACAAATCCCTCTTCTGCTTTGCCTTTCCCTTAGCTGGAGCACGAGTCTGCAGCAGCACTTGTTATTAGGAAAGTGAATATTGTGTGCACAGTTATAACTCAGGGAAAACTAATTATTCTTTCAGGCTATTTGCTGCCAAAGGAAGGTTCTCCATTACTCGGTGTAGCTGAGGTCTGCAGGGTATATTTACACTGTATCATTGTAATGTCAGACCCCAGTTTTATTTTATAAGAGCTGCCTCCGACGGCAGCAGCAGCCCAGCCCAAGCAGTGGGTTAGAGCTACACGAGTTTTTCAGGCTGGTTTTGCACTCTGTGCTGAATTTTACTCAGTCCTTGCTAACCTGCTATCCATCCCTCACTCGGTGCTTTGAAGCTAGCTTGTCTTGCTCTGATACATCAGTCAGGCTTTCAGTGCTGTGCGTGCGCACACCTTTGCTGTGGCAGTGCGATACAGCATGCTGTGACAATACTGGTGGCACCAAGCCTGCTTCATCTTCAGAGGCATGTGCTTTGTTGTCATTGAGCTCTCAACTCATCCCCCCCTGGGCTACATCTGGCAAATACTCTTCTATATCTGCTTGATTCAGGAACATTGAGTATAATAAGATGGTCCAGTTTATCTAAGTAAGAGTCACAGTTGCAGGTGCTGGCATGCTGTGGCTGAGCTATGCTTGAAGTACTGCACAGAATGTTTAGAGATTGAAGTCCAGAGATATTGCAGTTATTGAGGCCATGTAAGAGCTACAAAGGTCAAGCCTGTCAGATCCATAACAGCTGATTGCACACGACTATAGGCGTGACTTCTTGAAGGTGATGTCATAGATAGACCTTGCAGTGTGCAGTATGTTTCTAGAGTATGTACTGTTCTTGGGAACTAGACATGAAACTAGCTTTGTCTTTAGGATTTTTTAGTGGAACAGCCTGTTACAGCATAACTACCTGATTTTTGGACTTGGAAATGCTCTTAATCATCTCAAATCTAATCAGTGCTGTAGTTTTCTGAAAACTGGAGATTCAGTTTGGAGATGAAGCCAAGTGATTTTGGAGAAGATCTAATTCTGTTGGAGAAAGTGGATCCTTGAGCTAGAAGCATGATACAGAAGAATCACGTGCTTACTGTTGCTGACAGAAATTGAAAAGCAGTTCCCTATGCCAGGCTCTTTCATTTTACATCTCTAGGTTTTGGTGTGCTTTTAACCCAGAACACTGCTCACCAGATCAAAAGTGTGGTTGGGAAATTAGATATTTAATTATTGCTCTATTAGATGTAAAGTTCTGTTTTACAGAGTCTTCCTCCCCTGCCCTGAAGTAGTTTCTAAAGCTTAAACTTTTAAATAGAGGAGTCCTCTGGCTACTTGCAGCAATTTTTAGTAATAAAGTTCAAGTGATATGCCTGTGCAATTTGCAGCCCAGCTTTCTGTTCAAGGCTAGTGGAGTTTGAGAGCCTACTTAGTGCTCCATCGAAGCAGTAGTGAAACCTTCTCATACAAGTGTGAATGGCTCAACATGGGGGAAGTCTTTAGAGATGGGGACAAAGCCTGAACAGAAGGGTGCTCCCTCTCCTCAGCTACCACCAGCCAAGCCATTAGAGTAGATACAGCCATTTTTATTTCCCCCTCTGTTTGTTCTGAGTTAGCCTGCCTCATTTCAGTGCAGCTTATCCCTGTACTGAGGGATCACACTGTCCTGCTTGGATCTTGCCTTGTGCTGTTCATCAAGCAGGGTTTTGGGGCTGTAAATGACCAACCTTTGACGATAGAGGGGGGCATAGGTTCTGGCACTGTGCATCAGTTGTGGAAGGCTGATGGTTCAGGAGGGTAGAAAGGTAATGTCAGCCCTCAGTGTCACAGCACTGTGCTCCCCAGGGCCTGGAGGCATTCCTCACAGTCCTGCGTTGTCCACCTTGTTCATCTGAAACGGGCCCTGGGCCCAGTCCTGCTCTGTCTGCCCGTTGACTAGGTCTTAGGGCAGAAGTGAGCTTGGGCATGAGAGTTGGGTGGGAAATCCCAGAATTGCTCACAGGGCAGTTAGGACAGCTACCTGCACCCAATGAATACTTGGTATTTGCTTTGATCTACTTCAAAGGGTGTTTCTTATTGAAGAGATGAATATGTGAAAAACACTGCTGTCCTGGTCAGAGATCCCTTACGGTATGCAATCAGGAGACAACACTATACACAAGGACTGAATCCTATCTCTGTTAGGAGCTGCTCAGTTGTCAGGTCTCCATTTCTGTAGCTTTTGCAAGCCCCAGAGGCAGGAACTGTGGGACACAAAAGTGCTTGTGTTGGTAGGCTGTTCAGACTCTTGAGTAAACACTTGCTCCTTTGTGTGGTCCAGAAGAATCTCTAATTTAAATGCTGGTAGCTGCAGAAGAGGTGCTAATGAAGCGAACCTAGAAGCCTCATTTACCCATATGAAATCATTACCAGTGGATAGTTCATTCTCCTGGAAAATACAATAATAGTAATGTAATATACAGAACACAATACTACCCTCTAATAAGTCTGGCAGGCAGATTGCAGTGTCTATTTAGACTGTATTAGCCAGCCAGCAATTTCAAAAGCTTTTATGTGCAGACCCTTGTTGCTCAAGTCCTGCTCTTTGCTGGTTGAGCTAAACTAATTAAAGAGAAATGTACTATAGCTGAGAAGGCAAAAAAAGCTAAAAATAGTCCTTCTAAACAGAATAACCCTCCAAAATGAGCAGTTTCAGTTGTTTTTGCAGAAATGAAAGTAGATTTGTTTTTCTTTGGGAATTCTTGGGGCAATTATGCTGTTTAATAATTTTGCTTGGGATCTTGGGTTCATCAACGTGGACCTTTATTGAAGTATACAAACACTTAGACATGTATTACCTGGCTCTTTTACAATATGAAGTGATAGTTCTGTTGAGACAAATGGTACTGGCCATTTAGTGCACGATATGTGGACTGTAGCCTATGAGCACTGACATTTCTCATGTGTGTTTAAAGCTCATTGTGGCTGAAGCCTGCAATGCTTGAGGGCTGCCTAGATAGACTTGGAGCATGTAACCTATGGAGGACTCTCCTGCTTGACTTGCATGCTAAAATGCTGCCTCTCTGCTCAGGCTAATGAAAGCTGCCAGGCAGAGGACATGTGTGTCCTTAATGGCTGTGTTGGGAATATTTTCTGGAGCACCACTCAGGATCTGCTTTGCTCCGGGCCAGCAAACATGTGAGGGCTTTTGTGAGAAGTGTGTTGCCAGTAGAACACCAGTTATTGGAGAGCTGTATTTACAGGCTGCCAATCTGTTTGAAGGTTTTACAACTCTGGGAGGTAAGTTGCAGACCCTGAGGATGTCATGTCCTCACTTGCACAGCTGCTCAGGGACTAGATAATGGGCAAGGAACATGGGTGGGGTTGGGGTCTATGCACTGAACTGCTCAGCAGTATCGCCATCCTGATCAACCTATTTGTGAAAGATGGTGATGGTCTCACCGGTGCACCCACATGTCTACAGGTTTCCTTTCTGCATCTTGTGCCATCCAACAGGTCGGAAAAGAGCCCAAAAATGCTAATTTCATCTGTTTATATGAAGCTTGTTTGTTTCTTTTTGGATATTCTGATCTGAAGAGCACTTTATCTTTCTGAAGCACTGAACTTGTGCTTTTGTCTCTCCAGATTGCAAACACTGCATGTAGCTGGAACTGTCCTGATGTGTTCACTGTTTGTCTGGGTTAAACCATGGCAGAGAGACTTGGGCAGGTTCAGGCTTCATCTGTTTGATTTTGACTTAAGTAGCCTGTTCTGATTATCTCAATGGTGAAAATTGGTCCACAGTAGGAAAACTTTGCTTGTGTAATGTAGAGCAAATAACTGGTTACTATCTTGAGCAGTTCTTGAAGTAAAAATTTAGAAGCTGCGGTGTTCAGCCTGTTCACTCTGCATCCTGAGTTTGAAAGGTGCGTACCCATTTGGTGTTCGAAGAAATATTGGCACAATGTGCTGTTGAATGCTGGCCCACTTCAATTACTGACGGAAAGATAAAACACATTTTGCTCTTGGCTGGCTTCCCTGCTTGCTGATGCTAATATTATGAGCTCAGCATTTCAGGGGTCATCTTGAAAGAAACAGAGACCTGAGCCCCCTGGTCCTACCTTCCTGCTGCTGTTGCCACTGCAGGGAAACATTGCCAGGTCGGACACCAATGTTTGCACTTCAGCAAAGTGAGTGCCAGGTGACCGCCAAGGACTGCTGCACAAGGAGAATCATGACCCAGAGCAGGGTGGTGGTGGTGGTTCTCCTTCTGACTGGCAGGTTTCTCCATGTACATCTCATCTTTTAGCTTGCATTAAGGTCAGCCTGAAACCTGCAGGACTGCAGCTTTCACAATCACCTTTATAGGATTACAAGGCTAAGGAATACCTGGTCATGTATGTACATGTACATCTTTCTTGTCCTCTAGGATGTTTTGTAGTATTTTCATCATTTTGTAGCACCCCAGGTAGCTTCTCTCTCTGCCAATTAATTTGCTGTGGTTATTTCAATTTTGTTCACAACCTGCTTGACAAAAACTCTTTAAAGCTAGACTCTTCACCTTGAGGGAGCAAAAAACATGAAGCTGGTCTGGATCACAAGTAACAGTAAGAGACATAATGCTTGGCCGTAAAAACTGTATACATGCCTATAAGCTGATGCATGAAAAACTCAAGTGCTTCCTCAGCTGCCTGCCACTATGAATGAAAAGAATGATAGAAATAAACTCTAACTTGTTCATTAGTGTGAACATTAAACAACTGCAAAGCCAGCTTTTACTATTCTTCACTCAGAGTGGTTTTGCTACAACTACCTAATGCCAGTTATTTCTCTGTATGTCCTCGTCCACATGAAAAAGAGTTGGCTTCTAGTCTGATAATAGGAACTTGTGCTTTTAGCACCTGATGATGGAGACTTTAGTTTTGCCTGGACACCCAAGAAAGATGGAAGACAAGGTGCAGCACATCATGTCACCAGTAGTGGGAAGTGTTCCTTCCTGCTGAAGTATGGTGATAATTCTGAAAACATTTCACTGTGAAATGGATAGACAAAGCAGTGCCTAACTGTTCAACTAGGTATGTCCACTATCTCCCTTTTGTCCCTGAAAGAGGAATATTGAATGAAGAACTACTTAGAAATTCAATGTGTATGCTGCTTCTAGCTGCTCTTTAGCAAAGTGCACAAGCCCACAGGTAGCAGAGCAGCTGCACAGTGCTCTGACTTACCTCCGGGAGGCTGCTTCATCTCTCCCTGCTCACGCTGTCAGGCAGATTTTGACTCATGGATGTTAATTAACCCAAAATTGTTCTTCAGCCTCCACTGTGGAATTTTTCTTTCTCAGCATTTCTGTGTGGAGTTGGTTTATTTATCCCACATCCCCCAGAGAGGATAATTTTAATACAGTAAGCGCCAAAGCCTCTTCTTTATTCCCTGCCTCCCCCCCCCCCCCATATAGGGTCTTTTATCAGCCTGCTGTTGTAGATCAGTAATTAGGTCCGCAAGTGATGTTTGCAATTGTATTTTCTGCCTGGGGGAGGTTTGAGTAGGCACAGGATGGCAACGATTCAGCCCGTCCATATGCAAACTTCATATCACCAGATCTGCTCCTGCTAATGGTCTATCTCCTGGCAACTTTCTCTAAGGGTGATGCATAATTGCTCTGCTGGAAACATTTTAATAATTAAATTTAACTTCTTAATGTGCCACTAACTAGATTTCCTTCTTTTAGGGTGACATTAGCTGTGGAGGTTCATGGGGCTTTTCATGTGCATGCAGAAGTAATTGTGTGCAGAACTTTGGCCCTTGTCACTTGGGGTGATGGTTCCCAGGGCCTCCAGTGAACTTTGCCAGCTGAGCAGAGGCAAGGCTCTTGGGTCTTGCAAATCTGATTTCTGCAAAAAGACTTCATGTTTTTGAACTTAAATGTTAAAAAAAGCTGCTCTTGGAAAGGGTGAATGTCTTGTGACTCTTTAATTTGGGCTGTAACAAGGCTCATCGTACCTGGTCGTGATGAATAAGGGTTTGACTGGAGATATGTTAATGCACAGAAAACAATGGCACTTAAAATAAGTGCCCCTAAAGTGCCACATTTGACATTAGCTGCAAGTGATACATAGTAAATGATGCTGTCCCTTATGAGGGACAGCAGCAGCAGCAGCTCCTGACTGGTCCAAGGATTTAATTGTGCTGAGTTCCAGCAGTCATGTGGGCAGTGACCTGCAATCAGTGTCTTGCAGCCAGGTTTTCAAAAGTAGCCACTGATTTGAGCTTTGTAAAGAGATTTGTAGCAGATCCCCTTGCAAAAGGCTGTGAATGCAAGGTACCTCCACCACCAAATGAGGGGCCTCTGGGGGATCACTGGGTATGAAACCTGGGCTGGAATTTGATTACTACTTTGAGGTTTCCAAGCTGAATGTGGTCAGGATGCTGAGTGTCCATAGCTGTAATACAGATCCCCTCTCTGCCTCTGCTACAGGATACCACCTACAAAGGCTGTCCCTCTGCATATTTATTTGCATGTGTGCTCTGTAGCTTATATCATTTGAATGGAAGAGCAGAGTGCCAGTTGCACCAAGGCAGTAAGCTTTTGCAGTAGCCTGCTTTGTATCACAAGCAGAGATATTTAAACATAACAAATGACAGCTTCTTTTGCAAGATTGCTCTTTTTCATCACTTTTGCTCTCATGTTTTCTCCCTTAACATGAAACTGAAACAGTAAACTTATTTGTCACTTGCAAGGATTATGGTAATAGCAGTATGGTGTCCCTGAAAAAGCACATGTAGTAAAAGCTTAGGGGGTTGTACGCTTTTTTGATGAGTAAAAGACTTATTTCTCACCTGTGGGCACAAAAGTTCTGTTGCACATGAACTCATTAATCAGATTAAAGAAAGTCAACAAAATTTGCTAGCAAGCACAGTGCTGTTCTGAAACGAAACAAAGTTGAGGGACGCACAGACAATTAATTTATCATGTAGTAAGCAGCCTGTAAATTTCACCAGAAATGTCCCCCAAAGCTGCTTTCATTTTAGGGGACAGAAAAGGAAAGCCAACCTGAAAGCACAAGTGAACTCTGTAACCTCACATTTCCGGAAAGAGGTTAACACAGAGGATGGGACAGCACAAGGTAGAGAGTAGTGCTGATTCAGGCGTGCAGGAGGGATCACCGTTTTCTGGAAGATGCTGCAGCCACACTGGCCTTGCAGGCTTCCCAGCCAGTACATCTGGGTGCCAGAGCTGTGGGGCTGAAGCTGAGCAGAAAGGGAGGGGACTGCACTGGATGTGCCGTGAGGGTCTGTGCTATGCAGTGGCTCCGTCGCAGTCAGTTTTACCATTGCACAATTGCGTGTTTGCATTTGCAGTATGTCTGAGGCATACATTGGGCTGGACATGGGCAGGCAGCTCTGCCGTATTGTTGGAGCAGCTCCAGCACACCCATGGGAAATGGCATATGGGACAGCATGTTGTTGGATGCTCTCACACAGGGTGCTGTGGCTGGGCTGGGGCAGCCACCCAGGGAAATAAACATTGAAAGCTGTGGCTTAAACTGAGCCTGCTCAGAGCCGGTGTTCACTGTTGTATTAAAGCTTTTAATCAGACTGTGCAGCGGCATGTGTGACGGTGCTGAGAGCCAGGCATGTTTCTCAATCAGGCATATCCAAGCCCCATGACAGGAGCAAAAAGTGTGGAAATATACCTTCACTCTGACAAAGCAAGGCTGTTACAGATGCCACAGAGATCAGTGCAGCAACCCCATTGACACAGCTAGAAGTGGGCTGAGGAAAGCTGGGTGGGAGAAATAGCTGTATGCCTGTGCCAGGGAACCCTTTTCCTTGAGAGAGTTGGGTGAATTTTTACTCGAAATGGCTACAGGTATAAACTTACAACTACGGAAACAGTTTGTATCATTACCCTAAAGAAGTGCTATGCTATAGTTGAGAGTAATGGGAATTTAAGACACTATGAATAATAGAAAAACAAACAAACTAAACAAACCTGGCTGGTAAAGGGATTTCTGTTTCCAAACCTCACTTGGGTGCCTTTGCACTGTTTCTTGTTGCTCCATGTTCTGGGAGGATTTGTTAAACTAGTGCAGTGCCGTGGGACGTCTGGCAGGCAGGTCAGATATTCCTGAACCTGGTAACTCAGGATGAGAGTCATAACAGTTGTGACAAACCCTGCCAGACCTGAACTAGGCTCCCAGGAGGAATTGGAGGTGCTGGTGTTGCTGGGGAGCCTGCCTATAGCAGTGGTTGAGTTTCTCTAGCGTAGCTGTGCAAATACCAGAGGCAGAGGTGCTGTTACTTAAGATGATCTAGAAAAAAAGACTTTTTTCCTCTTTCTCAAAATAGATGTTCCCTAAACAAACTCTCAGTACTTTAAAGAACACCTGACAACCAGCCAGCCTGGCTTCTACAGCACAGTGGGATTTAATGCTGAATGAAGGCTTGGTTCACTTTCTGTAGTTGTTTTCTCATTAGAATTGCACTAGGGAAACACAGTGTCTCTTCAGCAGGGAGAGAAATTAGATTAATCCTTTGTGAATTTTCCCACTTTTACTCCAAGATATTGCTTTATTAAGGAATCAGAGGAAAATAGGGGATTTCAGAATTCATTAAAAAAAACCAAACTCCTGATAAAACGAGCTTATAACAACTTCTACTTTGAATGAAGAACTGATATGAATGAACCAAAATATTTGTTCAATAGTCTTGATTTTTGATCTGTGTGAGAAAGATAACAAATATGCACCTATCTCAGGACTAGAACCCTGAGCTGGAAAATCAGCTTTAAGACAAAACCGATTTGTTCCCCAAGTTACAGCTTCCAACCTACCAAGGCTAATTAATAGCAGAAATGTGAATGTGTTCGTACTTGCCCACCCAGTTGGCTCACATCTGTAGGTATGACATCTGCTCCCAAACAGTCACTGTAAACTGAAATCTCTGGTTTTCCTTATGCTGTTTCTAGCATGTGGCTTTAAGCAGGCTTCACTGATGACTTACATGTTTAAAAGCTTTTGCTGTAAGTTATTTTCAGTTGTATTGACAAAGTTCTTTGGTTCTTGCTAGTGTTTCACTGAGCCTGGGCTGCATAAGAAGGAAATAAATATCACTGCCTTCTCTAGGACAGCAGGACTTTGTAAGCTTGCAGTTGAGCTGAGACATCCCTTGGGATTGCCTTATAGGCAGAAAAAGTCCTACAGACTGCGTATTAAACTTCCTATTTTTAACTCTATGTCAGGTTTAGAGAGCATAGAAAGACAACCCAATTTCCCCTGAGGAGTCAAGTAGAAATATCAGTCTGTCATTTCAGTTCACTACTTGGAGATAATTAATTACCGTTGAGGACAATTAATCATTTTAAAGAATTTGTTTTTGAGAAGGATAGGGACAAATACAAGATAAAAGTCTCTGGCTGACCCCATGAAAGGTCAAGCCAAGGCACTATGTTATGCTGAATATAATAATTATTTCCTGCCCTGAGCCTTGATGATTCTGAGTGGCTGTAGTGTTGTTTGGGCTCTTAGGTCCTGTCCTTGGTGGGTGAAACTGTAACTCCATTGGGATACACAGTTTCTGGCCAGTTTTTTTCAGTAGTGGCTTCTGATTTTGGGTGACTGCAGAGAAAGGTCAGCGTTTGAACAAACCACATGGATGATTTGTTCCTGCCATGCTGTGTGGGCAGTTGAGGATGAAAGGACCTTGTGCCTCCTAGATTTCTTCTCTGTCAGGCCAGCACTACGAGCCCATCTAGGAGGACTTGTGACAGCAGTTGAGACTGGTTGAATATTCTTTGCTGTAGGTGTGATTGGTTCTAGTCTGAAAGATCTCAGAGTGCTTAAACCTCTCTGATATCAGCTGCTGCTCTCTTACCTGTCATCCCACCTCATACTGATTGCTAGATGCAATGTGTGTTGCAGAGCCAGCCTTCTAATGACATGGTAAAAAAAGGATCTTGATATGAACTGCTTTTCCCCAAGTTCAGATGTGTTCTCTCTATGGTCTTGGCAAGCCTCATTGCCATAGTGTCCCTGACTTTATGAAAACAAGGGAGGGATTCTTTTCCCAGGGCTTTCAGCTGTGCCATAGGTTTGCTGGAAGAAAACATCAACCTTCAGAGACCCTACTCCTTCTCCACATCACCTCTGAATGTATGTTTGATCTTGGGAAAAGCCACTTTCCGCAGGTGCTGCTGATACAAGTTTGGTGCAGGTTTGTGGTGACCTACTCATTATAATCTGATGTTAGTTTTGAGCCTCCTGGATGTAACATCTGACACTTCTAGACTGTGTTGGCACAGCAGAAGGCATGCCGATAAACCAGAGAGCACCCGTATTCTTAGATTCAGGGTTTCCCCCTCTGACCATAGGACCACCTGCTTGGATCCAGATGATGTTGAAGTCTGTGGCACTTTTCCCCATGGCTTTTGCAAATATTTACCAGGGGTTTCTGAATATACTTGCAATTGCTTCTCTACTGACTGCGCTCAGGTGAAGTTCAGGCAGTGCTGAGCAATTTTATATTTTTCAGTGCTAGTGAGTGCAGCTTTCACCATGGAACCTGGTGCCTTTGGGGTGGCTGCTGGAGCCTAGGGCAATTTGGAAGAAGTTGCTGGGAGGAGGAGAAGAAAGAGCCCATTCCTGATGCAGCCAATGAGGCATTTGTATTGCAAGAGGTAAAAGGAAAAATGGATGAAAAACTTTCCTGAAACTCTGGTGGCTCTCTCTAGCAGGGTGCTAGAAGGCATCTATCTTCCTGTTTAATTGTTGCATAGCCTCTGTGTCATCCCCTTTAAAAGCCCATGAAAGCATTTTAGTTTCTTAAGCTCTGTTTCATAAAACCCCATAATCACCACAGCTTGTGCACCACAGCTTTTGGGAACTGCTCATGAGGCAATCCTCTTCTGTCAGGAAGTGTAGGGAGCAGGAAGCACCAGCACCCCTGGTGAGCCTGAGGATGAGGAAGGGGAGGAAACAGACAGCCATGCTTAATGTGCCTGCAGAGGCTTGGCAGAGCCAGATAATTTTTAGACCATTGGCCCAGTTGAGCACTGGTCTTATCCAGCAGTGCACCTCCAGTGCTCCAGTGCATGGCCTAGCCCATCGCTCCGAGCCATCTATGTTGTGAGCTCATCTTGGGTCTCCTACTGAAAAAAACCATCATGTTCCTCAAGTCGTAGAAACTAGGTGCTGGTGGTACTTACCGAACAGGCTTGTCATGTCCATGGTTACTTCTCTTTCCCTCCTTAGGTCACAGTGCACATGTTCATATAGAACCGCAGATTCCTCAACGAGTGTGGTAACAGGACTTCTATAGCTATGTACAGGACAATTATTATATATATTGATTTCCAATAATCATATGTTTCAGAGCTAAGTGGAACATATTTTCAAAACACGTCAGATCAAGTATGCTTTATAAATAAATCATAGTTGCAATACCTGGTACGAGACTATCTTATGAATAAGTTAGGCTGCCTGGGATCAAGCATACTTTCTTTTGGTCAGTGTAAATGTGACAGAAAAGTCAGTTTTCTGTCTATACTGTAACTTGTTTAGGAAATGGGGCAGAATCTGTGATGGAAAAGAGCACTGGCAAGTTGCTAGTTGTAAGGAAAGTAGTCAGATAATGTTGCCTGATGGTTTTCTCCAAGAAATTTCTCTCTGGACTTAATAGGCAAATACTTCAGTTTCTCAGCACTATGTCAGTGGTCAAATAAAATTTTTTCTCAGTTCACTCTGTCCTCAGTTAGACTGGGACAAAACCAGGTTGGCTTCTCTTACGGCAAATTCCAAGCCTGTTGTGCAGCGAGACCAATTGCAATGAATATTTGGGATTTTGAGATCCAGGTATTTGGAATTGTTTCCTGAGGAAGCACAGAGAATAAACATAGTGTGAAAGCATGTCTCCAAGTGGAAGATCCCTCATGTCTCAGGCACTTAAGTAGAAAATGCCTGTGCGCCCAGACCATCTGTCATGTACCATGTAGCTGGTATCCTCTCTTTCTGAGAGTTCTTGGTAGACTGCGGTGGTGCTTTAGCATCTGACTTGGGTTAGAGGTGAAGCGCTCCACGGGTAAGGCTGGTGTCATAGCTGGGTGTTTGCTTCTTTCATGCTGCAAAGGGCTGACGCAGTTCTTGCTGTAGATGACCTTTTTAGCAACGGCTGCTTTGCTGCTGACTGCATGTATTTTGCCCAGAGCCTACAAATACTGCTAACTGATGCTGCAGTGGGGTTTTTTTCAGGGTTGGTTTTTTTTTTTTTTGGGGGGGGGGAGGGTTGAGGGGGGTGGTTCCAACCCCCTGCACAGGGTTGAGGACAGCTCAGCTTTTACCTAAGTAAAGTTTGTTCCTGCTTGCACGCACGCAAGCCCCAGTGCTGGCTCTTACTTGAAGTCGGCTGGTTTTGACTATAGCCCTCGTTAATCAAATTCCTGACTTTCTAGTTTGTTCTTTTTCCTTTCAAACCTTCATTGAGCTGAGTGAGCATTTAGGAAGAGTAAATCTGTAAAATACCTAATAGAGAGCAGCTGTTATTATCTCGAGAGACACATCAATGTGAGTTTTTTCTCAAAGTATTTGTGTTTCCAAGCATATAGAAAATGTTTAGACAGTGGCTGGGCCATAGGTGGGAAACTGAACCATGTTTGGAGAGGGGGGGCTGATTAAAATCACTCTCTCCTTTAACAATCTGCTATTATACTAGCCAAGGAAGGGCAAAGACCTCCCTGGCTAGCTGGCCTGGCTTCCTCCCATTGCTGAAAACCACATTCTACACCACACTTACGAACTTCAAGTGCCCTCTTAAAAGTTGTAGTTGTGCTGGGAAACTGTTTCAGAGCCTCCCTGTGTCGATCAAAACTTTCCAATTTCTAGGTTATGTGTATTCTTGTCCATATTTATCTGCACTGGGCTCCAATGCTGTCCTATAAATACCTCAGGGATGATCATATTCCCTCTTGCATTTTTCTTTGCTAGGTTTAAATGGGCCAAGCTGCTTTAAGGTCTTCGTCATGCACAGCCCCTTTTGTCGGCTGATCTTGCTGACCCTGCTGTGTACCTGTTCCAGATGGACTTCATCTCACTCGAACACTGTAACGCAAGCAAGTCACTTCCTCTAAATATAAAAGTCTTTCAGGTTGACAAGCTGAAAGAACAACATCTTGTCTGGCATAATGCTGGAGTCTGCAAATTCAGCATTTGGACCTGAATAGTTTTTCATTTTTCACACATTTTAAAAAAAATGCAGTATACACACTAAACAGATGATGCTCAGCAGGGCACTGTATAAGCTACTTTCTGTTGTATATTGCTCTCAGTGATGGATGAAATTAGGCTTCAAGAGTCACTGGCAACCTTTCTCCAGATCTATGGCAGTGGCATTTTTTGGTGATTTCACTTTCAATTCTTGTGCCAGCACTTCTTAAAGTGCCTGTTTAGCTCTGCCAACCTCTTAAGAGGCTGAGCAATGTAGAAACATTTGGATCTAAATACCTTGAAGGGTTTATGAAGTTCATATCTAGCTATGAGCCTGGCAAGTGCCAACTAATGGAAGCTATCACCCTAGCTAAGATTTATGGTTGGTTTTGTCCATTATCTCTCTGACTGGTTCCAAGGGCCAATGTTTCATGGGCACTTCTCATGAACTAGCAGCAGATCAATGCTTCTGTTGGAGAAGTGTCTTCCCAACCTCTGATATTTGGTTTATTCCCTGAAGCAAGAATGTTATATTCCTCATAAAATGTGTCATCCAGAACCTGTGGATGTTTCTTTCTTATAAATAGATGATCCTTTGTGAATTTGTGCCTGTCTCCTCCAATATAAGGCACCATTACAGTGGTTTTCAAAGGTTGTGGTAGCTGAATTGTGCAGAGAGAAAAGATTGTGAATTTTGAAAGTGCTGCATTACCCTTACAAGTCAGGCTTCTCTGTAGTTATGAATGACATGGAAAACATAGCACTGTGCAACACATTCAGTGAAGACTGAGATTTTTGTAATACAAGTTTTTCTCTGGTCTTCTAATAGAAAGTAGAAATTACATTAATTTATTAAGGCTCGTATTAATATCCTTAGTTCCAGTCTGTTAATGAATCTTAATTTAGGCTCAAATAATTGGTATAATAAAAGTTTACCAGGAACATGGGAGTTAAATGATTTCTGATACTATTTTGGAATGAGTGTGAACGTGAATGTTGCAGCAGACCAGCAGTTTTAAGATGACTGGTATAAGCATGCTATTAATTAACATTTTTGCAGCACTTTGAAAATGTAAATTGCTCTAGAATATTAAGTATCATTATTATAGCAGTCTCAAAAAGTAATAACTTAATCTATGAAATAGAGTCCAGTTCACAAATTACAAATGGGGCTATGATGTGGCTGCTAGAGTGGCAAAGTGCAATTTAGGACACTGAGTTCAGCTCTTGGGGCTTTTCAATGGGGTCTGTCTGAGGCCAGGTCATGGCTGTTCACTGCTCAATCATGTGTAACCTGGAAGAAGGGTAAGGAAGATGAGGAAAGACAATTTACGGAGAGACATCGAGTTGCTCAGTGAATTAGTACAAGCGAATGGTATGTGAAGTGTTACTTGTAAAAGCAGTATAGAGTACTCTCTGCTTGAGTACAGAGAATTGAGAGGGTGGCCTATTTCTGAGAAACAGCAAGTCTGAAAAGGTGCAGGACCACTGACTAGTCAGCTGAACCAGAGCTCTTGGAATTTATCCTGAGCACTCCCTGTTCCCATACATGTGCCTCTACTTACAGGCTCAATAGGGGTGCAACTGCTCCCCGAGAAGCAAACATCGATCCTGGGAAGCTGCTTCTGGTGACTGAATACAGGTAAATGCTGTCTGTGGGAGAGCAGACACAGAAATTTGGAGAAGTAGTAAGGTGGTTACATTTTCTTGGAAATTAGCACTGGTGTGATTTCTTGTAAAAGAGCTGAGGCAATTTCTGATACCTGTAATCAAAAAGAAGATATTGGGAAGGAAAAATCATATTGGAGTGAAGTCAGAGAACAGCATGAGAATGACCAGAAAACATGACATATAATGAGAGTCTCCAGGAATTCCATTAATCAGAGTGATTTGATCTGTCTGGTATCTAGACGGAGAACAGCTCTTTAATGTACAGCAGGATCCAATGGTTGGAAATGTAAGGTGAGCACATTCTGACCAGAAACAAATTGAAGCTTAACTGTGAGGCTAATTAGCCATGAGAATGGTATCTGATACTGATGATTATGATGAACTCTCCATCACTAGAAATGTTAAAATCAAGATTGAATGCTTTTCTGCTACAGCTTTCATAGGAATCGATTTCAGGACTATGTATTAGTCTGTATTATGTAGAACACCCAAACAAATAACACTAGTGGCCTTATTTATTCATTCACTGTACGGCTTTGGGCAGGTTTAATGGGGACATTGCAATTCTGAGTGCTATAAATGAAGTCACAGCTCTAGGAATGTTCAAAGACAAAATTACAACTGAATTTGCCAGGGCCAAGATTTCTTCTGTGCTAACTTTTTAAGAGTGTTGAACACTCCAAAGCCTATTCATTTCAACTGGAATTTGCTCAGCAGCAGTGAAAATACAGCAGTCAGCTGGGAAAATGAATGTCTCCAGAACTAGGGGGCAAGAAGATCCATGTCTTCAAGTTTTACTTTACCCTTGCAGTGAGGATGACACTAGTTTCCTGTGAAACAGGAGTTAATATTGACCATTATCTCCCAAGGAGGTGTATGTGACCTAATGAGCATTTGGAACAAATCTCGCAGAAAGGTATGTGCAGTTAAAGCTGTTTCCCCTGGCACTGCCGAGCATGTGGTGCTCACTGTGACTCAGAGCAGCTGAGCTGGCCAGAAAACATGAGGTCTTGCAAAAAAACGTCAAGCAAACAAACAAAGACACCAGGATTTGGTGCATGTTGTCTGTAAACTGAAAATTTTCGAGCTTTCTTGTGTAAAACTCTGAGGAGAGACTGCACAGGTGACACAGCCAAGCACTGCTCCAAGCTGGGGTGACCAGGAGTCTGAACAGGCAGTGTTGCAGGAAGAAGCTTGTTTCCCTGTTGTTTGTTTTTGTTGGTTTTGGGGTTTTTTGTTTGTTTGGGGAGAGTTTTGTTTGTTTGTTTAAACTGTAAGCTCAATTTTAAACAGCAATTCCATTGAAACAGTTTAGTTTGAACAGTGGCATTTTTACCTAAGCAGGTTTTGTTAACAGCAGAATTGTTCCTGGCTAAGGACGGTCTTTTGAACTATGCTGCCTCTCAGAGGGATGGAGATGGTTTGAGGCAGATCAGCTGGGCACGGATGGGAAGGTTGCTCCTTGCAGTGTGCATGTTCCCCACAACGTAGTGAGTGGATAAAAGGGATTTGTGTTCTTGAGGTTTCCTTGGTTTACCTGAACTCATCTCTCACTGAGGCGTCTACTAGATGAGGGACACTGCTGTTACTGCTCTCTAATGGGATGCGGCAGAGAAAAACTAGTTGTCATCAGAAGATGACAGTAATCAAAATGAGACACACATACCACCCATCCCTGTGCACAAAATGCTTGTATTTGCATACAAACTGCCTAACCTATTATTAATGGATACGTTTTGCATGTATAGGGAAACTAAGCATGGCCAGTTGCTCCAAATGAACAGGATCAAAATTTGAGTCACAAATTCAAAAGTCACATGTTGAAGCAGAAAGCAAAAGCAAGAATAGATTCAGGGTCCTGAACTTCCCCAACCTCTAGAATGGGAGCCAAATTTCATCTCTCATTTGTAATTATGGTCAAAGCCTGGGCTGGAAATGAGAAGCGCTGATTTCTGTTTCTGCTCTGCAGTAGATCTACTGTATGACCTTGGATGAAAATGTGTCCTTCTGTGTCTCACTTTACCTCCCCACTAATGGAGATAATTGTACTAGTATGCAGTAAGATTTAATGGGCTTTGTTCCTGCACCTACTGAAGTTAATGGCTCCCCTTGCAACGGGAAGACCAGGTGTACCATTTGTAGAGTGTCTGGGTGAAAAGTTTTTGCAGATGTGAGACAGAGATTATTTGTTTTAACATAGGGGCCCAGACAACAGTCGCATATGCTTGAGAGTTGACTGTGCACATGGATAGTAAGGAATGACAATTCAGCCTAGAGAATAGCTGCCTCGACCCTCCTTGCACTGCAGCTGAGTGCACACATGGTCTCACCCAGCCCAGGTGCTGCTGGAGCAGTGGGAGGCTTAAAGGAGGGACTTGTAAGAAATCCAAGACCCAAATCTGCCAATAATTCACTGAGTCAGGTGAGTGCTACACTTTGATGCTAATATGTGGTTGTAGTGAGCTGATACAATGTGTGGACAGCTCCTGGCTGAGCAGGACTGCCTATTGCCTGATTTTCCTCATTAGGAATACCAGCTCACGCATTCCTCCAAGCTAGTTGTTTTTTCAAGTATATAGAAATAGGACAACTACTTGAGAGATGAAGCTGACACTGACTCACCGTGGTTCATAATGCTGAGCTAGAAAAGTTAGCAGTCCCAGCACCATGGAAATGAGTGCAGCATCACTCATTTCCCTGCATTCCCTCCTGTGCATTGCAGTAGCCTGGGTGGCTCTCCCAAAAAACTAAGTTAATGTTGCAAAGTGTATCTGATGTGTTTCCTGGTAACAGTCACCACGCAGAATATTTCTGGGAAGGGGAACAGCATTCTTCTGTTTTGTTAGTAGATGAAGTCTAAGCACTACTATCAGTTTATACCTTTTGCGCTGATTCTTTGTTTCCCAGGCCAAGGGGAGATAAATCACCATTTGATCTGCTGACTAACCAAAAGTCTGTTCAAGTAAATTATCCCACAAACACCCTTCCTGTGCATTTTATTTCGAAGTGCTTTAGACCCTGATTAAGAAGTCCCTATTTTGAAGTATTTAGGTTGGTGGAGTTTCAGTGTGTTAGTGTTAATATTTCCTCAATACTAGCAGTGGGGATCCCTGGAGCTATCACTTATTGATGAATACTTGATTTCCACACACAGCATGGGACTGTGGTTGCCTGATAGAGGCATGCAGCTGCATCCAAACCTGCATTGTCACTCTAGTTTGTCAGTAACTGCAATGTGTTCCTTTGAGATTTTACCAGGTGAACAATTGCATACTAAAGACGGCCTCCATTGCAAAAAGCTTATAGCTTGGAGAAGACAAAGGGAGATTTAAGTCTCCAAAGTTCCTGTGTCAGGTCACAGTTGCAATGCTCTCCATTGCTCCTATCTAGGAGAGAAGGACTGGATTTTTTCCTTGCCATTTAGAAGCTTTACACATTCGCATATACCTTCACCACCACTTTTTTGATTCCAAAACAATTTTCTCATAAAATTGCCCTTGATCTCCAGCCTGAGACACTGATGCATATTTATAACCCTTCCTCTGTACTTTCTTGTCACTTGACTTTACCAAATCCCAGTCCTTGCCTGAGCTGACTGTGTAAAGCACAAACTGCAGCCGGAGTGGGGATGAGGGCTGGAAGGACTCTTTGCTTTGCCTTTACTTTGAGCTCCAGATCTGTAAGGGGGCATCATCATTTTGCTATCTATTAATGAAGACATCCAGCGGGATGCAACTTGTGCTTAGCCAAACCCCTCCAACTCCAAGACACCAGATTGACTTCCACTGCACAGCTAGCTGAGGTCCTTTGTGGGCAAAGATTAAGTGGCAAAATCCCCCAACAGAGTTCTCCTGTCCCCAGGTACTTTCCAGAGATATATCCCTCTGACACTGCAAAGCAGAGGTCAACTCTTAGCCGGTGTTGTCACAGCTCTGTCACCTGATTCAGTTTGCCCTCTCAAAGGACTGTTCAGCAATAGCCAAGAGAAATCAGGATTTGTCAGACAACTCCCAATCTCCAGAACCACACCAGGGAAATTGGACATCAGAAATCTTGCCCTTCAGCCTGAACAATGTGAAAAGCCTGCACACAGTCTCCAAGGCTCAGGCCACTGCAGTGAGGGCGCTGACAGCCTCACAGCTGGCTTCCTCTGAAAGGGTCCCTCTTTTCCCTGAGAAGCAGAGCACACAACAGGATGGCATCACATTGCCAAGCCCTGAGGATTATAGTACAGCAATTCAGTGTACCATGCCTCGTTATCCCAGGGACTATTAAAATGGTGCAGCAAACTGGGGGAAAGGCTATTGGGAAGAGCTGTAAAATGGCCATGTTTTACACTCTATCCTTGGACGTGAGTCGTGGAGATCACTGTATGCCCAGTGTAATGAGCATTTGTATTCAGATGATTTCCCAAGCTCTGTTATTGAATGCTGGGAAGAAAAAGTGTTTACTGTTGTTTTTCCAAGCAGGCACAAAGTGCAGGAGGGTCTATCAAGCTGCTTCCTGGAAGTTGCTCTTAGAGGTGTGTTTATTGGGCTCTTTTGCTTGTTTTGTTTTGCTTGCACAGTCAGATCTCTCTGTGCTTTCTATTGGTGTGAGACAAAACATGATTTTCTGCACAGGTCTCAGCAAAAGGCCTAGTTATGTTTGGACAGGCGAATTCCTACCTGATGGCCTTTTGCAACCTAGGTATTTCTGGTGTCTGTTATTCATATAGGAATATGAAGCATATTCAGATATGGAGAAACACTACCACCTTCAAAAGTATTTGGGGTTTTGGTTTGTGGTTATATTGGGGTTTTTTTTGGTTGGTTTTCTTTTTAATTCCCCCTCCTACCCTCCTCCCCTTTTTTTTTTTAAACTGCAAAATAAGGGTTTGCTATGGCTTGGACAGGGGCATGACTTGTTCTTTGTTATCTGACCTGTCAGTGTTAGGGCCCTGGCATCCTGTCTTCCAGGGATGAAAGGAAAATATCTCATGAGCTGTGCTGCAGAGTTGTCAGCCAGAAGTTGCTGCATAGGTGTCCTCTCCTCTGCTTCTTTGTATTGTACTGCAGTGGGTGGTTCAGTAGAGCTTCTTTTCCTGTAAAGCCTTCTCAAAAGGTGCTGAAAGAGCAAGGAGGTCTCTGAAGGCATAGGCTTTATCCATGACATAGGCTTTATCCATTGACACAGTGCATCTTTTGATGTGCTGACAATTCAGGTCTGGTGCTGAATGGGATGCTCCAGTTGGTGCCATGGGTCAGCTGTTGACTGCTGGCTGAAAGCATGGCTAAGGCCACCCCACTGAATATACCAGCTGTGTCAGTTCAATGATGACTGCATGTTTCATCAGAAGCTGCTGCTTTTTTGAAAGCCGCAGAAGCTATCATCTCCACTGGGAAGACTATTTCTGAGTTTCACTTCTAGAGAAAGTGTGACTTTTAAAGACGTGGGGTCATTTTTAGTTAAGTGCCCTCAGCATCAGTTACCAATATTTCAGCTCCCTTCCCTGGTGCATTTGGAGGCATCCAACATCCATCAAATAAAGCAGCCTCCAGATGGCCCCAACATATGGTCCATGTCTTGGAATAGCTGAAATCTAAATGCTTGCCTCCTTGGAAAGCTGCAGCCCCTTGCTGAGTCTCAAAATCCAAGGGAGATGCCTGCTGCTTTAATCAATGTGTTTTCTGTTTTTTTCTGCTTTGTCATAGTCATAATAATGAACAAGTCTCACTTCGGCATCCCTAGCCACAAGAACCTTTCTGTGCTTGAAATACTAAATGCCTGTCAGTAGCTATCTTTCCTCTTGTCTTTTCCCTCATCACTAGGATGCTACTGATCTCCTCAGTCTTGACATCATTAATTACCCTTCTCTTCCCTCCTGCTATTGCTGCCTCTCCTTGTTTCTTCTAATCTCTTATTGGTATAAATCACTAAGAGTTAAGGAAAAGTAAATACCAGTAAAGCAATTCAAGCTGCTCATAGTGTTTCTAAGGGCTGCCCAAGCTCCTATCTGGGGAATGGCAATTAGCAATGGCAGTTATGAGCCTGTTCCACTTTGCACCAAAGTTTGTGTTGGTCTGTCAACTCCTCATTCCTTTGTTCTCAATCTACTTAGCATTGTGAAACAGCAAAACAATTTCTGAGCCTCCTGGGGTATGTCTCAAAACTTATGGTCACTTAAATCTTCTACCTGTTGTTGATGCTGTAGTTCTACTACGCCTAGGAGTGACACAGCATAAGTGCTAGGAGCTGGGCAGTACCCATGGAAAAGTAGTCTTAGAGCCTTTAGTTACCATTTTCCTTGCCCGGTTGAAACCCATTTGGAAGGTAAGTGTCCAGAGGATGATGTGCTTCTGTAACTCCTGCTCCCTATCAAAGTAGAAAGTAATTTTAAAACATTTTTTTTTACTAAGTTGAATTGCTGAAGCTGGATAGAGAAAAGTCCCTGCACAAAAACTTCAGATGGAAACCTTCTACCAGTTCTGTAAATGTATTTACAAGACAAAAACATGGTGTTCATTTAAAAGTGGCACATGTAACTAAGCATGTGATGATGTTACCACATATAGGATATGTAAGTAGTTATAATTTGTACTTAGTCGCTTTGTGTGCAGAAATATTTGGCCAAGACTAAATCAATATTTCAGTTAAGATTCCCATTGATGAAAAGGCCTGTCTGCAAATACAAAAAATGAGGAGGAGTTGTTACTGCAGTGGTAGATCTGTCATTCTGCAAGGTTCATAAGTTTAGTTTGTGAGTGATGTAACTTTATGTTGCTGGTGTCAGAGACTGAACAGCTTGCTTTGTACTCCAGTGTTCAGGTCTCTAATGGCTTTGATCCACTGAGCTCTGCACAGGATCATTATTGCAGAACTGAATTCATGCACCCTCCAGACTCTGAGATTGCCTTTCAAATGGTACAATCCTCTGGTATGAGACCTACTAGCCTTGTGTACTCGTCTGTGTAATCTGTGGCTCAATTAATTTAGCCTGCGGCAGCCACTTAGAAGCCCATTGCTTTTTATCCAGCTTGGTGGTAGCTCTCTGCCCTGTGTTTGAAAATCAAGGCAGATGCTCCCCAGACTGTAGTTTTGATTTTAGGTTTTTGAAATCAGATATGAGAATGAGATTCTGCAATGCAGTAAGGAGTTGCAGGTACCATGGTTTCTCTTCACTTTCCATGAACCTCATGCTTTGTGGAGCCCAAAATTCAAAGAAAGACCACTCTCACTTGCTCTGGCCTAGGCTAGTCTTGGCTGCAAAGAGGTGTGGACTGACAGTCCTGGGGCTTCACATCCCACCACTGATACACCAGACTGTGACAGCAGGAGACATGCAGCCTGCATCTGGGTTGCCTCTTGGGATGAGTCCTTTCCTTTATCTATTATTTGCTCATGCTTGTCTTCTCTTCTGCAGCTGCAGTAGGGATTCCTGTTAGCACCCACTGCTTTCTAGACTAAATTGGACATATTAAATTTGTTATCTAAGTCGCTAAAGAGCCACCATGTAGCAACAACTTCCCAGTGTGACAGCTGTCCCCACCTCACCCTCTTCCTTCCCCAGAGGTAGCAACACATGCATGTGTGCTGTAGTGTGAACAGTTCCTTTGCGTGCAGACAGCAGCATACTCCTGTCCCTTGCAAATTATTTACAGCTCTTGATGCTTATGTGCAGAAGGTATAGGGCATCGTATTGTGCCAGTAGGGGGTTTACGCTAATGAAAGACTTAAAGTTAAGAGAGTTTGTGATGAGGAGTAGTAACCTGCTAGAGGTTTCTCTCAGATGGTTTTGAATCATTTATGGTGAGCTTATATAAAGTGATGATCCATGCTAGTGGGTGTGTGGAACAGGGCACTTGACATTTTTGGGCCATGGCAGTTGTCTGTGGACCTCATTCGATGTCACATTTGCAATGGCTTCGCTTACTCCTGCAATTAAATTTCAGTAGTCTGGATTATCTGTGATCACTTTAATCAGCTTGCAGAGTCTGCCTCAGGTGCAGTCACTGGGGTGGCTCTGTGCAGAACAGCAGTACTAGGGCATGGCACAGCACTGTGCAGACATGGCTGTTTGGCTTTGGAGATGTTTTTATACCTGGAAGCATCCCAGTGACATTTCTGTGAACATGAGGCACTAAGCACTGTGGGTGGGTCTGCACTGATGGTTAATTTTGTGCTGTAGACATCTGGGCAGGTTTGGCCTTAAGGAGCCCCTCTTTGGCTGTGTGGGGCAGGCAGGATTGGTGGGGAAGCTGCTGAAGCAAACCAGGAAGGCGTCTTGGGTGTCTCTGCATCCCCAGTCCCATATTTTCCCTGAATCTGAACCCACTTTCACCTCCCCCCTGCTGCTCCTAAATACGCCATCCCTTCTCTTAACCCCACTTCTCTTGCAACTCGGACACACCCTCTGTATCCCACACCTCACTGTCAGCAGCAGAGTTGCATAAGTAGGTCCTTAAGATGTGCTGGTGCCCTGTCATCAACAAGCAGTGGGAACTGCAGTAAGCACTGTGTCATCCTTGCACCTCATCATACCACTTCCAGTTCTCTATCAGTGAAGGCAGATGCCTTTTATGATTGATGTTGATAGTGGTTGTAGGACATGTCTTTTACAAAATGTGAGGTGGTAGCTAGCAGAAGGAGAGAAAAATCTTTCTAACCATATGGTTGTATCAGCAATAGTTTGATGCCAAGGTTGGCTTTTGGTTAAATTGGGATCCCACTTTGCATGCTTACATCTGCTGGAGGAAAAAAGTTCAAGTTGGGGGCCATAAAAATTTTAACTTTTTTCATAGTGTTATTTCTATGCTTGCTTTCTATATGCAAAGCATACAGCATTAATAACATACAGCATAAAAACATTTCTAGGTGTAATACTATGGACTGACCCTGGTACTATACTAAGACAAGTCAAATCATTCTGTCTTCACTGAGAAGTAGAAAGAAAATCTCCATGGCTATGGAGCTTTCCTGTTCACTTTGGACATGTATTTCTGAAGATGATGTCCGCATTGTCTCACATGCCAAATAATTTTGAAGACCACTGATGGTGTATGGGTGTAAGGGAGTACGCTGCATCTCAGGAAGGCACTGAGGAAGGTTTCAAGGGTGGCAAGATCCTTATTTCTGTGGCTATTCTCTGCGCATTTGTTGGTAGGTTGATGAGTATCAATAAAAGCTTTTGGCTTTTCATTGAGCCTTTGTTGGGTCTGTTCATCAAGATGATGCTTACAGAAGAGTAACCTTTTTTCTTTTAAGTTTACCCTTGAATAAGAAAACATAATGTTGTGAAAAACCTCATAAAGTAAAACTGGGACCTGGGGAGAAGGGGCAGTGGGAGGTGTGTGGGGGCTTTTGGCACAGTTTATTCATGTAGGTGTGGGTCTGGGACTGACTTCCCTGTGAATACAATGTTTCTCCATGGATGCTGTGGGTCAGTATTATGCCCACCATGTGTTGTGCCAGACTGACTCAGTATTGCTCTCAGAGGTTAAACTGTAACTTACGTTTTAAGTGATACAGAGACTTCTGCCTGTGCTTGAGACTGTGTTAGGCTGTATGGTTGTAGCCAGCATGTTTTAGCATCAAATTCTGGATTTAGGTATTTTTCTGGCCCACGTTGTCTTTGAAAATTTAATTTACAAAGCTTCACGTCACAGTTTTTATCAGTTGAAAAGTTATATTAAAATCAGCTAGAAAAAGAAGAGACTGAACTCTCAGCACATCTGAGATGGGATCAATTCAAGACAAAGAGGTTTTAATGCATTTGAAGAACTCTGTAAGTATGACCTGTCTCAGCCGGTGGGTTCTCCATTGCATGATGTGAATGCATTGAAGACTGGTGTTGAAAGCACTCTCACAGCATGAGGTTATTGTGGAAGCTGGAGGAATTGCACACTAAATTCTTAGATAAAAGTGTGGATGGTATTTTTTTTCTTATGATGTTATATATCTTCATTAAATATGCAAACATACCTAATATCCCCAAATGGCAAATGTGTGAATCAGAAGCTTTATAGATAACACATTTTGAGGGTACTCCATTTCTTTTGCAGTAGTTAATCTGAAATAGAAGGAGAAAATCTGTATTATCAGCTCTCTGAGAATTTGCAAGCAGGGCTTTGAACAAAAATAGAGTTTTAGTGGAGGCAAGTATCAGTTCTCCAGGTAATCTGACAATCCTTTCCTGTTATGCCACATGCTCTGCAAATGCTCTTTTCCCACACGGTGTTTCTTAGTGGGAGATGTGAACTTTTTTCCCCAGTCAGCCAAACTACTGTATTTCAAAACTTGAGGGAGAGGGAGGGGGTGGAAATCAGGCCCAATGGCATTTTTGCTAGAGAATGTCATGATGAAACAAGATGTGTGCAGGGTTAAAAATACTCGACCTGCACTGGCCCACAGATACAGAAGAATGCACACTAAGCACACGTCATTATACCTCAGCTTGTGTAGCCCCCAGACAGGCATCCTGGCACCCCAGCCCTGAGACACAGGCTGTGTTCTCTGTGCAGATCTCAGCCAGACCATGTCAGAAATTCTGGACTATTCATGATTACAGAAAGAAGATCTCTCTCTGAGAAACTGTATTTTGGGTGTTACAAGGTCCCTACCAGTGTTGCTATTTTTGTGCATACAGAACAGTTGAATGAGAACTGTAGTGTGTTAGGGCAAGTGCTGGGTCTTGAGCGGTACCTGGCAGTCGTTATTCTGAATCATCTCATCTGGCATGTCCCTGGCTCATGAGGGAAGGTGTTGGAATGGATGAGGCAGAGAATGGGTGATAGATTTATGAGGTGATACTCTTAAAGATGTTTGGGACTGGGCTAAGAAGTGATATAACAATTTTGCTGTTCAGGCTGACACAAGGCTTTTAGCAGGAGCAGAAGCATTTGCTGACAATGCTGGCAAAACCGCTTAAGTTGTGTGTTGTCTGACTTGGTGAAAACAGGCCTGCCCAGGCAGACTTTATGGGTGAGGTTCAGTTGCAAAGCACTTGTGCCTAGCGCCATTTCAGTCTCCCCAGGAAGCCCAAGATTAGTGCAGGCAGACGTAGCACCAATGCAGAACTAGTACAGCTTGCAGGCCAGACAGGATACCCTATGACTCTGTACGTGGCACAGGATACATATATTAGGTGATATAGGTGATTGGTTCCCCTTCTGTGTGTGTGCCACTGTGCAAGGGTACATGTGAATTTGCTTCCTGATATGGTCTGCACTGGGATTTAAAGTAACTTGTGATGACTGACAAGGCTCTTGGCCACGAGAGGAAATGGAGCTGAAGAACTGATGAATGAAGCTGAAATTTCTAAGCTCTGCATAGACAGGAGCACATTTTTTGTGACTGTGGAAGCCCACCGGCAACATCTACATAGATATGATGAGCCAGAGGGACCAAACTGAGTGGAGAAGCAGTAACGTGGTGGTGGTTGTTCATCTGCAGCAGAACAGCAGGACCAAATGGGTAACACCCCATTAATCCATTTATATGCAGCACTTTGTGCTTATGTAGCAGCCTTTCCTCCATAAGGTCTGTAAGCTGTGTATGGCACTCAACAGTTCTCTGGGTGCACTCACAAGGTTACATTACACGGTCTCCAAAGCAGGGGCGTGTATGTCTGTGAACATTAGCAATAGAAAAAACCCCTCAGGAGAGGAGGGCACTTGCCCAGCCTCAACTCCCAGCTAATCACTGCACCACAAGTCTGGTCAGTAGGTTAGAAACAAACCTTGTCTTTCTTGGATAGCTCTCTGGAGGAGGCTGGATATCCAGGGAACTGAAAACTCATTGAAACCACAGAGCTTTATTTTGATTTTCCTTGAACCATAACTGAGTCTCAACCACTGTTTCAGACTGTTGAATTCGGTCTGCAACAACGTGAGTCAAAATTGAATCTAGAGCTGGGGTGAGATATTAAGCTGTTGGTAAGAGTTTTACTCAAAGAATCCTTATTAGTACAGTGATGCAAAGGTGTAAATACAAAAGAATTGAATGGGCTGTCTTCTTGCTGTATGTTGTTTTGGTACTTTTCTAGTAGAATAACTTCCATTATGATGGGATCTCAGAAGTTTTACATGAGAAAACTCATCATCTTAAAGAGTTTATAGTGTAAGGCTCCAGCCCTCAGGACTTGTCCACACCTACTAGCCCATGTGGGCTCAGCTGCTTTGTTGAAGGATTTAGCTCTTGTGTGTTGCTGTTTCCAGGATGAGGTCTAAGGGCTGAATGGGGAAGGTACAATGTTGTATAGGCAGTGCTGTGTGTTTTATCACTGTCATTTTTCCTATATTAGGGTTTCTTCTAAAGCTTCTTTGTCTAAAATCTTGCAGCCTGAGCTATCCAGTCAGGCTTTATGTGAACATGTGTGATTTAACTACTGTTAGCAGCTTTTGCTTTTATTAGCCTTTGGTCCAGATTTCGTATAGTTCTTACCTACTCAGATCTGAAAATGAATGCCTTTGTCTTCCCGCAGCATTTCTGTGTGTCTTCTGTCTGTATACACTTGAGTTTAATTCCTCTCATTCTGTTGATTTGAGCATCTTGCCCTGTACCGCCTTACCTGTATTTGCCTACTACTGATTTTCCACTTTGACTCTGCAAGAACTAAAAGATGTTTCGGGAAAAAATGGGCTCCTAGAGTGGATGTTTCTTAATTGAGAAGCCACAGCCAAGTGTGTTCATTAGGAAATCATGAATATCCCAGGCAAGGCATAGTGTCATTTCTTTGTGCCCCTAGAAAGCCAGTATGTCCAAGCTTGAGCTATAAAATTGCCAGTCAGTTGTGCAACAACAGACCCTTGATCCTCTATAGAAAGGGAGTGTTTTGCCAAGAGAGGGTATCTGCCGGGCAAGAAAGGCAGTGATATGACAGTGATAGTGTATAAGCACCTTCTGGCCTGTGTCCATGCCTTCAGGGCTTGACACAATGTCCTGCAGAAGTCAGTAGCAGCAAGGCTGGAAAAGGGCTCCGGACCTCCTGGCAAGCTCTTTTGTTCCCTGAGCTAAATGTATGTCAGGCTCCTTTCCATCACTGTTGTAATTCTATGTTTGTGCAGACACGTCAGTGTGGGAAAGTCGTTACCTTAATTGCTTTCAATGGTTACATAAAAGACTGTCAATGAGGAGCTGTAACTACTCAGAAGTTTTAATTATGTCCTGACATGACATGATTGTCCTGGCCTTGCAGACCTCTGTGGGTGTATTTCTGAAGGAGGTGGCTTTTGTTGCTCTGAGCTTATGACTCCTTCTGAGAAGTTGTTCTCTGTGTCAAGGTGACACTTAGGAATGACAGTGTGGCACGTCACAGGGGAGGGGAAGAAGTGCTCGACAGGGAACCGTGACTTGGATGTGATGTTTCCCCATATTGCCGCAGTCTTTTCCAAAGGGGATATTAGTAATCCTTCAGGTTTTCCTGTGGCATCATTCCCTATAATAATCCTCTTGATCATGAAGCTATATCCTCCTAACCCACTCTGTGAGCAGGCATAAAAATTGGTGATGTGCAGCTTCCTTGATGTAGGCGCATTACCAACCTAGGGCTCTCAGAGTTCAGGGAAATTGAACTACATCAATAAACACCTGAACTGCTGTGAAGAGGATAGATGAGGGGCTAAGAATGGCACATGGAGCCTTGTGCTTTGGTCAGCTGGTAACAGCTGTCTGTGTCCAAATCACATTTACTGGAGATGTGAAGTAGTATCAGCAGTTTGCATATAGTGAACTGCCCAGTCTCTCAGGTCTTATAAGTTAGGATGTTCTTCCTAGAATTTGCATAGAACTGCTGCCTGTGTTCATACAAAACCTCTAAGAGACTCTCCATGGTTTGGAAAGCAGAAACTTAAGACATGGATTGAGCTCAAGACATAGTGGCAGGAGCACTACAGATGGTGCCCTGACAGGACAGTAGCCAGGAGACGAAGTTGAGAGCTGCCCATCATACCCTTTGCCCATCTTTCAGAAAAAAATCTTTTTTTTTTTGCTAGAGAAGGGAGAGAGTTACCTTGTGTAGGTGTACTTGCTTTGGGGTAGCAAAAAATTAAACAGGTTGTAGCTTCCCACTGAAGGGGCAGTGCCAGTGACAAGAATGCTGGCGGTGAGGTCAGTGCAGTGAGTCTGTTATGCAAATGTATAGCAAACTAATGCAGCCCTCCTTTCCTAAACAGATTCTGCAGCTTATTTTGTCAAGTATTTGTTATGTTTTGGACTGTGAACAACTTTCTTGTGTGTGTTATGAAAAGCATGAAGATTACTGGAAGAAAAATGAAGAAAACGAGTGATTTCTATAATTGGAATCACGCATACCAAACAGATTGAGGAAGGGTCTGGTTTAGCTCACTGTTTTCACCCAGAATGTCTCAGGCTGAAGGTCAGGAGAACTTGGTTGAGTAATTTGTAATAACAGAGTAATTTATGTTAAACATCCAGACATATTGGACAGGCAGTGGGGAATCTGGGAGTGCCCGTACTCTGAGTATCCTGTTAGGGATCCTCAGTGCTTCCAAACTATGTTGTCCTTTGAGGTGTCCTGACCTCAGCAATGAGAAAATGAAAACACCCTTACATATTGGATGCTTTTGTTAAGAAGGTCTGTAATTGAATCTTGCCCAGCGTGTGCTCTTGCCTGAATGTGTGCTGCTTCACATTTGTAATTCATGTGAAAGATGTAATGGAGGAGTGAGCTGCTGGACTGGATGTAGATGATGTTAGAGATTTTTCGTAGTGCTACAAGCAGGAGATGCTTCTGATGTCTTTAGCCTTGGTGTCTGCTTCAGGGAGCCTATGAGCCGGTGTATCTCACTACTATTGATGGGGCAGGACTGATAATCAAGTTCTCTACAGGGGCAGAAGCTTTTCCCTGGAACTGGAAGCCGGCAAGAACATTTTCTCTGCCTCCCACTGCTTCCTGACAATATGCCAAAGGGCTGTTCCTCAGGTGTGGCACAGCACCTGGGTAGAACCAGTAGGATACTCCAATCTGGGATACATGTTGAGGAAAATGTATTCAATGACTTCTATCCATCTGTAATAATCACTGAAAGCAGCTGCACTGAACAAATATAACTTGACAATCAGAGGAGAGTGTCAGCTGCACTGCAGTGTTAACCTGCTGGATGAGACATACCTGTATTAGACAGAAAGGATAGAGGGGGGAAAGTTAGTTTGTCTTATTTTAGCAATAGGCCGATATGAAAGAATTTCTGATTTAGGGGCTTGAGGGTTTCTTTGAACTTAGTCTAAGTGAATGGAAATTTTCAACTCTGCAAGTGCAGCTGGCTGAATAATTTATAGTGAAAAATATATCTGATGGCTTTCGCTGCATTTGGGATTGACAGTAAACACATCACAATTTTAATTATTGGGAATGATTTACTGAAATATTCAGGAGCTATTTTTGTTTCCTGCAGACTGTGCATGAAAAAGCTATTTAAAAGCCAGACTCTTTCCCCCTCTTCCCCCCCCCCTTTTTTTTTCCCTCTCTATCCTGAGCTGTTGGCTGGTCTCCTTGCTTCATTCAAGCTTCTCCAAACAAGGCAATGGGACTCCTTGCACTCTGGCTTGAGAATTTAACGTACAGAAATCTTAATAATAATAATAATAATGATGATGATGATGATGATGAAAGTTCTTGCAAGTCTTCCTCCCCTAACACTCAGCAGAAACCATGTGAGAGGGATCAGGATGAGATTGATTCATTTGCTTCTTAAGGTGCTTGTGGAGCTGAGGGCTTTCCATGTAACTGGGTTTGGAACCTGCAAAGAAGAGAATGGAAGCTTTTGAAGAGATGAGGAAAGCATTACAGAAATATCATGTCTGTCTCCTTCTTCTGTACTTTGCACAGCTTTGAGAAACTCAAAACCTCAGGACTGGCCATCAACAATCCAGAATGTTGCATGAGGAAGACTGCTGGGGCAATCCTGACTCCTAATGTAGGGAGTTAGTGATGTGGCCAGTTTCCCCTAACCACTGGAAACAACTAGTTGCCCTGCTGACCTTCTTCCCCACCTTGCACCTGCCCATGATGTGCTACCATACCATTGTTCTGTTGTGCCATCCCAGTACGGCATTGCATGCTGCCGACTGCTGCAGGGGAGAGTTGGGCTGGCGGTTAATGAAGACACTGAAGAAAATTGGGGGAGAAACAAAATTCTTCCCAAGGAGCAGGACAGAAATAATGTGAAATATAAGTTTTCCTTCTCATCTACAAAGAAATCAGGGCAGCATTTTGAAAAGGGAATGGATAGGAATGAATAAAAATGTGACTTTCCTGAATAACTGAAACAGTAATCAGAAAGCAAGGAGGGAGATAGATGCAGGTACAGATCTGCTATTTTGCCCGGACTTCTGTTAGCTGCTCTTTAAAATGTTTTGCTACCCTCTGGTGGCTTTCTGAGGATTTGTGCAGTCTATTTTTCATCCTGTGTACAATCCCCTGTCAACTTTTTGAGAAACTCAGATCTGCCGATGGAGGTTTTTGTTTTCCCTGATTCCAAAGCAGCAGTACCATGATAATGGGAAACGCAGCATTGTTGTTTGTTTGGAGGTCTGTTTTGTTTTATTTTTCTTGTTTGGTTTTTCCTTTTATTTCTTTTTCCTTTTTTTCTTTTTTCTCTCTTTTTTTTTTTTCTTTTTTTCTTTTTCCTTTTGTTCATATGAAGTCTCTTTTGTTCTAGAGTTATAATCACAAAGGCAGCTTGGTTGGGAGGTTAAAATCAAGAATACTAACTTTGTGCCTAGGTTGGCTGTGTGATGGGACTGTTCAGTGTTTGGGAATGACACAGGCTTCACAGTCCTGCAGAATGCAAACCTGTGTCCTCTACTTATCTGTAGAGGACATAAAGTGAGTACTAGTGAAGTCAATAATAGCAAAACTCCCATGATCTCCAGGAGCCCAGAATAGGTCCTATTCAACCTGGTGCAGGGGCAATGCTCAAACCTCCGTCATACTTTCACTGTACCTTGTTCTCCATTATTCAGTAACTTCTTGTTTTTCCCCTTTCCATCTTCCCTGCTCTTTAACATTGTGGCTTCATAGCAGAGGAGCTGTAGGCAGGGATTTAAAGGGCAGTGCTTTGACAGATCTTACAAGAAACTCCTTACAAGAAACTAAAAGCATTAATTCCTGGGTTATGGGGTCAGAGAGGCTCTTGTGATCTTCTCAGTCTGACCCCCTGTGGAGAGCAAGTCACAGGACTGCCCTCAATTGACTCCTGCTTGAAGTACAGCAGTGAATATAGAAAACATCCCCTCTTGGTTTAAAATTTTCCAGTGATGGAAGATTCACCTTTTAAAATTGTTCCAGTGCGTTACCACCTTCAGTGTTAAATACTTCCACACTCTGTTTAGTTTCAGCTTCCAGCCTTGGGTTTTCTTGTGTGAAGCCATGTGCTACCAGAACTGTGTCCTATGTACCGATTTCTGGTCTTGATCGTGTTGTCAACCATGTGGAACTCTGAGAGGCACCTTGGTTGTAAAAAATTGAAAGTTATGTTGTTGACTGAGAAATTGTGGTGTTTGATGTGAAATCACAAACTCATTGCACAGAAGGCACAAAAAAAGCTGTACAAGGGCACTGCTGGAGGGTGTGTGGGCTTTTTCCTACTGCATTCCTGCACCGGATATTTTAAGGGTTCACATACTTAAAATGTATCATTAGCAAGGGAAGATTTATGTGGATTTTCCATTTGAAAATCTAATTGCAAGTCCTGCAGAAATTGAGTTTCATGAAAGATGATTTGAAATATAAAAGCATTTGTTGTTTAGGGTGTGGGGTTTTGTTGTGGTGGTATTTTTTTTGGGGGGGGGTTGGTTTGGTTTTAGGTTTTTTTGTTTGGTTGGTTGGTTGGTTGGTTGGTTTTGAAATCAGCTGTGCTGAGGTCCTTTAGAATGTAGGCTGCTACATTCAGCAGTATGATTGTTAGCTTCTTATACTTTTCCAATACATGATATGTTTTAAAACAAGCTCCATCCATCTCACAGCTTGGCATGGGTTTGGAGTGGAGAGCAGCCAGTGCCTTTTGTGCTGGATTAGCTTACAAAAGCCCTGAGAGAGAGTAAGACTGCAATCCTGGTGGGCAGTAAGCACAGCTAGAAGGCCACCTTAAAGATAAAAACAGGTTTTTGTGGTTCAGGCAGGGGAAATGAATGCAGTAGATTTGGATTACCTCAACTGCAGAATATAGAATCATAGAATAGTTAGGGTTGGAAAGGATCTTAAGATCATCTAGTTCCAACCCCCCTGCCATGGGCAGGGACACCACACACTAAACCATGTCACTCAAGACTCCGTCCAACCTGGCTTTGAACACTGCCAGGGATGGAGCATTCACAACCTCCCTGGGCAACCCATTCCAGTGCCTCACCACCCTCACAGTAAAGAACTTCTTCCTTATTGTCTAACCTGAACTTCCCCTGTTGAAGTTTGAACCCATTCTCCCTTGTCCTATCACTACAGTCCCTAATGAAGAGTCCCTCCCCATCATCCTTATAGGCCCCCTTCAGATACTGGAAGGCTGCTATGAGGTCTCCACGCAGCCTTCTCTTCTCCAGGCTGAACAGCCCCAACTCTCTCAGCCTGTCTTCATACAGGAGGTGCTCCAGCCCCCTTATCATCCTCATGGCCATCCTCTGGACTTGCTCCAACAGCTCCATGTCCTTCTTATGTTGAGGACACCTGAACTGTACACAGTACTCCAAGTGAGGTCTTGCAAGAGCAGAGTAGAGGGGCAGGATCGTTTCCTTCGACCTGCTGCTCACGATTCTCTTGATGCAGCCCAGGATACGATTGGCTTTCTGGGCTGTGAGCGCACACTCTGCCGGCTCATGTTCAGTTTCGCATCAACCAACACCCCCAAGTCCTTCTCCACAGGGCTGCTCTGAATCTCTTCTTTGCCCAACCTGTAGCAGTGCCTGGGATTGCCCTGACCCAGGTGTAGGACCTTGCACTTGACTTGGTTGAACTTCATAAGGTTGGCATCAGTCCACCTCACAAGAGTGTCCAGGTCCCTCTGGATGGCATCCCTTCCCTCCGGCGTATCAACCAAACCACACACCTTGGTGTCGTCGGCAAACTTGCTGAGGGCGCACTCAATCCCACTGTCCATGTCGCCGACAAAGATGTTGAACAAGATCAGTCCCAACACCAACCCTTGAGGGACAGCACTCATTACCAGTCTCCAATTGGACATTGAGCCATTGACCACAACTCTTTGTGTGCAGCCAGCCAGCCAGTTCTTTATCCACCAAGTGGTCCATCTGTCAAATTGATGTCTCTCCAGTTTAGAGACAAGGATGTTGTGCAGGACAGTGTCAAACACTGTGCACAGGTCCAGGTAGATGATGTCAACTGCTCTGCCCCTGTCCATCAGTTCTGTAGCCCCATCACAGAAGGCCACCAAATTGGTCAGACAGGATTTCCCCTTAGTGAAGCCATGTTGGCTGTCACCAACCACCTCATTGTTTTTCATGTGCCTTATCATGCTTTCCAGGAGAATCTGCTCCAAGATTTTGCCAGGCACAAAGGTGAGATAGACTGGTCTGTAGTTCCCTGGGCCTCCCATTTTCCCCTTCTTGAAAATGGGGGTTAGATTTCCCTTTTTCCAGTTGTTGGGAACTTCACCTGACTGCCATGATTTTTCAAATATGATGGACAGTGGCTTAGCAACTTCATTCTCCAGTTCCTTCATGACCTGTGGATGGATTTCATCAGGTCCCATGGACTTGTGCACGTTCAGGTTCCTAAGATGATCTTGAACCTGATCCTCTCCTACAGTGGGTCTAAGGTCTTCATTCTCACAGTTCCTGCATCTGCCTTCCAAGACTTGGGCACCGTGGTCAGAGCGCTTGCTGGTGAAGACTGAGGCAAAGAAGTCATTGAGAACCTCAACCTTCTCCAAATCCAGGGTAGCCAGTTCTCCCGATAGCTTTTGGAGAGGGTCTGCATTATCCCTAGTGTGTCTTTTGTTTGCTACATAACTATAGAAGCCTTTCCTGTTATCTTTGACATCCCTGGCCAGACTCAATTCTAACTAGGCCTTAGCTTTCCTGACCTGATCCCTAGCTTCCCAGACAATGTCCCTGTATTCTTCCCAGACCACCTGTCTTCACTTCCACTTCCTATAAGCTTCTTTTTTCTTTCTGAGTTTTCTCAGCAGCTCCCTATCCATCCACCCTGCCCCATTTCCTTCTAGTCCGGACGTAATGCTCCTGAGCTTGTAGCAGGTCATCCTTGAATATCAACCAGCAGACTTGCGCCCCCCTGCCCTCCAGGTCTTTATCCTGTAGAACCTTACTAAACAGCTTCCTGAAGAGGCCAAAGTCTGCTCTCTTGAAGTCCAGGGCAGTGAGCTTGCTGCATGCTCTTCTCACCACCCTGAGGATCTCGAACTCGACCATCTCGTAATCGCTACAGCCAAGGCTGCCCTGTAGCATGTCATTTCCCACCAGTCCCTCCTTGTTGGTGAGTACAAGCTCAAGCATGGCACCTCTCCTTTTCGGTTCCTCTATTACTTGCAAGAAAAAGTTGTCTGCCTGTATTGCTTGTGCCGGGCTGTACTGTCCCTTGAACAGATATCAGGGTGGTTGAAGCCCCTTATGAGGACAAGACCTGCGAGTGTGGCCTTGTGGGCTCCAGGACCTGCCTATTTCAGTCCTGCTGCAATATCCCTTCTTGTGAAGAAGAGACAGAAATGCCAACCTCACTGTCTCTGCCAAGGCACACTGTAAGGATTTGTTAATGTACACAGCTGTTATGGGAACAGCTCTGCTGTTGATGTTCAGCATCCCCAATCTATCTTCTGGCACTGATGTTTTTCGAACCCAAAGGATTGTTTTGAGCTGATGCCGGTAGTCATGGGTGTGTGTTACACAATCTTTTGCAGCCAGATGCAAACTTGTTTGGGCTATGTTTTGGGCTGGCTGGACTCAGTCTGGTTCAAGACTGCAGGCTGTGTAGTTGTCTTGGTGTCTGAGCTGATAAATTCAGTCTCCCAGCAGATCTAAATAGCTAAGAGTAGTGTTTTGCAGTCATGGTTTCAAGGCTTTGGGACTGGAGAGAGTTTACATCCATCCCTCTCAGGGAAACTTCTCATGTGCCAACAAAAGTGAGTGTAGACCCTTTTGGAAAGTGAGCACATGCACCAACCTTTGAAACCCGTATACCCCCTTGCTGGGTTCAGTGACCAAGTGGATGACAGATAGTGTGAAACTGGGGATTTGACTGAGGCATTTTACACTTTAAAAATCACTTTTTACTTCCAACCTCCACCTTGATCCTGTCAGACCACAGCTAGTTCTGGAGGAAGGCAAGATGCAGACTGATAGCTTCAGACTAAGGGAGATGCCAGGTATGTGTGTAAGCATGTCTGCAGCAGGGATCCTAGGCTGCACTCTCCTTTATACAGTCTGTCTGCATAGTAGCAGAAGATTTTCCTGCAAGAAATTAGGAGGATTTCAGGAAAGCATGATTTTGGGTTCTTCAGTCTGGAGAAGAGAAGGCTCAGGGGGGACCTTATCACTCTCTACAACTACCTGAAAGGAGGATGAAGAAAGGAGGTGGCTGGTCTCTTCTCTCAAGTAAAAAGTGATAGGACAAAAGGAAATGGCCTCAAGCTGTGCCAGGGGAGGTTTAGATTGGATATCAGGAAAAAATTCTTCACAGAGAAGGTGATCAGGTATTGGAATAGGCTGCCCAGGGAATTAGTGGAAGCACCATCCCTGGAAGTGTTCAAAAAACGTGCAGACAAGGCCCTTAGTGACATGGTTTAATGGTGGACTTGACAGTCCTGGGGTAACAGTTGGACATGATGATCTTAAAGGTTTTTTCCAACCTAGCTGATTCCCTGATTCCTGCAGGATCTATATGATCATCACTGCCTGCTGGGGATGAGGGTATATCTGTGTTCACTGGGAGTTCCTGGAAGCTGCTGCATTGCCATGCAAAGAGACGCTTTTTGTGCAAGGTAACCTCTTCCCCAGCTGCCTATATAAGAGGGCATCAAAAATGGAGGTGTGAAAAAGCAGAGAAAGAAGAATTGTATCACCTACTGCTCCAAAAGGAGAGGAAAAGAGAGAAAGGGAAAAGAGTGTTCTATCTCCTTAAAAATCAGTCTTTCCCGTCAGTTTTGGCAACAAAACTGACAATGGTTAGGAAGAACAATCCCACCTAAAAGCTTCACCACTGGGGTTTAGCTTCTCAGTACTGAAGGGAAATATGCACTCCTGAAGTTATGCTCCTCTCTGTTTTCCAGGGCACTGTACTCTCAGTCTGCAAGTGCATCAGACAACTTTCCCAAAAATGCACTTTGGGGATGTAGCTTACATCTCTGGAAGGAACTGAATGGGAAGCATGTTTCTGCTAATGAAAACTGCAGCCAGAAATAAGAGTTCTGGAGGTTGAAAACTAGGTTAAAAGCAGGCAGCAATGGAAAGCAGCTGAAGATGGAGTAGGTTGAAGAGCTCTCAAGCATTAGACAGTGGACGGTTTTGCTTCACTCCCAACTCCTGGTTAGTGCAGTCCTGACAGGGCTTCTGGGGTGAGTTGTCACAAGATGCTTCAGCTTGTTGAGTTTTTTTTCCTTTAGGTTTTTATTTTTACTTGAATTATCTTGCTTGACACACATTACAGTGACACCTACTGCTACCAGCATTCAAGGACCCATGTCAGTGCAATTATTAAACTATGCAAGAGTATTGCTAGTGGTCTTATAAACAGATAGTATCATTTATAACTTGCAACTATGCAGAAAGTCTGCTGCTCAACCCTACACCACCAAAGGGGAAAAATTCTCTAAACCTTGTGATGCTTAAACTGTGGTCATAATGTTTGTGTAAAGAATAAGAATCAGCCAAAACCTTCACAATAAAACTTTTCTCCCTTTCCAAGCAAGCCTGGAGAGGGCATGCTGACCACCTGGACCTACCACACTATAAAACTGCTGTACTGCACCACATGCATACGTGCATCCCTGTTGCTCCTGCTTGATCCCAGCCACCAGTTTCTTCTCCCATATTTCAAGAGCATTTGTAGGGTGGGAAGATCCTGACAGTGGTACTGGCATGTAAGTGCATTCAAGGCTATTGCTGTTGTGGAAGTGGATGGCAGTCACTCTACCTTCTGTAACTTTTTGTGATGTGTTAGGGGAAGAGCCTTCTATTGGTCTACGTGCAGAATTTTGTGTCAGTGTTAAGTACCCTGACCCTGGGCTCAACCGTCACCTGCTTATTTAGTCCTACTTTTTTCATTATGATTTTTCTAGTGGGTGAGTTCTTAAGAGGGACATGGAATTAATTACAAAGGGATTGTGAAGGAATATGAAACGTGCATTGTGGAATAAAGGAAGTTGGAAAAGTTGGAATATTAAATATAAATACCAGGGTCTCAGTGAAGTGCAATGCAAACACAGCTGCTATGCAGCAGGCTGGCTGGGCCACCACATGCTATCTCAATCAACACTAGTCAGTGTGAAAAAACCCTGAAAGCAATGAATTACTGTGGTCTTGCCTGACGGCTTTTGCTGTAACCAGGAGGTGACTGAGGGAGCAGGGTGAGGAGCAGGGCTTTTCTCTGCCATGTCTCACTTTTGCTTGACATCGCTGCAGTTCAGAGAGCGTAGCAAATAAAAATGGGGAGCCAAGTTCTTGGTATCAGACTCTTTTCCTTGCTGCAACATGGCACACTATGCAGTCTAGCTCTGCAGAGCTGGACCAGAGTGCTTTTTTACACTGCTGGGTGATGCTGGATTCCTTATGGTTTCATTATGCCTTGATGCTGAGCACAAGGGGATGATAAGTAGATAATGTGGCCATGACACTTGCTGTAATTCAGCAGGAGAAAAGGAAAGACACCCCCTGGGAACCTGCCTTTCCATTCCTCACACCCTGAAATGTTGTGTGCTGCCTCACAATGCACCTGGCACTGTCCTAGGGAGCTTGTGGCTCTGCCAACATGAACAGGCTGCTCCCAAGAGCTGTGGCTTGGGCAGGAGGTCCTTTGCTATGGGTCTGGTTTTCTTCACAAAACAGCCATTGCTTTCCTCTCCCTAGCATGGCTGCCCCAATCCAGACCCATGAGGGCCTTCTGGAGATAGGTGATGATTGCTCTATGGCAGGAGAACATTGAGCTGGCATTCCCTAGATCTGAGTCATCCTGCTAAATCTGTGCACAGCAGCTGGGTGAGAAGGGGAGTGGGAGGTGGAGAATCCTCTATGGGATCAGGATAACAGTGAAGGAACCAAAGTGGTTAAGAAAGGGTGAGTCAAGCCTCTGAGTGCTGGGATTTGAACATGGGACTGGCCTTCAAAATAATTAGTTACAGCAAAGGGAGGCCTCATTGCTCCTTTCATGGTTCTCAGTGGGAAATAACACCTAAGTAGGGTTTATGTGAATCCTAGTTCTGCATAGTTGAGGTTGCCTCTGTGTTAGGGGTTTAAGCAAATGCCAGCTGGAAGGAAATAGTTTTGACAGTGGTCTATGGATGGGTATATGACATGCGAGAGCTTGCTGGGAACAATTTTGCTTTAATTGGACATTTTGCCCCATCATAACTGCTGTTTTACTGCTGAATTGTAGGATGCAGCTCTTTGGGAACGGAAAGTGATGGTTGTGGTTCCACTCACTCATGAGCCTAGTATACCTGGTAGGACCATTGTGCTGGAACAGAAATGATGCATGGGGCTAGGCAGCACTGAGAACTTGGGATGACTCAAGTCTGCACCCGTTTTTTGATTCTGCAGGGGTTTTCTCATCTGAAGGTTGTGAAGTACTGGACAGATTGCCCAAAACTTAGTGCTGCCGTTGTGTGGCATTTGTTTGTACAATGTCTGTGGCTGTCCTCATGTAAACAGGCAGGAGAATATTGCATGACTGGTGGGAGGTCAAACATGTCCTGCAGCAGAGTTGATGCAGTGGCTCTGCCGATAGCCTTAGCAAATAACATGCTGTGGTGACTATTCTTGACTAGCTGAAGGTACGTTGGCCACATGCCATTCACAAGCTAAGGTGAGAATTACCTTAAGGTGTGTTTTAGTGACTCATAAATAGCTTAGCACATGGTGACAGGGCAGCAGCTCAGCTTTATCATTGCAGCTTTGAATCCCTTAAAGTGCATGTAAAAAAACCCATTAAAAAAATCGGTGTCTGAAATGTATGGACTAAATTCAGACCTCAAGGAGTAGTACCACTTTATAGCAGGTCTGAAGCTAGCCCCAGCTCTCTAACATTATTGATAAAGCCTCTGCAACCACCTCACTCTCCTCTAACCCTTCCTTGGTTTGTTCTGCTGCTGCAGTTACTACTTTATCTTGTGCGGAACTGCATTTTGTGTTGTGCCAGGTGCATTGCGTGTGCCTTGTGTATGGTCCAGGTTTTGAACTTTGTTTGCAGGAAGTAGACAGCCACTGTAGTGATTGACCTTAAAGGCCTTTGGTAATGTCTTGTGCATGTTTCCCTGCTGACTGATTTATCTGCTCACACACAGAAGTACTTGCTTCCCATATTTCAATTCCCTCTTGAAACAAACCCATTGGTCGTTCATCTTTTGTGATTTCCTCTTTCTTGCTGTGCTCCACAGCAATCTCCATAGAATAGTGTTTAATTTTTCAGTTGAACACTCCTCTTTCCCGTCCAGTTTTGCCAGATTATGCATGTTTTGGAATAGGATTCACTGGAATATTTCTTCCAGCATAAGTGAAAGTACCTTCAGCTGCTGAGGAAAGAAGGATTCTCATAGGGGAGAATAATTTTCCAGGGGCTGATAATCGGTCTAAGCAGCATCTTGGCTGGCACTGCTCTGTTGTCAGCAGGAGTAAGGCCATTACTGAGTATGTCACAAGTCAGCAATGATTTCTGTCTCTGGGAGCCAGCCATGTTACCTGTCACTTGTAACTGGTTACTGCAGACTGTTGTTGTTAACTCTTAGTAAATTTGGGGACTGACTTAAATCCCAAAGCCATTATGTAAGAATGACAACTTAAACTATTTAGATATTTTCTAGTTCTAATGGCTGCAGAGAAAAGAGAACAATGGTAACCTTAAAAGACCCTAAACCATGAGTTAAATGCAAGAACGAACCCTGAATGTGTTACTTAGGTTTGTGTTTACTCTCCTAGCAGAGGCTGGAGGAAGTGAATCCGCCTTGTAGAGCTGACAGTGTCTGAGCCTGGTAATATCAGCTGCCTTCACCATGTGTTCTGGAACTATGAACGGCAAAAATTTCTGTCCTGTGAAGATGGACTGTGGTACATGCGTATCACTGTGCATGGGGTAGGGGCTGCAGCAGCAATGTGGAAGTTGTGGCCTAATGGGATGGGAGCTAAGTTCTTCCCTGTTCACACCAGTGTCAGCCAAAATATATTTTTCTTTCTTTGCTCTCTTGCATTCTGGTGATGACTACACTGCATGAAACAGAAAAGGAAGTTTCCCAGACAAAAAGTCCTCTTAGCTAAATTCATCTGGAAAAAACATACCTGGTAGGAAGTCCTGTCCTAAGAAGCCAGGATTTCAAGGTTGGCTCTTCTAAAGTTCTTGTAAATCCAGTCTTCAATTTTCTTGAAACATGAATTTACGTATATAGCCACAGTATAACTACTCTGTAATATTATTACTTAATGCCTAGCTTTTGTGGGGTTTTGTTGGTTGGTTGGTTGGGGTTTTTTTCCTTCAGAACCAGCAGGGACAAACCTGTGTGTAGGTATGGTAAAGACCCAGCTGCCTTAACAATGCTACACTGGAGGAGCTGGGAGTTACATGTTCCTGAATAGTGGTCTTGCTAGTGTAATCTTTGTTTCAAACATGTCTTGGCATGCTCTTCCGCCACAGTGGACGGTTAATGAGTGAGGGTCTGAACCACAGTGCCCTGCTAGTGGCTTGACTGTGATTGGAGAAGCTGTGAATTGGAGCAGAAAATGTTTTTTGTACCATCAGTCCGAAGGCAGGGAGTTAGGCAGGCAAGTACTTGCTTTTCTCAATGAGACTGTGCCACACATGTTGTATTAGCATGCCAGAATAAATACACTTCAGATCTGGATGACAGTAAAGGGCTCTGTACATCACTGGAAGCAGGCAGATGGGGAGGTTCATACTTCCATGGATGCTGCTCCTGACCTCAAATGCACTCCTGAACACTAGGAGTGGGATTGCTGGAGGGGAAGGGGAGTTGGCTGCGTGCAGAGATGGTCTATTGTACTCGCCCTCAGAAAATCTCCTCTATTAAGCCTCCCAACTTTTCCCTGTTAGATGGATTGATTATTTGCACTCTTCGGTTACAAAAGTGGCTTGACAGTTTTTCATATTTCATGCAGTGATTCAGGGGGAAAGCCAAGAGCACGCCACAGTTGAATTTGGGAGATGCACCTGTTCCACTACTAGCTTTGCCTCGGTGGCTGCCTGCTGAAAGCAAAGGAGCCAAGGTAATGTGCAGTGGGCAGAGCCCAGCAGTGTTGATGGCCAGGAGCTTGCTTGTCTGCCCACCTCAAAAGCCTGGCACAACTGTGAGCTGTTGCCCTCTAAACTTGGGTCATGCCCCAGGCAAAGCCATCATCGACTGCTGTGGATTAAGAACCTCAATTACTGGGGCCCTGTGGGTCAGATCTTGCCTGCACTGGCTGCATTACAGCTCTTTTAATCTGCTTTCCTCTCTCATAACCCCTGAGCCTGGAGGAATTGGCAGGCAGGGGAGATCTTCTGCTTTCCTGCATGCTTTCCCTTGTGAGGGGCTGGAAAGACTGGTTAGATGTGAAACAGCAAGCAGAGCTGCCAGGGGAATTGTACCCACCAAAGAGGTGTCTCTAGAAGGTGGCTTCTGCCATCTTCAGGTGCAAAAGACAAATGTGGCAACATCTGAGGGTTTGCCCTGAAATTCAGCCATCTGCAAAAAATCACAGCCCCCCACCCTGCGGGGACCTGGCAGTCAGGTTTGGTCATCTGGGGAAGGGGCTGCACAGCTCTTGCAGGGGGGATGAGCCCCTGCCAAATCGCTTGGCATTCCCTGAGCATCTGGGCAAAGGGGATGCAGAAAAAACCTTGGATTTCTAAACTGGTTCCTTCACTGGGTGTTTCCTTTAAAGAAAGATGGTCAGGTCTCATTGGTAGGGAAATTGCCAGTGGAGAGGGACAGGACTGCGCACTCCACCATGCTCCTAAACTATCTTGAAGAGCAAGGGGACGAAGAGGAGACAAAATCATTTGGAGTTAAGAAAAACAGAAGTGGGTAGACTCATAGAATCATAGAATAGTTAGGGTTGGAAAAGACCTTAAGATCATCTAGTTCCAACCCCCCTGCCATGGGCAGGGACATCACCCACTAAACCATGCCACCCAAGGCTCTGTCCAACCTGGCTTTGAACACTGCTAGTGATGGAGCATTCACGACTTCCTTGGGCAACCCATTTCACTGCCTCACCACCCTCACAGTAAAGAACTTCTTCCTTATATCTAACCTAAATTTCCCCTGTTTAAGTTTGTCGTGGTTTGAGCCCAGCCGGTAACTCAGAACCACACAGCCACTCGCTCACTCCCCCGCCCCCCCCCCCCCTTCTTCCTCCCTCCACTCCCGGAGGGATGGGGAGGAGAATGGGAAGAATGTAACTCCCACAGGTTGAGATAAGAGCAGTCCCGCAACTAAGGTATAACACAAAACCACTACTGCTACCACCAATGATAATAACGATTAGTGAAATAACAAGGAGAGAGGATACAATTACTCACCACCCGCCGACCGATACCCAGCCCGACCCGAGCAGTGATCTGGGCCTTCCGGGTAACTCCCCCCGGTTTATATACTGGGCATGACGTGCTGTGGTATGGAATACCCCTTTGGCTAGTTTGGGTCAGGTGTCCTGTCTCTGCTTCCTCCCGGCTTCCCCTCCTCCCTGGCAAAGCATGAGACTGAGAAAGTCCTTGGTTGGAATAAACATTACTTAGCAACAACTAAAAACATCGGTGTTATCAGCGTTGTTCCCAGGCTGAAAGTTAAAAAACACAGCACTGCACCAGCTACTAAGCAGGAGAAAAATGACTGCTATAGCTGAACCCAGGACAAAGTTTGAATCCATTCTTACTTGTCCTATCGCTACAGTCCCTAATGTAGTCCTCTGCAGCACCCTTGTAGGCCCCCTTCAGATACTGGAAGGCTGCTATGAGGTCTCCACACAGCCTTCTCTTCTTCAGGCTGAACAGCCCCAACTTTCTCAGCCTATCTTCATACAGGAGTGGCTCCAGCTCCCTGATCATTCTTGTGGCCCTCCTCTGGACTTGCTCCAACAGCTCCATGTCCTTCTTATGTTGAGGACACCAGAACGGTACACAATACTCCAAGTGAGGTCTCACAAGAGCAGAGTAGAGGGGCAGGATCGTTTCCTTCGACCTGCTGCTCACGCTTCTTTTGGTGCAGCCCAGAGTACAGTTGGCTTTCTGGGCTGTGAGCGCACATTGCCGGCTCATGTTCAGTTTCTCATCAACCAACACCCCCAAGTCCTTCTCCACAGGGCTGCTCTGAATCTCTTCTTTGCCCAACCTGTAGCCATGCCTGGGATTACCCCAACCCAGGTGTAGGACCTTGCACTTGGCTTGGTTGAACTTCATGAGGCTGGAAAGAGTTGCAGAAGGATTTACTCATACAGAGCATCTGGTGAACTAACAGCAGTATAAACTGATGAGTGCAGGGTAATGCCCCCATTGGATAAAATAAAAGAAAACCCGCCATGTTTATGGTCACTCACAATAAGGGATGTTACTGGGGCCATTCTCTCTCTGGAAAAATGGCCAGAGACCTCAGAGACATTGTGGCTCTCTCTGAAAGTGCTAGCTCAGCAGATGCAAGCAGAAAGTACCGGGAAAGATACACTGAGCAAATAGGAGCTATCATCCTGCCATGCTAGAAATCCCTGGTGCACTCGCATCTTGAGCACTGTGTGCAGCTCTAGTTATCCTGTCTCAAAAAAAAAAAAAAAAAAAAAAAAGATGCACTAGAACTAGAAAGGCAGAGGAAATGGAGACAAGGTCAGTGGAGCATGCAGAATAGCTGCTGCCCAGGGAGCGATGGAACAGATTAGGCATTTTCACAATTGAGGAGGGAAATACGAGAGAGGCATATAAAACCATGACTGTCATGGAGAACATAAAATTACCATTTCACTATATAACTGCTAAGGTGAGCATTAAATGGAAAGACTGAGAAGCAGTTTTAAGCTAATAAAATCTTTTTCCCAGCACATGATTAACCTGTAGAAGAAATTCTTGCCAAAGATAGTGAGAAGACCAATGGTATTACTGGGTTCAAAAACCAATTATAAAAATTTGTTGTGGAGAAATCCATCAAGGATTCCTAAATGCATTGCAAGACATCCTGTGGATGAAGAAGTTGCAAACCTGCTGGGCACTGGAAGTAGGCGGAATGAGGAATGCATGGCTGCCCCTTTTTCCAGTCCATCTGTTCCAAGCTGCTGATACTACTACCAAAATATGTTTGGAGAAGTCCTTGAAGTCCCAGCTTCTGAGGAAGTATTACTGTGCTGAAAAATATCCAGAATAACTGCTTCTCACTAATTCAGAGTGGAGTCATTTGATACACAAAACTTTTTTTACAAGTAATATTAGATTTCTTCTTAATGTCTGGAAATGCAACTACTAAATACTTATTACCATGTGTTTGAGGATAAACCTATTAAATGATCAAGGTTATGTGACATCTTCTCTTTTCCTCCTGAGTCTGGTTTGGTGAGCTGAGAGGAGGCTGAGTTTTTTGAGAGTCAGTCTCTCCAGGAGGAGCTGGAGTAAATGCTTTCTGTTCCCTCTTGTCCATATAATAGCACTGCTTTTTGACCACAGAAAAGCAGTTGTGAAATTAGTCTTTCTCATCTGATGCATAAAATCAAGCTATATCTCTTCCCCTTCCCCTCCCCCTGCCCCATATTCTATTTGCTGTTTTAGATTATGTGTGGTATACTTTTTCCATAGTAGCTTCCAGCAGAATCTTTGCCTCATAATGAGTGCAATTTCATACTGATCAGGAAGAGGCTAATCCTCTCATTAAATCACCAGAATGAGGGATGACAGATGATTCCCTACTTGGCTATAAATTTATTGTGTGACCTTCAGCAAACCCTTGAACTTTGTGCTGCTGCTCCTACTGGTGTTGGTATGAGTGCTCTGTGCCTTGGTGGAGATGAATGCACGAGAAGCTGTATGAGTGGTTAGTATGTCTCTGAAGCAGACTCTGCCATCTCTCCTTGTCAGCAATGCTCTGCTTTTTAAAGAAGGGGCAAAGGGCAAGCAGAAATACTTGGAGAGCACACTGATGACAGTGGGGTAAATACTTGTTTGCTTTGAAAAGGGCTGTATTTTTTGGCCCTTTCCAGGGTAGATTTTGCTCAAATGGCTCCTGCAAAGAAAGGTGCTGAGAAATTATTATCTGCCATCACTGAAGAATATACCATCACTGACTGCAGATGGATCCATGGAGTGAGAGTCAAGAAATGAGCACCAAATTAGGTTGGTGCTAGGAGTTTTTGTAAATTTACAGAGAGGGACAAGGTCTGAGATCTGCACCATCACTAGCTTGGGCAAAGCTGTTGAGGTTAATGGGCCATTTCTCACCATATCCGCCCCTGTTTGGCCAGAAAATACAGGGCAAAGACTTGCAAAAAATAAACCCAAACAAAACCTACTTGCACAGGCTGTCTATCTGTGTACCAGTCACAATGTTTGAAGAACTACAGGTTCACTCAATATGGGTGAAAACAGAAACAGCATGGGCCCAGCAACTTCAAAGATTATTACCTGCTTTTGTATGAACACAAAGAAATTACCTTTCCTGACTAGTCTTCTCTTTAAGCTTTTGTAGATTTTTCTTTCTTTTTTGGCTTTTGTAACTGATGAACTCATGCACATTATGATATTTTAATACCTAGCAAAGAGCCTTGTCTGCTAAATCACCTTATTTTCTCTGATCAGAGCACAGTGCATTCCTCTTTTTAGTAGAAGGTATTAATTTAAATTCCATAATCCCAAACATATTCTCGTTTCTGTTCTGTGCTTCAGAAGGCCAATGGCATTTTAATTTAATAAGGGAGAAACACACATGACACTGTATTCCCTGTAACTGTCTTCTGACCTCAATGAGTTTTTCACAGCTTGCTTTGTGTTCCACAAATGCAATCTCTGCTTTTATTCAACAACACTATGATTAATAACCATGTTCTACCGATGGGCAAAATTTTAAATATCTGTAGCATTTTCACAGTAACTTTTGAGATGTTATTTGTGTTATTATTTAGCAGTGAGAGCCTATCAATGGAGTCATAGCGATATTTATGCACCACTTATGTCCCATTGAAATACTGTTCAGGTACACTCTGTCCCTTTGCAGAGAAATAAATTTTATTTTTGTTTACCTTGTTTTTTGGATTAAAATGAGTTAACCCATCTAGCAATATCCTGATTTATGTCAGCTCCACTTATCTTTTCAAGTTCTATAAGCTTTGTTTACTGGGTTAAGAATTATCTAATTGGGTACATGATATTACCGAGTATTTTGTGGCTTGTAAACACTTGAGTCATACACACCACAATTCCTAAAGAATCATCCTTTGCCATTTTTATGCTTCCATTTTGCTGTTTAAACTTACTTAAACCTATTCAGTTTGAAACTAACGTGCTTGTTTCAGTCCTCATGGCCCTTCTTTGGAAATGTCAACTAACACTCATTCATTCTTTTCACTGATTTGATTCTGCTCACTTTCCTTCTGATGTGAATCAAGAACCGACCCCTTGGAGCCTGCACCACAAAGGCAGAAGTCCTGGCTGGTTAAGCCTGGATCATCAGCCTTGCTGCAAGGTGATGGAAACCACCAAAAGGGGGTTATTTTATTAGTGGGTTATTCTGAGTAGATTTTGCAAGAACAGCTGTGTTTAATGAATAGAGGTCTCAAAATTCTGCTACCTGTTGCATTCTCTTTTTTTTTTTCTTCTTGCAAACATCTGTATAGTGTCCAATGCACTTGACCTCACATGTCCAAGTGATAATGCCTGCCTGTTCCTGCGCTAGCTTAATATGTATAACATCTAAGTGCACCTCTTTCCTAGTACCTGGTGCTGTACTTCAGTACTAGCATCTTTAGATCAGAGCCCCTTCATTTTCAGCTCCATGTGACTGCTAAGCAAGGAACGCACCTTGGCTTCAGATCTCACTGTACTGTCCTTGATCTGGCAGATCCAGAATTGTTCTCATCCCAAACATGCTGCTGATGCATTTGCAGAAAGAGGACTATTATTTTCTGTACTATCATAGAAGCACCCAAGAACCACTGTGCAAACTACTACTGGCCTTGTTCCAGAGGGGTACAGGCTTCCTCTGTGATCCAGTATAGTGGAGACCTGAAGGACAATTATGGGTGAAGGGGGAAGGTAACAGCTGTAGTGTCAGTTCAGTATCTGCCCTGACATGGCACACTAGTCTGCTGTTATGGCTGTAGAGCAGGTTTGCTAAGGAGTGTAGCTGGAATAATGATCCTGGGTAAGTGGAGAAAGAAGGACAGTCATGTGGCTTTTTTCTGTGACTTGGTGCATATGTAAGGTCCTGTGCAAAATAGGTTATGAATTAAGACACAAAGAGTGATGATTTTCAGCACAAGTCACAGCAGACAACAGAAACTGAGTTTAGCATGGATTCCAGGGATTAGTTATTAATACCTTGCATCCTTTAACAGTCCTGAACTGTATGCTACTGGCTTTGTTTCTAGCTAAGTGCTATTTTCAGTGTATGAAGTATGGCTGACTGGAAAACAAGAGCATCCATTTCATGAAACGTTTAGCATTTTAACTGTTTTTTCTCTCTCACTACTCCCGCCCTACCCCCTATTCTAGAGGAAATCTGGAACTGTAGGGTGTTTACTGAGGGCTTGTAAGGCTCTAGGTACTCTCACAAATACTATTTTCACCACAAATCCTCAATACTCATACTAGAACAGCACTTCTTTTGCTATGCCTGGTTTATATGCCTTTTGGTGCTCTGATCTCCATGTATTTTATAGCTTTTACTGTTCCATCCTTAACAGGATTCTCAGTGAGCAAACCAGCATTGCACCCTGTGTCATGCTGACTGCGCCTCTTCTTTTTGTTTGGATTTTAGAGACATTCTAACAAGTATTAACAACAAAGTTCACATCCTCACTCTCACATACCTGCAGAGTGTTGGCCAAAAGCCTTTTGCATCCTAGAGTGCCCTCTCTAGAAAAGTGTCCATCTCATGGGCCTGACCACTTCTGCCAGGTGTCAGGAGAAACAAAAGCAGAGGAGGCTTTGAAATGTGGTGCATGAACAGGTAACCCTGCTTGAGCACACGGTAATCCAGGCAGAAATTCACTCTGGTGCAAGGTTCAGGTTTGTGCCAGAGGCAGCTGCGTTGTAGTGGACTGTTGGAGTCTGCTCACGTGAAAGAGTTCTTTGAGAGGTGTTTGTATATACTACTACTTCCTCTGAGGAAGTTGCGGTGCTACAACAGTTACAATGTTGCAGGTGCAACAATGTCACATGTGTAACAATATTGCATGTGTAATAGTGTTGCAGGTGCAACAATGTTGTGTCCGCAGCACAAAGTCTGCAACATTGTAACCGCGATAGTTTAAACATGCGTTAAAAAAAAAAAAAAGCAGTTTCAGCAAAGCGACTTCTCCAAGAAGCTCTTGCTTTAGGATCTCTAAGCGTAAATAAGGAGCCTTGCTGGTTTAAAGCGTGTGCTTATAGGAACACCCCTGCTTCTAGACACACGCTCCTACTGGCGATTTAAGACAAGAGGTGTGTCTCCTTCCCAGCCACGCTGCAGGTCCCGTGGTTTCTGCCAGGCAGGGAGGGAGACCTGGAAAGGCCGTAGTCAGTGCCCCCTGCACATGGTGCCTTCTCGCTGAGAATATCCGCGGCGCACCGAGCCTGTCTTCCTCCGGAGAGCAGCCCCGGCGCCTGCGGGGGGTGGGCGGGACGCGGGGCCGCCTCTCCCACTCCCTGCTGGGACTCGGACAACTTCAGCGCGGCGGAGGGAGCTGCCGGGGGGAAACGGCAAAGCCTCCGCCCGCCTCCCCGTCAGCGGCGCGGCCGAGCCTGCTGGCAGCGGGGGGGTCCCGGTGGCAGCACCCCGCCCCGGCGGGGGCTGTGCCGGCAGGGGGCAGGGCTGGGAGCCGACCGCTAGTGTTTCTAGGGCTTGACGTCCTTCCATCTAGCCCGCCCCGCTTCCCGGCAGAGCCAGCCCTCCCCCAGCGGAGAAGTCCCGAGAAGCAGCGGCGGGGCCCCCCACCTTGCCCCGGGCGCGGCGGAGCCGCGGCGATGGGCCGGGAAGTTTGGCGGCGAAGGGGGCCGGCGCCCCGCCGCTGAGAGCCGGCCGCTCCGGGGCCGGTCCCTTTTCCGTGGAGCGGGAGGGCGCCATAAAGTGAAATCCATGAGGATTCTCGGGCTTCTCCTGGAGAAAGGCTCGCATATGCTGCAGTGTCTCTGTGGAAGGCGCCTGAGATCCAGCCACAGCCCAGGTGGGAGCGCGCGTCCTTGTCCCCGCCGCCCTCGCCTGCCGGTCGGGCGCCGTTCGGCCCGGACTGGCCCCGTTTCCTCGCCTTCCTCGCCGTCTCCTCCTCCGCCTCGCCGGCGCCGCGCACAGGTGGCCGGGGTGGACCGGGCGCTGTCCGCGGTTCTGACAGCACGAGGATCCCCCTATCCCGGGTTCCCATCAACCCAGGATCCCTCAAACCCCGGCTTCCCCACCCCGGCACCATCCCTGACCCGGACCCCCACCCACCCGAGACTTTCATCTGCCTGTATCCCCTATGCTCAAGCTGGTTCCACACCCCACCTGCAGCCCCCTCCCAAACAGAACCCACATACAGGTGTCCCTACTTCACATATGACCCTCATTAGCATCCTCCATCCCACCTGCAGCCCACACATTCACAGGTCCCTCTTTGCCACATGGGATCCCCAGCCATGGCCACCTGGTCAGGTTAGGGATAATCTTCCCTCGAATGCCTATGGCCCTGCACAGCTCTAGGGTTGGGCCCTCTGTAACTGCTTGCTGTATCTGGTGTTTGTAGCAGTGATGTTGCAATGTTTTTCTGGTGGAGGGTATTAAATGTGGTTCTGAGTGGGGATGCCCCTAGAAGGAGCAAAGGGAATCCCCAGCTGCTCCTGATGCGGGGCTGGGAGACTCCCACCACCTCACCTTCAGCCTGTTGGAAGGGAGCATTGCACCAGGATGGGGAGTGCAGTGGGATAAAAGGCTGAAGGATATGCTTGATCTAGAGCTGTACCTTAGCACTATATGAAGAGGAGAATAAGTGCATAAGTGCCTTGGGTTGGTGTGGCACTGCTTGTGTTTCAGGGTGATCTTGTTGAAGCTTTTTAAGTGGTGTTTGCAATTTATTTTGCACTAGGTGTGTTTCCTGAGTATGACTTTCCCATTCTACAATACTGGGTAAATGCCTGTGGAAAGAAGCCCTATGTTATTAAGCTCTGTAGAAGTTACAGCACTAACCCTACTGTTTTGAGCTTAACTGGGTTTCAGTTCCTACTTGGTTTTTGAGTAGCTCTGCTTATTGAACCCTGACAATTGTAATCTTTGGGCACTAGGTGCTTACAAGGATGTCTTTTAGAGCGCTTGCTAGCACTCGTGCTGTTTCCTTATGTGAAAATTTGGTCCTAGAAGAGAAAAATTTTCATGCCTCCTGCAAAAATACTTGCTGTACGTTGAAGAGAAAGGCTGTGCTTGGAGAAACACTGTTGCTGAGATAGCCTGGATTCCCTTTTGGCCTTGCTAAGGAAATTTTCTTACTGGTTATAGCTACCTGTTTATATCTCTGTATCCCCTTCCCTCCCATGAGACTCATGTACAAGTTGTTGTCTGTGACAGCCTCATGGCAATAGCGGGCATGCTGGAAATCTTTGTGAGAGTAGGCTTGGCTCCTTTGAAAGCATTTTCTGCCCTGCTTTGAAGAACAATATAATAAATAGAATGCATTGTGGCTGTGCTTGGAAGCATTACACGCATTGTTTCTAAACTGCTAAAATACGTTCTCTTTTCTTGGCTGCATTTATTCCTTTTCAATTAATTTTAGCCTTTATGTTCTTGAAAAATGTGTCATAAAAATGAAAGCTTCCACTTCTAAACACACTCTTTTCAGTGAAAAACTATACCAGAGAAGTTTTCTTCATAGTGATTTTTGTGAGCATTTGTTTTGTGTCATTTGGAAACTTGGGGCAATAAAGTGTACAATAACCTACTGGTACAAACGGGGTGGTGCCTAAGCCTAGGACATGCTAGGCTGTAATTTCAGGGAACTCAAGCTGGTACAGTGTCCTGATAGTTCCCCTGCTGAGCTGGCTTAACTATACTGGTGGATCCTGTATTGAAGCATGCCAGGTGTATATGTGGTGACTGAATGTTTCCTTATCTCTCCCACTCTGATGGAGTGATATTGAACGTTGTGTGAGCTTTGTATTTCACAATGCTGTGCTATAAGGAAGCAGACCATGGGAATGATTTCCTATTGTTATCTCCAACTAACCTTGTTCTCCAGGTACTAGTCCCATGCCATCACAAGCTTGAGCAGTCCAGATGTGATCTATTGCTTTGAATCAGGCTGTTAAAGTGTGTTCCTTCTTGGCTGCATTAGTTCCATTTCCATTAAGGCTGGGCTTTATGTTCTTGAAAAATGTGCAATAAAAATGAAAGCTTCCACCTATAAAGAGGTCACTGTGGGCTTGGCCTGCTGGAAGAGAGATCTCCTTGCTGCTACTTCAAAAGGTAAGTATGCTTCAGGAGATAGGTGCATTCTCCTGCAACAGCTCCAAAAGTGTACTGCTGTGCCCAGCATGGCACTATGGGGCTATATCAGTCAGATACGTAAACCAACAAAAGGCTTTATAAATTACAGAAGAGGCAGGACCATGGAAAAATGGACTATAACAGCGGTGAGGCAGAGTGCTGTGAGCTGCTTACATGCCCTTGATTCTCCAATCTGAAGAGTTATCCTGATAGAAGTGATTTATGCTAAACTATTTGGCACTTCGTGCACTTAAGTTGAATGACAGGTTGATGAAGCTCTTTGTCCTCCCCCTATCTACGTTTTCTTTAATGCAAACAAGTCATAAGGATGTAAGCACATGTTTAAAGTCAGATTCATACTTGTGTGTTGAGTTGACTCAGAGATTTAGACCGCTCCTGTTTCTGACAGAAACGAATGTGTGATACTTCAAATTAAAATAGTGAAGTATTGAGGATAGTTTTAGAGTACTGTGCAGTGTTGTTTGGATGCTAAAAAAACCACTGGAAAGATTTTTGTTATTGTTATGGTAAGAGCTCCCGCCTTTTTACTCTTAGCTAACTCTACCCTGCTGTCGTCTTCTGCTCCACTTTTGAGTTTTGCAGGCACTTATCTTGGTCTGTGCAGGGACAGGCTGCTTTGGTTGTCTGAGCAGCACCTTGCAAAATAGGGCTTAATGGGTCTTCAAGACACCACAGAAGAGCAAATAATTCATAGCAATACAGAGCAAGAAATTTATTCCTAGTCCTTTGTGTATTTCCTTGCAACCATTTTAGAACAGCACTCTTCTGTATCATCTTCCAGGTACTTCACTTGTTATCTTAACTTCAGAATCTGTAAGCTGGCTGATTGTTTTGCATGTGCAGAGATATTTCCCTTCTTGATTGTGCAATCACAATGATTTTTGTTAAGTATTCTTCAGTTAATTTGTTTTCTCTGTTAACACTTTCTTCTTGTTTGCTTGGAAAGTGTGGTTTGCCAGACCAGATTTCAGATTTTTTTTAATTATTATTTTATTTATTTAATTAATTACTTATTTTTTATTTTGGCTTCCTAGTCCACATTGTGAAATAGACAGCTACTACACTGTTACGTTCAAGGTAAACATCAGATAATGATCATATTGTTAATATAACTGTGAAAGGAGTTGTGGAAAAAAAAAACGAAAAACATTTTGGGTGACCTCTAAGTGGTTTGCAGACACTTTGGTGCAAAAGACCCAGTACTCATTGACTACATTAATAGCAGCGTGAAGATTTCTGCTAGTGAGTGTTTTGGTCTTCCTCCATAAGGACTTCTTAGTTGTATGAGTGGTTCTGCCTCATGCCTGTTGTGCCCTTGGCTACTCTACAGACTTTCCTGTGGGATGCATCAGTGCTAAAACCACAGATATTTCTCACATCATATCAACTAGCAACAACATTCAGCAGCAAGGCTTTTTCAGCTTTGTTTTCAGTAGTAGAGGCCTGGTTGTATCCAGAGACTGATCTATTCCCAAACACTCAGATACGAGTACTTCTCAGTTTAAGCCCTTAGTCTGCAAATCGATTCCTTCAGTAGAAATTAAATTCATATTGAAACTAAAGCCTGAACTTGGCTTCCCCAGAACACACACTGTTGAAATTTGGAGGCGCTCCTGGAAATACGCTGATTGATACTGGCTTTATGGCAAATTAAAATTACATCTGGCACAGGAGGCCTTCATATTTCTCTAGCAATCACAACACTGAATTTGATATTTGGTGCAACAGGGACAAGCACTCTGCCTAAGTAGGCAGGGTCAGATTGTGGTTCTTCTAATAGCTTGTCTGTTATTGCCAATACACATCTTTTGCATTTGTCCTGAGGCTATTTGGGGCACTGTCATAAGATGTCTGCAGTGTCTGCACATGCAAGACATCTCATTTGCAGATGCAAATGGAATCACACACATAAAAGGTACAATTGCATATTCAGCATTGGCCATTTGGCTTATGAGCAGAACAGGCATTCCTTGTTTTGCTTGTGCAGTGATCTTATGCGCTCATGTACACTTTACTTACACTAGCTCTAGAAGATTTTCCTACTGCTGTTTATTCGTGCAGACAGAGTGCTACAGTGTGTAGTAAATGCTGTACAGTCAGCTTTGAATCAATGGAAGCAGTAGCTCTGTGTACATAAGTGACAGATAGTAAAACCTGCAATTCCTGACCCCTTCTGGTCTGTGGCTGTTGGTCTTGTGGTCTGTGGTATGCGCACTGCTGGTGGAAGACGGGAAAGGTGGCTTAATGCCACTGAGCTGGAGATGGGAGTGGGTCAGAAGGCTGAGAAGCAGTGGTGTTGCACTTTTTCCTTCCTGCACCAGGCCCTTTGGCTGCCATTCTCAGTCACTTGTTCAGAGTGTGTCAGTGTTCCTGCATACATTTTGCTCAGGGTCCCTCTTTCTGTTGTGTGTCTTTGGGAAAGTAACACTTGCTGACCAGTGGAAATTCTGTACCTGTGCTGTTCCAGGATAGTGCCTATTGTTGACACTCATATGCTAGTGGAAAGAATACCTTTGTCTGATTTAGTTTAATTCAACTGGGAAATGAATTAAGCAAAACTCTGAAAAATCTTTTTTATTGTAATAGGGGCACTTCTCTAGGGTATTATTCAAGAATAGCTATAGCATTTTAAATCCACACTTTCCTTTATTCTAAAGTAACCCTCCCATGTAGATATATGCTAAGCATCTCTACTGTAAGCCCATAGTTCTTGTGCATCTTTGTAAAAAAATTTATTCATGCTGAGCTAGGAGTGATGGATTTGATAGAATTTTTATTTGGTGAAATTACTTGGTTTCTGTCATACAGAATTTCAGAGATACAGATTATAATGAACTCAGTTATATGCCTATAACTTTTTAAAGTGCTTATAGCCAGTTCTGTGTAGTTACACAAAGGAAAGTCTTTTCTATTATGCAGGATTTTATTGTTTAGTTTGCAATACAATATTTCATAAATCTTCAAAAGCAAATACAGGTCCAGGGACTCCCTGGGTGTGAGATGGTTTAGCAATGTTGTCAGCCAAATGTCTGGGCTTACAGAGCTGAGCATCTGGAATTGACAGATCTTCTCTCAGTCTTCTGAGTCTTGAAAATTGCCTGTGTCCTACCAGAGCATCACTTATACCAAGTCATATTTGTGAAGTGCTTTACTTTCAGTGGATGAGCAAATTCAGGCAAAATAAGCTTCATCTGAATTTTCTTAAATAGCTGTAATCAGGATGATAAACACTACCCTGAAGCAGAGGCTGTATGGTTTATGGCACTTCTTACCTGGAGGTTTTCATGGTTTTGCGAAGGAATAAAGTGTAACTTCCTTCATTTCCCAAATAAAACTAAGGAAGGAGGAAGAGTTTGTCTCAGTTTAAGCACCATGTGCAATTATGCCACATTATAAACTCTTAAGTCTGAGCGGGAAATATTAACCAAAAATTTAATGAAAGTTTTTTCTAGCTTTTCTGTCAGTTGTCATGAATAACTGTATACATAAACGTTGCAGTTTAACTCCAGCCAGCAGGTAAGTACCACGTAGCTGCTCGCTAACTTCCCCCACCCTCAGTGGGATGGGGAGAAGAATCAGAAAAAGGTAAAACATGCAGGTTGAGATAAGAACAGTTTAATAACGGAAATAAAATAAAATTCAGGAAAGCCAAGTTACGCACAGTAAAGTTGCTCACTATCTGCTGACCAATGCCCAGCCTGTCCCTGAACAGCGATCAGTGGCTCCCGGCCAAATTCCACGAGTTTATACACTGGGCATGATGTGCTGTGGTACGGAATACCCCTTTGGCTAGTTTGGGACAGGTGTCCTGTCTGTGCTCCCTCCCACTTCTTTTGCCCCTCCTCACTGGCACAACATGAGAGACTGAAAAGTCTTTGATCAGAGTTAAGTGCTACTGAGCAACAACTGAAACATCGGTGTGTTACCAGCATTGTTCCCAGACTAAATGCAAAAGTACAGCACTGTACCAGCTACTTAGAAAAAAATTTATCCCAGCCAAAACCAGGACAATAAGATATTGTCTTCTGAGTTATTGTTTTTCCAATGGAAGAGTAATAAAAGAATCCAGGTTTGTAAGAGATATTTAAAGCTGATGACTTTCAGAGCAAATGTTTTCAGCTGGAGAGCTGTGTGAAGATCACTAGGTCATGTCTACTCAAAGACCAAGGAGTATTTCCGGAGGTAGCTCACAGTTCAGTGAACTGTCCAAGTGCATATTTAATTCTACGCATGCACCTAGTCCCATTTTAAGGTGATCATGTGCTTGAGCACTTACCAGAATCATTGTTTTAGATGAGTGCTTTTCATCCTTTTAAAACATGTATCATCCCTAAAATTCTTCCTGTTTTCCATGATTATTTATGGCTTGCTTTCTGTTTCTAGCAGACCCCTCTGGAGGTATCCACAGCTACCAGTTCCCAGCTGAAAAGCCGTGTTCACTAAAGAAACTCCAATCGTACTGCTTTGTTTGTGAGAATGATCTACTTCTGGTTTGCTGAGCTTTCTCTTCAAACCAGTCCACTTCTCTTCCCACAGCACTTTCTGCTGCCTTCCAGAAGTAGCCTGTTCCTTATTTTACCAAGCTGATGCTAGTTGTTTTGTGCTAGCTGGTACAGATATCAAAAGTTCAACAGGCTCTGAAAGCCAGATGAGAATGCTTATAGACTCACAGAATCATTTAGGTTGGAAAAGACCTTTAAGATCATCGAGTCCAACTGTTAACCCAGCACTGCCAAGTCCACCACTAAACCATGTCCCTAAGTGTCACATCCACACCTCTTTCAAATACCTTCAGGGATGGTGACTCCACCACTTCCTTGGGCAGCCTGTTCCAGTGCTTGACAACCATTTTGGTGAAGATATTTTCCATAATATGCTATCTAAACCTCCTCTGGTGCAGCTTGAGGCTGTTTCCTCTTGCTCTATCACTTGTTACAGGGGAGAAGGGACTGACCCCCACCTTGCCACAACCTCCTTTCAGGTAGTTGTAGAGAGCAAGAAGGTCTCCTCTGAGCCTCCATCTCTCCAGGTTAAACAACTGCAGTTCCCTCAGCCACTCTTTGGAAGACTTGTGCTCCAGACCCTTCACCACCTTCATTGCCCTTCTCTGGACATGCTTCAGCACCTCAGTGTCTTTCTTGGAATGAGGGACCCAAAATTGAACACAGTATTCAAGGTGCAGCCTCACCAGTGTTGAGGGGGACATTCACTTCTCTAAATGCAATAGTAGTACACAAAGCTTTCAACTGTGTGAACAGGTGTTTGCTTAAAAGGCCTTTAAACAGACTTTTCCCCTTGAAGGAAGAGATGTGTAATGTTTAATAATAAAAATAGCGTTTCTTCCCATAACCTGAAATGGTGTGGAAGGAGGTAATCATGTTTTGTATGGCAAAGCATTTTTCTAAATGGCATGTTTATACCTTTCTAGTATGGTGGCTGCGATTGGCTGCTGGGACTATTTGCATGTGCTAAATTGCAGTCTTGGGGATCTGTGAAAACAACTCAGCAAAGCCAATCTCAGCTGGGAGCATGGAAGCTGCTGCTAATTTTGCGATGAGCCACCCACAGGCCCAGCGTGAGTCATTATCATTGTTTTGTTTTCTAGAAGTCGGCACCAAAAGCTTCCAGGATCCAAAGTGCGTATTATCTCTGGAATTACATTTATTCCCTCATAGCTTTGTTTGTTCCAGATAAGAGGAAAGAATAGGAAAAAATCCTTTCTGACAACCATGAAATAATTAATTGTTTCCTTGTTAGTGTCATCTTCCTGCTTTAATGTGCATCCACAGCCATTTGTTCACTTAAAAACTTATTTGTGCATAGCCCAGCAATCATGCTGCTTAGTCTTAATCTGCTTGCTTTGTGCCACTGAGGGATGGGTGGGCAACAGTAAGTAGAGTGATATGAAGTGGCTGGACTGAAGTCAATGCTCTGACAGAGCTGAGATGGGGAGTTTCTGCTCTCTGTTCTTGTATGTGTCCTGCTAGTTTCTCAGCGAGTCTTTTTATGAAGCCACAACTGTGCAAGGGACAAGCTGTGGTTTGCTGTAGGTCAAGAGTCTTTAATCTGAGAAATGCACTGACCTTGTCCCTGGGGTCATAGGCTTGTTACCTCCTTGCTGAGGTTGCTGGTCCTCCTGGAGATAGGACAAAGGGTTGAGAGAACAAGAAAATCCCCTGCCCTGAGCTGGGATTGTGACAAATGTAGTCAATTTGGTCCCAGCTTTTAGCTCTTCTTCCAGGGTGTTTTCTCAAATAGACTGCTTTGGTGTGCCACTGACCATGCAAGTGAACCTCCAGGGAAATGACAGGTCCTTCAGGAGAAAAGTGCAGGAGCATGCGTGTGGGCATACAGGAGCATAGAGAAGTGTTTAAAATGCAAAACTTGGACACATAGTGGGTGAAAAAAATAAAAAGGACAGTGTGGGAGATTTACATGAGCACGGGAGTGGAAGAAGGAGCTGGGAGCACCGAGGAAGAGGAATAGAGAAGTGGCGACTTCTAATGAAACTGGCTTAAAAGAATTATCTAGACATGCTGTGCTTTCTTTGGGGGATACAAGTATCTAACACAGCATTCCCTGCTCTGCCTTAGTCCAGTGACTTTTCAGAATGGGGAAGTCTGCTGGGAGGATCCAAAGTACGCTATGAGGAATGGACAGGCCATAGCAGTCTTCCTTGTGGAACCGGACATGCTTAAACAGAGCTTTCAAATTGGAAAAGCAGAAGGAAATCAGAAGTGTCCATGGCACTCCCATAGTGACAATACTCAAGCATCTCTGTTCTGTTGGAGTGTCCTACAAATGACCACTGCAAAATATTGCCAAGTCCTCCATGCTGAAAATTCGTGGATTTCCTCTTTTGTCACAATGTGAAATGAAAACCAAAACAAACAAAATAATAATGATTATATTGCTGCTGGGATTGGGCAGCCAAAGTGCTGCCACTGCTTTTCTGAGTTCCTGTGGCTTACTGATAGCATTGCTTAACCTCTTCTGTGGTTGTGTTTTGCTGGTGGAGACATCAGCTTTTCATTTTGTGTGTGGATAGCCCTGACAAAACAGGCTCTGGTCTCTTGAAGAAGCATGCACACCATGGGCTTTCATAAACAAAATCAAGTCACAGAGCACCTTCAAATGCATCTGACCCTATGTGGAACCTCAGCAGTGGAGTTCAAGCCCGGATCTGACAGTCTGGGGACATCCTCCTATGTCCTGGTGCACAGTGCTCTCCTTGCTCCCAGCTACGTGTGCTCAGGCTCCCTACTTACCTGTTTCTTGGGTTCAGAAATAGCTTAGAGACATTCTAGGTTTTGTACTGGTGAGGCTGGAGGGACTCTTAGGTATTGCTTTTGATTTCCCCAGGTATTTATGTTCTGTGCAAGCAGGGTATAATCTTTGTAAATATTTGGTTGGTTAATCAGACAAATATGTATATAAATATTCACATATGGTGTAACATCCTGCAGTTGGGCTTGGGTGTGCCTCTCTGATAACTGAGATTTACCTTTTATAGATAAGACAAAGAAACTAGGTTTTCCTCTGTGTTTGCTGGAGTTCCTGTGATGAATACATTACTGTTCTCACTGTTAACCTGAAAAGGCAGGGTGATATAATTCATGTCTCCCAGCTGCTTGCAGGCTGCTCCGCAAAGTGAAATGCACCTTTCCTATCCCACCTCACCTGGTAAATGGCTGACACACATCTTTCCACATCTTGCTGGAGAGCTGTTACTGCCCTGCAGCTCATTCACAGTACCTTGGCCAAGAAGGTGATGCAACTTTGCTTTTTAGGGTTGGTTTGGGGTTTTTTTTGAGGTTAGAAAATGTGAATTAGAACAATCAGATTTTTTCAGATTGTACGTGAAGCACTAATAAGAAGCACAGTTAAGTGGGAGCATGTGCTCTTCTGAGGAAACACTTTAGCGAATGAATTTTGCACTTGTTTGGTGTTCCTGGCAAGTGGTAGGTCTCGCTGAAAGCACTCCCATGAGAGACTCTCTCTTGCCCATCCACAGCCCATGCTCTTTGGGCCAATATTTCTATGTTTAACATGCTGGCTGGCAAGGCAATCTCTCCCCTCAGCAAGGGATGCTGCAACCTCCCAGAGGTCATCATCCGGTTTCTGTATGATAGTCTACTAAATAGAAGAATACTCAAAACTGAGGCTTTTCTTTGTTAGTAGTGGCAAAAAAGGAAAGAAGATCCAGACAGGCACTTTGCAGAATAGCCAAGGATGCCTCCTGGGGACTGTGCTAGGGGCTATACCGGCATGAGATGGCCCTTGTTCTGTGGGGAGACCTCATCGTCTATGTACACGTCCACTGATGATAAAAGGCTTTAAAAAGAAAATCCTGTTCTGACAAGGTCCTGGGAGTGTGCAGAGAGAAAAATGTGAAGCTCTGAAGTCTGCTGGAAAGGCAGGTGTGGGCCTGACTCCTGCCCAGAGCAGGGAGGAAGTGCTGTGTGCACCCCCCTTGCTGAGCTTGGAGGCATCACTTCTCTTCCTCTCCTGTTCCCCTGCTCATTTGGGTGAGCTCCAAACTCAGTGCTGTTCTCAAACGTGCTAGCTTTTTCTCTGCTGCTCCCAGGCTGTAGAAGGGGAAGACAGCACAATGCTGAGAGCAGAGAAAGGCATTGTGTCTCTTATTTATGAGAATGTTCATTTGGCTGGTAAAACACTACCGGGATTAATGTTAGAAAGAAAAGATGTGCTTGCTACTCAATGAGCACATGCTGCCCCACTAACTGCCAAGGGGACAGTCTTCTGTTTTAGCACTTTCATAATCCCTCTTAAAGCCTTGAGACCAGGACCCAGTGTGTCTTACTCCCTAGTTCAGCTTCACTTTAACCACAGCACTGTTGTGTTATAGAACCAGATCTTCACTGGGTTTAATATAGATTGGAGAGCATCATTTGGCAAAAAATAAAAAGAAATCTCTCTGGAAAAAAGTCACCAAAAAAATCCACATATGAAGGCATCATCAATTAACAGAAAAACATGAAAACAATTAAACTGGGCTAGAATGAAGTGTCCATCTAGCCCAGTAGTCTTTCTCCATCCACATTAAACAGAAAAAGGTAAGAAAACAGCAGTATGATGCGTCCCCCAAATGCTCACCTAGCTAATAGCTATTTTCAGCTTAGAAAATTTTCTGAGTCAGACATGGTTCAGTGTACTTAGAAGTTCTCAGTGGATTTCTCTTCTATATACTTGACCGGACTTTCCTTGAGTTCACATACATTTTTAGCATTGTAATGTGCTGCAGAAAGGATTTCCCCAGACCTGTTGCATGAAGAAGCTTTTCTTTTCCTTTGTTTTGAACTTGGTTCCTGCTACCTTGGCTCGATGCTTTCCTGAGACCTGGTACCGAACGAGGTAGTGAATAACAGATCCTATCCTCCTCTCATAGTACTTGTGATTTCATGGACCTCAAGCATACCCCTGCTAAGCTGTCTCTCTTACAGTCTGAAAAGTCTTTGATTTTCTTTGTTGCCTTTCTCTAAACCACTCCTAGTTCTAGTAAGTACTTGCTGCAATGAGAGGAGCACACCACCACACACAAACTGTAGCTTGAACATTGCAGGGGTAAATGGGAAAAACTAGTTGAAACCTCCTCTTATGTTTCTTTCTATCCCTCATCCTTCTCCTCCTCCCCACCTCCTCCAATTACTTTCTGATTCTTCCTCATGGAAGAAAAATTTATCTGGGTTTACTGGCGGTTCGGGTTTACCGTTCATGTTCTTCCCTGTTTCTTCTCCCCTCTCTGGCTGTCTGCTGTACACCCAGCTCTCCAACAGAGGCTGAACTAGAGCTGAAGGGGAAAGTGGTTCTGCTGTCAAGCAGCCCATCTCTGAATTAGAGTTCCATCAAAAAGCTCAAGTAGACATCTCACGCAAAGCAGTTATCATGAAGGGGAGCTGAATCCTAGATAAATCCAAGTTCCCATGACTGCCTAAGTTCAGCATGTCCTGCAGAATGAGAAGGTTTTTTTTGAAGAGCAGGAGGATCTGAGCCAGACTTGACTTCATGGCGTGCCATGTGCAGTGGCACCCCCCATCCTCACAAAGCAGTGCTCTTCCATCCATTTCCTGGGGCCATAGGCAGGTATCTTATTCCTTCATTTCTTCTCTTCCCTCAAGCACGGATAAGAACAAGGCAAGTCATTTATTTGCTTTGCTTTCATTTATGATGGACTGGATGGGACCCTGCTCCCATCCCCAGGGGCTCACAGACAGTGGGGTCAGTTCAGTTGGAGAGATGATAGTTGTCATGTGGGGTGCAGAAGGGAGAGCAGGCTGGTGAATAGGCTGTTAGGGCCAAATGATGAGTTGCTGTAGCTGTCAGTTCCTATAAGCTTGCGATTAAATTGGCGTCTCAAGCTGTATGTAGACACAGCCTCAGTCAGCTGTTTAGCCACATCAGGAGATGAGGATTGCCAGGCCAAAAGCTCTGTGTGTGATGAAGCATGGGGGATCACCTTGAGACACAGTTTCACCTTTTGAATGCTTTGAACTCTATTCTGCTTGATGAGCTGTGGTAACTTGCTGTCCATGGATCAGAGCAGGAGCAAGGGAGGCAGTTCTGTGTTGATGTGAGATGGTGGGATGAGGAATGAGATGCTGCCCCTCCTGTGCAGATCTCTGCAGCTGATCTGAGCTTGCTCCGCAGCCAGAAGAAAGGAACTGAATTATGTGGGGTACAACTGAGCTCCTTTGTAGTATGCATCTCTGACATGGTGAGATGAGCTGCAGCTTAAACCCCATTGATTGTATTGACAAGATCTCCATTGAGTATAGGGGAAGCCAGGGAGAGTTGCTCAGTCTGACATTTAGGCTGTGGGTGTCAGCACGTAAATCCACCCTGGGTGCCACCACACCTCCTTCTGCCTTGTTGCCCTGTCTGACAATGGAGACAATACTGCCTTCTTTGCAAGGTAGCTGTGGGATTAACCCAGAACCTGTATGGACCACCGAAGAACTGTAAGTTTCAAAGCAGTTTAATATTACTCTGTCTGGACACTGGAACTGGGGGAATGGGTTAGGATTTCAGGTATTTAGCAGTAGATGCGTCATGATAATTTTAGAGTCCAGTTGAATTTCCTTATTTATGCTTTAAGAGACACTTGAGACTCCTAGACATTTGGCAAGCTCCCATTAAAAGCCTGTGTGTTATAAATTTCTCACATAAAAGTATTTAAGGTTCAGTAGGAGTGCAGCTTGCCAGGGAGAATATGTTGGCTGCCTGCTAAGAGAAACAGATGAAGGCAATTGCTTTCTAAGGGTTAAGTGTGACCTGTAAGCCAAGGCCTGCACGGTTATGAGTGGCCAGCCAGCAGCTGGGATAGCAAAGTGATGGACATGTGGATAACAAATGCCCCATCCGTCCATCCCTCCAAAGAGAGCTTTGCTCAGTGAAGGTTTCTAACACTGAATCAGCAACAGCACTCATTTTAAAGTGCTCACAGTTATGGCTTCTGCATAATGAATGTTAATGACTTCTCTCAGGAGGTAGATTTCAGAGAAAACAGGAATTTCTCTGTTGTTTAGAGCTTGCTTATCCTCTCTACATCACCTGCAGCAGTGTTAATGCATAGGCAAAGTGGGCTGTGACCTCAATCAGCTAGTTAATTTTAAGCTCGTGCTTAAATGATTTGCTAAAACTGTGCTTATTCAGAGAAGGAAAGCAGACTGTATTTTCATCTCTCAAGCTAGGTGAATTATAACACATAAATTATTTTAATGATGAAAGAATAAATTACGCTTTGAAACAATTCTTTATTTCCGTAAAGAATATTGGTAGCAGTTAGGATGTCAGATGGTAGGTAGTCATGTATATACTTCGATAATAGCCCCTTCAAAGTTACTTGAAACACTCTATTGTGCATTTACATTTTTATCTCTGTATTTTTAAGATGAGAGGAGCTCATTAAACCGAAGTCTTCTTATGGCTTGTGTCGTTAGAATATGTTCTTTCAAATGTTCAGAAGGAATTGGCTACAGAAGCGTGGGAAAGATGGGGAAGAGATTGTTTTCCTTTCGTGTTCAGTATATTCTTTGTTCTTCTGCTTTTTGATGACTAAACTGTTCTGTATTTGCAACGGAAAACTGTTGATTGGAAACTCTTGCGAGAGTAACACAAATGGGGCTTGATTTTGAAAAATGCATTCATGACTGTTTGCCTAATTTGTGTGTGCAATTAACATGATTGCCACTGGAAATGGCCCTCTGAGAACAGACTTCTGGATATTTCTCTCTTTTTCTGATCTGTTTTCTCTTCAGGTATCAGCTTCTATGATGTCTAAATATTACCCATGGAAGTGTAATTTGGTAATATGTTTATTGATCTCGTTTAATCTCTCACTGCTGCACTTTCAGACATTTGTTAAAAGGCTGAGGATGATTATTCCCTTCTGCTTCCTTCTCAAGTCCACTTGACACAATGTAAGAGAGGTTTCTTCATCTAAGTGGTTGATCTTGCAATTTAAAGAGTCAGATTTCACTGGTGCCTCTGTAGATCCTTAAATGGCCATAGTAATATTTAAGCAGTTTCTAGGCACACATAAAGAATTATGGTTCTCATCTGTCAAGTCTCTTACTTCCTCCTGAGGAGACCTGTGCATGCAGGGAACATTTATTGGTGACAAGATGGGATTTGTCTTAAATACATGATGAATTGAAAAGGTAAGATAGATTAGTCTCTAGAGTATTCTCTCAAGGGAGGTTGAGAAAACCTGGTTCAGGTTAGGGATCTGCAAGGCATGTTCAATCTTTGAACTGACTTAGAGGTTGTTCTTCTAGGAGCGTGGCACTGAGGCTGCAGTTCCTCAGTGGCTTCACTGCCATATAAGAGAGGGGGACAAGCCTGTGCTCCCACCATCTGTGGGTACGTAATCTTGTTTCCTTTGTATGCTGATGCTAGTGCTGGGGGGTAAGCCAGAGCAAGAAACTAACTATTATTATTATGATTATTGTTGTTGTTGTTATTTTTATTATTACTATTAAGGTTAATTTTCAGTCAAATCAGCCTGAGTCATCATGTGGCCACACAAGGACTGCTGCTGTCAGGAGGGAAGCATCAGGACAAGTGTAGAGAGGAATGGCTGGAATTGCCCCTGTTAGCAGCTACCCATGCTTATACAGGTTTGAAGCAATGGGGTACTACACCCCTCTCCTGGTGACATTTACATTGCATTCATTGCTCCTGAAATTTTCTCTATCCTGAGATAAAACTAAGTCATATCTAAAGATTAGGTGACCCTCCTGTTTTGGGATGTGACTCAGACCTATAGTTGCAGAGATAGGAGAGCCGCAGCAGCGCTGCAGAAGACAAATATCCCCTGGATCATTAGTCATGGGATGGAGAGCACACTGGCTGATTGCTTATTGAATGTGGTCTTTCATTAAGAATAAACTCAATTTTCCCAATATCGACAGCTGCATGATGGAGCAGCCGTCCTATATGGCAAGCATTGAACTGCCAAAAGCAAACATGCAGATATAGCCATATGTCAAGAATTATACCAGCAGTGTATTTCCTTCTTTTCTTCTGTGTGCTCTCTCCTTGTTGAGAAGAAACAACTTCTAGGGATGAGATACTAAATGTGCCAATCCTGGCCTGACTGCTAGCTAGGAAATGCTGAGTGGGGAAGCTGTTTCTTGTTTGGTTTTGTTCATTCCTGGCCTGGGTCGGGACTGATTTAATTATAGAAATGTAGTACCATTGCCAAGAAGTCCCCCAAGCCAAACAAAACCTTTTTTTCTTCCTTCCTGCCCAGTCCTTCTGATCCTTTCCAAAGCACAAACATTTACTGTGCTGTGGGGAAGAACTTTGGAAAGAAACAAGCAGAGCATGTTTTGCCAGGAAGCATCAGTTTCTGCTTGCCCCCAGCACTGCTCTTCCTACTGCTCTGTCCAACCAGAGGCCTTCTCCATCAGTACAGCTCACTCGAGCATATTCCCCCCTTGTTCTGATAGCTGCGTCAGTCCCTTCCAAATGTATAATTATAGACATGAAAAAATAAACTTGTTCTTATTCAGCGCCTGATAAAATGGTGACTCAGGCATTTTCATTTTGCATTAGAAATTCAAGTTCTTGCGCATTCAGAGCACTCGCAAGCATGCTGTCTGAATCTTAAAAGAAGCTGTGTCTGCCCACTTGAAAGGCAAAATAGTTACAAATGCAAAAGGCCACATGGAGCCTTTCATAAGTAACTTAATTTGGCCACATGATGAAGCAAACCAAGGTCACTTACCTGTCCTTCCACATACCCTTGCATTGGAGTGATCTTATCAAGACCCTGACCTGCACCTAGCAGCAGGCTGTGGAGATTTTATCTTCATTATTTGTCCATTCCTAGTAGTCACGATAAATATCCTGTCCTTGATATCGGACTGCCTGCAATGGGTTTTGCCAGGCAGACCCCTGCTAAGGGGATCTATATTCTGCCTGTTATGTGGGAGAGCAAAGCAACTCTGTGTGTCCAAGGAAAACATATTTGATACTCAAAGCTCCTTGCTGTACCTTCTAGACAGCGCTTGTGCCTTGGCAGGAGGGAGCACAGCCTGAGACATGGGAGGGCTGAAGATCATCTACACTCTGGGTGATCTTCTGGGAAGTGGGACTTCTAATACTGCAATGTCATGCTTCGAAGAAAGATGACACATAAAGCAGAAGAGCAGGAAGGACAAGTCTTGGAGAAGCCAATTCACGGCTTGCCCCTGCAGACAGTTTCATCCAGGCTTCTGGAGGACTTCTTTAAGCCAAATCTGTGGGGCTCTTATAGGACTGCCTGAGTGCAGCCGTATGACCTACTGATGCACTGGCAGTCAGATTAAACACACAGGAATGAATGAGAGGATTGAACCAGGCCAACCCGGCAATGAGGAGCTCTCTAGCCACTGGGGCTGCAGGCTCAGCCCAGTGTTTGAGACAAATAGTGGAGCAAAGACACCTGATCAGGTTTAGGATGGCTCTTGTGAACAGGGAGATGACACCCTGTTCATAAAATAAAGATGTTTCTGTGCTGTGTCGGGAGATTTCTTGTACACAGGCTAGAAGCAAGGTACCTGCTGAAAGGCATAAATCTTTCTAACCAGACTCAGTTGTCTTATTTTTAAGGTCAGGGCAGGCAGTGCTATGAATCCCATTCCATCCCATTAGGGCTGGAGGAGTGTCAGCCAGCAAGATGGGCTCTCTGGAGCATAAGTCCCCTGTTCCTCCTTCCCACATGCCCTGTGCCATGCAAAGTAAGTCCCTGGGCTGTGACAAGACTGAAAGGATACCAGTGACAGCAACTGAGGCAGCCATGCCCTATCTCTGCCAGGCTTTGTGAGGGACGTCTTGAAAGCCCTCCTGATAAGCTGGGTAGGTACAGAATGTTGTTTGATTTTATTTTAGAATTAATTCATTAAGTGGTATTTCACTGTATGCCTCTAGAGCAGCCAGAGTTGTAGGATAAGTATTGATATAGAACAGGTGCTGTGTTCAGAAAAGGTGCAACAGATATACAAATACATGTTTTTGCTTTTCCTTCTATGTAAAGGTCCCTGAGGACTTGACTTGATGATCCTTATGGATCCCTTCCAACTCAAGATAATCTATGGTTCTATGATTTTACGACTTTTCTGGAATCAATTATTTCTTATACCTCTTCTGGACATGAGGGGTTTTTATGTTTTCATATAATTCAGGAAACAAATACATCCATGAGGCAAAGACCAAGCCCGTACCTGCTTCTCCTCTGCCTTATGTCAAACCTGTGCCCAAACCCAGCACCTCCTGGTAGTTTTGCACAGGAATATACTGAACTGAACCCAAAATAGAATCATAGAATCATAGAATCATAGAATCGTAAGGGTTGGAAAGGACCTTAAGATCATCTAGTTCCAACCCCCCTGCCATGGGCAGGGACACCTTGCCCTAAACCACGTGGCTCAAGGCTCTGTCCAACCTGGCCTTGAACACCGCCAGGGATGGAGCATCCACAACCTCCCTGGGCAACCCATTCCAGTGCTTCACCACCCTCACTGTAAAGAACTTCTTCCTTATATCTAGTCTAAACTTCCCCTGTTTAAGTTTGAACCCATTACCCCTTGTCCTACCACTACAGTCCCTAAGGAAGAGTCCCTCCCCAGCATCCTTGTAGACCCCCTTCAGATACTGGAAGGCTGCTATGAGGTCACCACGCAGCCTTCTCTTCTCCAGGCTGAACAGCCCCAACTCTCTCAGCCTGTCTTCATACGGGAGGTGCTCCAGCCCTCTTATCATCCTCGTGGCCCTCCTCTGGACTCGCTCCAACAGCTCCATGTCCTTTTTATGTTGAGGACACCAGAACTGTACGCAGTACTCCAAGTGAGGTCTCACAAGAGCAGAGTAGAGGGGCAGGATCACCTCCTTTGACGTGCTGGTCACACTTCTTTTGATGCAGCCCAGAATATGGTTGGCTTTCTGGGCTGCAAGCGCACACTGCCGGCTCATGTTAAGCTTCTCATCAACCAACACCCCCAAGTCCTTTTCTGCAGGGATGCTCTGAACCTCTTCTCTGCCCAGCCTGTAGCAGTGCCTGGGATTGCCCCGACCCAGGTGTAGGACCTTGTACTTGGCTTGGTTAAACTTCATAAGGTTGGCATTGGCCCACCTCACAAGCGTGTCAAGGTCCCTCTGGATGGCATCCCTTCCCTCCAGCGTATCAACCGAACCACACAGCTTGGTGTCATCAGCAAACTTGCTGAGGGCGCACTCAATCCCACTGTCCATGTCGCCGACAAAGATGTTGAACAGGACCGGTCCCAACACCAATCCCTGAGGGACACCACTCGTTACAGGTTTCCAACTGGACATCGAGCCATTTACCACAACTCTTTGCGTGCGGCCATCGAGCCAGTTTTTTATCTATCAAATTGATGTCTCTCCAATTTAGAGACAAGGATGTCGTGCGGGACAGTGTCGAACGCTTTGCACAAGTCCAGGTAGATGACATCAACTGCTCTGCCACTGTCCATCAGTTCCGTGGCTCCATCATAGAAGGCCACCAAATTGGTCAGGCAGGATTTCCCCTTAGTGAAGCCATGTTGGCTGTCACCAACCACCTCGTTGTTTTTCATGTGCCTTAGTTTGTTTTCCAGGAGAAACTGTTCCAAGATTTTGCCAGGCACAGAGGTGAGACTGACTGGTCTGTAGTTCCCCGGGTCTTCCACCTTCCCCTTCTTGAAAATGGGGGTTATATTACCCTTCTTCCAGTCATCGGGAACTTCACCTGACTGCCAGGATTTTTCAAATATGATGGACAGTGCCTTAGGAACTTCATTCGCCAGCTCCTTCAGGACCCGTGGATGGATTTCATCAGGTCCCATGGACTTGTGCATGTTCAGGTTCTTAAGATGGTCTCGAACCTGATCCTCTCCTACAGTGGGCCTAAGGTCTTCGTTCTCACAGTCCCTGCATTTGCTTTCCAAGACTTGGGTTGTGTGGTCAGAGCATTTGCTGGTGAAGACTGAGGCAAAGGAGTCATTAAGAACCTCAGCCTTCCCCAAATCCATGGTAGCCAGTTCTCTTGATAGCTTCTGGAGAGGGCCTACATTGTCCCTAGTCTGTCTTTTGTTTGCTACGTATCTATAGAAGCCTTTCCTGTTATCTTTTACATCCCTTGCCAAACTTAATTCTAGCTGGGCCTTAGCTTTCCTAACCTGGTCCCTAGCTTCTCGGGCAATGCTCCTATATTCTTCCCAGGTGGCCTGTCCTCCCTTCCACCTTCTATAAGCTTCTTTTTTCCCGCTAAGTTTCCTCAGCAGCTCCTTGTCCATCCATGGAGGTCTCCTGGCCCTCCTGCTGCACTTTCTTCTAGTCGGGATGCAACACTCTTGAGCACATAGCAGGTGATCCTTGAATACCGACCAGCAGTCTTGGGCCCCCCTGCTCTCTAGGACTGTATCCCATGAAACCTTACTAAGGAGGTTCCTGAAGAGGCCAAAGTCTGCTTTCTTGAAGTCCAGGGCAGTGAGCTTGCTGCACGCTCTTCTCACCATCCTGAGGAGCTCAAACTCAACCATCTCGTGATCACTAGAGCCAAGGCTGCCCTGGAGCGTCACATTTCCAACCAGTCCCTCCCTGTTGGTGAGCACAAGGTCCAGCATGGCACCTCTCCTCGTCGGCTCCTCTATTGCTTGAAAGAGGAAGTTGTCTTCCACACAATCGAGGAACCTCCTGGATTGCTTGTGCCTGGCCGTACCGTCCCTCCAACAGATGTCAGGATAGTTGAAGTCCCCCATGAGGACCAGGGCCTGCGAGCGTGAGGCTGCTCCTCTCTGTCTGTAGAGCGCTTCATCCACAGAGTCCTCTTGATCAGGCAGCCTGTAACAGATCCCCACCGTAATGTCCCCCGTTGCTGTTTTCCCTTTGATCCTGACCCACAAACACTCTGTTACCTCATCACCCGTGATTTGGAGGCTAGTCCTTCTTTCTCCAAGCATTTACACTTGCATCAAATGCTGATGCATTTGGGTAAACAGGGCCCCTCATGGGAAGGACTGCAACATCTCTGAACATGAGCCAAAATCTTTTAATCATAAAGAGATAATTCACTAAGTAATTTGAGCCCAGCAGTCTGCAGGGCATGGGGGATGCTTTCTGGCTTTGTTCCCAAAGATTCAAAAAGTTATCCAGAAATTGCTGCCCTAGAGCAGGCAACAAAGGGGAGAGCCAGTAGAAGACAATAATTGGATTTGGGTTTGGGGTTTTTTTGCATGAGTGCCAAGTGAAAAAAAAATAAAAATTTTGCTTTGTTCTTTTTTTTTAGTATGTTGGAGAGAAGTTGACATTTCTTGTAGAAAGAAGGATCTTTCCATGGGATATTTCCTGCATCTAATTCTCCTCTGACAAAATGTGGGTGCGTTTTTACTGATTAAAAAGTCTTTCCCAAAGTGTTCAAGGATGTAGAATGAGTGGTGCTTTACAAATCCCACTTTGTCATGAAATAGCAGGTGAGCTGTTTGTGTGTATGTGTATGTATTTGTGCCTGTGTTCCCACTGCCTGTAGTGCCTGTGGTGAGCTCTCACCAGCTGTGTCATAGGCCAGTAGCATTAGCAGAAATGCTTCCCTAGCTCCAGTAGGGAAGGGGTATGTTTTGGAAGGGCAGGAGCCCAGGGTGTCTGTTGTGCAGTCTAGTCCAGGTTAATGGTGTGCAGGTAATCTGTAGCTGTGTCTTGCGTGACATGGATCTGCAATAATTCCATTGCTTTGGCACTGGCGATCAAACACAATTTCCTCCTTTTTTCTGGGAAGTTGGATGGGGCTCACAGCTCACCTGTGTGATCCAGCAGCAGGTGGGAAGTCCCTGTCTGTAGACATCTCAGGTGGTCATGCGGGCCTGTCCTACACAGCAGTTCAAAGGAGGTTTCTGCCTTTTGCAGGGCTTAGAAGGAAATTTGCAGGAAGCCTTGCAGGAAAACTGCATTGCAGCAGGACAGCTGTGTCCTTTCAACAGTGTAGAGGGTTGTCAGTGACCCAGTGGCTGGATGTTTGTTATACCTACAGTTCTTGGCAACCATCTGGAGTCCCTTAAACTGCTGACAAGAGGCTGATGATGGGAGAAGGGATAAAGACTTGGGATGGCGCTATGGGGGGGTAGGGCCTTTCCTGACCCTGGGCATTGCTGCGGTCCTGTTAGGAGAGCACGGCATGTTTGCCAGCAGGGGCCTGAGGGCTGCCTGGGAGTATCGTGCCTCTTGGTTGCAAGAGAGTCCTTGCTGTTCCCATCAGAGGGATGGAGGCAGCTGCTGGTGGTCATACTTCTCTCTGGTGAAGGCTTTTTGTTATGCTGCTTTGGTGATCTTAGGTCAGCAGTGACAGCCTCCTTGGAGGCTTTGTCTCTGAAACCTAACCATTCCCTCTTGGTGCAGCGCTGGGACCTCCAGCCTAGGACTCAGTGTTGCCTCTGTCCCCTCCTTGGGTGAATGGCCTTTGTAAGTAACATCTCACGATGATATTGTCTCCTGCAGTGTCCATTAGCAACTGCTGCACTCATTCCACTTCCCATCTTTCTTTTAGTAGTAGTTCTCTCTTTCCCCGCACCCCATTTTTTCTTTTTTTTCTTTCCTTTAGGATGTTTACACTGAATCTGGGGACTTGCAGAGCAGAGATTTACACAATTTGCTTTAATCTAGCTAGGTTCAGCAGCAATAGCAGTGTCGATGTCTATATCACATAAGCACGCACACAGAGCAGCCATTGTGCTGGTGTAAGTTATGCTGCAGCTTAAGCATTTTATTTTTTCTGCTATTTTTATTATCCAGAATAAATACATTATAGTTAGATGTACCTATCAATAGCTCAAATACACCTTCAGTTCAGAAACACTTCACCCATATCATAAGAAGCACCAGTGACATTGGTCTAGTGTGAGGCACCCCTGCCCATGGTAGGGGGGTTGGAACTAGATGATCTTAAGGTCCTTTCAAACCCTAATCATTCTATGGTTCTATATGATTCTATGATTACTCTTGTCTTGGACCATAGTTAGTATTCTTCCAGTTAAATTGATCATCCCCAGAATAGAAAAATTTTGAGCACCAGCTATTTTCAGCCAAGCCCCTGACGTGCCCAGCTTCTACCACTTGAAGGGAATGTCAGGTATTTTCATTTCTTTGACAGTAGAGCATGGCCAAATTGTTTTCTAAAAAATATTCTTAACTTTCTGGCTACTGTTTCTTCTGTACTGAATTTCAATTTGTACTTACTCTTGAAACTAGCAAGAGATACATATCCAGATCAGCTAGATAGTTTTTCACACTATAACCTAATTTAAATGCATGCATGTGCCTTTTATTTTGATGATAACCCTCAGCAAGCTTGAAAAGTAGTTATACAGACTGATAGCTATTCCTGGAGGCATCCAAAAATAACAGCCCATATTTCTGTCTTTTATTTATTTGTTGGTTTTATTTTTGTCTACACTGTAACATTCATAGACTGAAGCAAAATAAGGAACTGAAAAGAGAATTTTTCTGTAATCTGTGATACCTGTTAAAGTGCTTTGCATGCTTATCTGAATTGTGCAGAATTCTGTGCTCTTTCTGCTTTTTCTGACACTATGGAAATATCTACATAATCGGTGTAGGGAACCAAAGTAATTACAATACGGGGAACAGAGATGCAAATGGGGAATATCTACTGAGAATTCCTGTAAGGGTCAGGGAAGAGAAGCCCATCAAGTGGGTTTTGAAGAATGTCCTGTCAGAGCTAGACTGAACTTGAATATAATGTGTCCTGGTACATTTCTGTAATGAAGCAGAAAATCCTGCAGCGAGGCAGGCTGATTGAACCCTGCAGATGGCTCACAGCCTGCACAGGAGCAGCCTCCGTGCCTCCCGTCTGCAAACTGGGTCTGATTGGGGTGGGAGCAGCATGGCTTTAAAATGTTCCTTGCCATAAGTTACTGCTTGTGCTTGTGCTTCCCAGCCTAACCTGCAGCTGTGCATGACACAAAATCTAAGTCCAAAAGATACATGCTGGGCAGAACATGGAATCCTTTTCTGTCTGCTCTCCAGAACACTTGCTGCACTTTTTCCTCTGTAGCTTCCAGGTTTTCATTACCTGCAAGTCTCTGGTGTTTTCTAAAATCTGAAAAGAAAAAAGTAAACAACCCCTTTCTGATTGCTGTCTGTGCTGTGACTGCTGGCACCATGCAGGACTCCTGGGCATAAAAGCCAATGTCACCCCCATCATTATGCAGGTGGGAGGCAGCTGCTGGAAGGAAAGGAAGCAGGGAAGGGCTGAGGCTTCTCAGTGTACAGGTGCTTTCCATGAACATATGCTTAATTATGAGGCAAACCAGCTGTCTGCTCTGCAGCATGGCTATCTACGTTCCTTTCAGACAGGTGTTTGCTTTGCTCGGTGCTTATGCTTTTTAAGGGGTCTGAAAGCGCTGGTAGTTGTGTTTGTGCAGCTGCACTTCAAATCCACACATCAGGTGCTGTTAGCATGCGGAGCTGCCAGCTTCATTAACTAATTGTGCCCAAAGCCTTTCCTTCCTTCTCTCGGTTTAATGAGGAGCCAGAGCATCCCCTTGATGCCTCCCTGTGGCTGCTCAGCCACATGGCTTCAGGGAGCTGCAGGTGGGTGGGAGCTGAAGGGAGTTTGCCCTCTGTCCCTAAAGATGCTGGGTTTGGGGAGGGTGCTGCTGTCATCACCTAAAAAGCCCAACAGTGGAAGGGAAAGGTGAGCTAAGCGCATATTTTCCTTGTTGAAGATATGATGCCAGAAATTCGTAATTCTGTTCTGAATACTCACCCCTATTAGAAAGCTGTGCAGGTTAGGAAGTCCTCATCAGCCCTTCCCTAAGCCTTAGTCTCTCAATCAGCAGCCAAATCCCCGGCAGAGCTGGCAGTGCTGCGGCAGCCCCAGCAGGGATAAATGGGCCATGCACTCTGCAGCGCGCTGGTGGCACGGCGGCAGGGACAGATTAACTCTCTTTTGCAGAACCGGTGCAACGATGGCAGCTGGTGGGCAGCTGACAGTCCCCTCTCCCTGCAGGGGGACAGCCTGAAAATGGGCACGTGGCTTGGGGAGCTCCAAATAGCCGTGCTTAAACAGAAGTTGCTTAACATCTCTGCCAAGCCCGGCCTGTTTTCTTTCTCTTCATTGTTCCCTCTGCACCCATCACTCAAATGCCTTTTCCATAGGGAAACACATTTTCTGTGCCCAGTTTGTGATGCATGTGACATTTTTAGGGAAAATGAACGCTTCTGCTGCAGCATTTTCAGGTTTCTGGGTCCCAAGAGGAGACAATGAACAGGGACTTCAATCCGCAGCCCCAGGATCTCTCACTAGGGAGTTCAGGGAACACTTGCAGAAATGCACATCTGTGCCAAAATCACAGAACCATGTTCTTGTGCCCAGCAGGTTTCCAGCCTTTTCGTTCATTAAAGATGATCCAGGATGAAGACAATTAATTATTCATCAAGAGTCACTTTGAATTTTCACTGCCTGCAAGATGGCACCTATGGGACCACAGGAAAACAAGCATGGCAGAGAGACACTGGCCTGCTCTATGCCGGCACACAGGGTCAAGAGCTCCTGAGAGCCAGGGAGCTCTGGCCAGGCCAGTACCCTCCATCCCAAGGGGCAGGCAGGCAGGGACTGGTGGGGCTGAAGCACCATGCCAGCTTGCCATGAGCTCACAGAGGCACTGATGGCAAAGTATGAACCTTCCAGGGACTCCAGGAGCCTACTTGGGTTGCTGTGCTGTGTTGCAAAAAGCAAAGCTCTCCTGGACCCAGGTTTTTCCAGTTGTGCAGACACACAGAGGAACCATGGGCTTATTGCACTGCAGGACGCATTTTTCCCTGCTGTGAGACAGAAACTACCAGCTCAGGTACTGTACTGTAAGGTGAGAGGAGGAGAGGGAAGTCCACAGCTAGCTTGTCTTAAATGATCTAAAAAAGACACCACTGTGCTTTGTACCTGAATAAGTTTTAGGCAAGGAGGTTTGCGTACTGTCCACAACCCAGCTGCTGAGGGTGACACCAACCCAAGAGGCTATGCTGAGCTGCAGGCTGCATGCTGGGGTTGTCGCTGGCACCCTGGCAAGCGTGCAGTAGCTCATGGCACTGTGTCTGCCTGTGCCAGACCCAATAGCATGAGATCTGTGAGTCGGGCTCAGCTTGCCCCTGGCAGCCCCTCTGTAAGTCCTGGGTGAGTCCGAAGATTTCAGCATAAGTAGAAGTGGCGTTTGCACCTCTTTTACGTTTGGTGGGGCATCGCGTGCCTGAGCCAGGGTCCTGCTCAAGAAAAAATGGCTGTACTTACTGCTGTTCACTTTGGTGTAACAGACATTGGCTGGCAAGTCGTTCTAATTACTTAGTACCATGAAAACTGGAAGAATCTTATAAAATGAAATTATCTCATAGAAACCATAATTACTTCCTTTAGCATAAAGCTAACAAGGTAGATGTGTTCTTTTCAGGCCATTTTATTCCAAATGGAGTTAATCTTGTACTTGTGCTGTGCCTAGGGCTGTTCTGCAGGTACACAGGAGACTTCTGGTTGATCTTGCACCTTGTTCAAAACAAAATCTACTGGAAAAAATGCTAAGAGGAGAGCTCAGTGTTGGCCCACTGAGACTTTGCAGCATCCTGCGAGTACTTATTATTTGCTGTGATCAATGCTGTGATCAAACTGCAAAGGCTGTTTCCCAAGGTAGGAAATGCCTAATTATATAAACAAGCACTATTGGGAAGGAAAATAGTACCCAGAAGAGAAAGCAGTGGTGCATTAGAAATAATGGGCTCTATCAATACGATTTTGTTGGGCAAGGTAACCTCAAAGATTTATTTAAATAGGTCAGGGATGTGGGTGACTGCTACATTCTAACTTTGTAGTACAGTTGCCAGTCAGAGTACAGCAGCTAGCAGTAAAGCCACTGCTTTTTACAGTGTAAATTCATTTAAACCATGGCTCTGCAGCTCTTGTTCTGTGGTGAACTAAAGCAATACCTGACACATTTCTCTGTGTAGGAGAAATGGGTATTCAGACAGGAATAGCTGTGTTTGTGGCCTTTTCCTCTTCAGTTTCTGCCAATTTTGAAGATCTCTTGAAGAACAAATCTCAAATAGATTTGTTTCCTGTGAGGAAAAAAAATTGCCCCTGTGATCTATTCTCAGTGCTTGCTGCGGAGTCAGGATATGGGACCATGGAAATTTCCTTTTTCCAGGCAAGCAACTAGCCCGTACATTGCAAACCCATTTTATTCTGTTAAAATGGAATATAGTGCTTGACATTAATGCTGCAGTAAAAAGCTGTATGCAGCCTTTCTTCTGCGTTAATTTCCTGGCTTATAGGACAAATTACAAATGTTGGGCTTGCATGACTGGCAGAGCAAGAACTGCTCAAGGCAACATAAACAAATAGCTATGAATAACAGAGCAGGCAGGGACTTTCACAACTTGGTTGCAGACAAATGAACAAGCAATACAGCTAAGGCCAAGCTAGTTAACTGATGTTTTTCTTTGTAATATGTGCACCTACATTACGCTGCAGGTTGTAATATCGAGAGCTGATGTGGTAGTACATCTGTGTGAGTGGTGTCTCTTATTGCTTGGTGGTATACCCAAAGGCACTTACCAGCTTTTGCTGGCTCTATATTCAGACAGCTAAAGTGCAGAATCTAAGCTTCCCAGCTCTTGTCATTTGTATAGGATGACTATGCTAAAAGAGGTGGTAAAGGGGCAAAAGCTGCCTCCCTTGTTGCACATTTTGTGTATGAAACAACCGCAGGCCCAGATTTGGGCAGCTACCTCCTGCTTCTGAGTGAGTCCTGGCTTGCAGCTACCAGGACCAGTCAGGCAGGAAGATGTGTAAGAAACTGTTGTGTATCCCTTACAGGGTAGAAAAGAGTACCGAAACCCATATGGCCTCTCTGATCAGCTATATAACAAGGCCAAGGTGTTTAATGATGCCCACTCCAAGGCCCTGGTCAGGTTCTGACTTGTCTGCCTATGGCTGCTTGCTGGAAAATCCCTGTCTCTGCTGTGCTGTCCACTGGCTGGTTTGACAGGGACATTGCAAGGTGTTGCTCTGCACTGTTAAATGGATGATTTGTTCCGCCCTGTTGCTGGTTGCATTTTCAGAGGGGAATGAAGGTGACCTTGGTACGTACTGGGTTTTCTGGAGTCTGTAAAGCAGAGCAAGATCTGCAGAGGTGAGTAGGCATTTTCAGTGTTGGTTATAGACCTTTGTGTTTAGCAGCAAGCAATTAGGCTTAGAATTTGCGCTCAGATTTGCTAGGTATGGAGTGCAAGGGCTGCATGCTGTGAAGAGAAGTGGTTTAACTTAGTGCTGGGAGAACAATGGATGTGGGGGCTTGTGCAGAGCCAAAAAGTTTGGAGGAAAAGAATGTGATTTAAACACTTAGTCCAAAATGCTGACAGAAAGAAACACAATCGGTTTCTAACATGTTAAAAATATTTAGAATAAAGCACCCTGAATAAAATTATAGTCAAGCATTTGACTTGCAAAGAAAAACATTTTCCTTCCTTTGACCTCTGTCAAGTTTTTTAAAATAGCACTGTAAAATGGCACGAATTCACCAAATATTCTGGTCAAACGTGCAGACGCCATTTTGTTTTGTTTTGTTTTGTTTTTAACGTGGAGTTGGTGTGACAGATCATCTCATCGACCTGTCACCGGCAGCACAGGGCACCTTTGCTTCTGTCAGAGAGCTGCCAAGAGTGCAGAGCCTCAGGAGCCGCTTGGTAAATGAAGGGAAAAGCCCTGCTAAGAACCACCCTAAACTGTAACCCTCTACGGGAGCAAGTGGTGGCCCCGGGCAGGCAGACGAGCCATGGTACTGCTGGAGAAGCTCTCGAATTAGAAAACGGCCTAGGCTGGGTGGGTGCCTCTTGGCAAGGACTCGTGTGGGTTGCAAATGTGTTGCAGGCGGGGCCGCTCCGCGCCGCGGGAGCGTGTCTCGGTGAGCAGCAGGTGGCAGTGCTGCCGCAGGCAGAGCAGCAGCCGTGGCGGCAGGAGCCGGCTTCCCGGAGGGTGTCCTGCCCGGGAAACGGCGCGCCTTCCTGGCAGTCCCGCAGCCGCTCCTTTGGAGGAGCTGAGCGTCTCGCTCTCCTGTCACTGATTCCCAGGACATTTCCCAAGTGTGAGCCGAAACTGTTTATTTCAGGTTCCTGCTCAACAGAAAGCACCCAGCTTGCAGGGCTTTACGTGGGTTGTGGCAAAGGTGCTGACTTGCTGCACACAGCGACCGGGCCTGCACATTCTGCCTGGTGGGAAGTGGGGTGCGAGCTGTCTGAGCTCTGCCTTGGCTAGCCCTGTGGGACTCATGGGTCTCTCATTTCTCTCCTTCCTCCTGGACGCAGATGTTTAGAGGAGCAGCTCCTGGCTGCCGGCAGCCCCATTTCCTTCCAGCTGACCCTGCAGCAAGTCTTGGCCCTGGTAAAATTTCCTGGGGCAGCTTTGCTGCCTGCATGAGACCCAACTCCTTGCTGCAGAGCAGGGGGATAGCAGAGAGGTGTTTGAGTCCAGCATCTGTGTTAGGACACTGCTGGAAAGGTGAATGCTGCCGAGCTTCCAGTGTGGCTTGTGGGGATGTTGGTGTGCAGAAGTCCCAGTTTAAATCAATAAAGGTCTTTCAGATAGTTGTAAAAACCCTTTCTGTGCCTCTAGGTTTTTTCCCCTTTTTTCTTTTCTTTTTTCTTTTTTTTTTCCCCCCACTTTTTACTCTTTTTTTCCACCTTCTTTCTTCTCCCTCCCCCTTTCCTCCTTTTCTCCCCTTTTCCTTCCCCTCCTTTTATTCCCTCCATTTTCTCTTTCCCCTTTCCCCCCTCTTCCTTTTCTTCCCCTTTTCTCCTTTTCATTTTTTCCCTTTTTCCCCTTTTCCCCTCTTTTCCCTCTTTTCTTTTTCCTTTTTCTTCTCTTTTTTCTTCTTTTCACTCTTTTTTTTTTTCTTCCTTTTTCTTTCATTCCCTATGTTTTTTTCTTCTTCTTTTTTTTTTTTTTCTTTTCCCTTTTCCCTTGACTCGGGGAGGGTGGCGGCGCAGGTAGCCCCACCACCCCGGATGCTCCTCTCCGGCCGGCGGTGCCCGCGCGGTCGCGGAGCAGCCGTGGCGGCCACCGGTGGCTCAGCCACTGGGGGGCACTGCAGCTCCGCAGCCGCCCGCCCCCCCGGCCTGTGTGCTTCGTAGCTTTTTTACATCCTGTTCGTGTATGCTGTTTGATAACTGGTGCATTTTCTGCAAGCGCTTGCAGGCGTTAAAAATGATGGAATTAAAGAAAGGATGGGAGAGGGATGCTTCAGAAAAGGCGTAGCTTAAGGTAAAAATCATTAGTAGTGTCCTCTCTGTGTAAATTCGGGGATGCAGGTACCTATCTGGACTGACATAAATAGGTAGTGATTTTTATCTTGATTTTCTTAAATCCGTAGGGGTTTGATTGTAGAATCTCAACATCTTGTACAGCGTAGAATGCACACTACCGTGTAGGGTACTGGACTGGTCTGCTGCCAGTGACACGGTAGCAGGCATTTTATGTCTCTCGGTGCAGTGGAGGTAGGTTGTACATGGTCAGCCCCAGGGGACAGTGCTGTAGCTTGGTGAAAAGAAACTCAAACTTGTTCTGTCCTCATTTCATTGGTGATTCTTGTATTTTTGCTTAGTGTCAACAGCAACACTGATGTGATCAGCTCATCTCGCATGGCAGGCTATCTCCCTTTCCTGTTCCCGTCTCTGGCTGCTGTCTCCCTCTGCTGCATGTCAGTCTGGGGATCCTCATGCCCTGGGATTGTCCACCTTCATCATAAAAGGGACTAATTGAGCCCTTTCCAATCTCAATTATAAATACCTGATCCAAACTATTTGATATGGAAAAAGAAAAAAATAGGCTTGCTTTAACCCACAGACCACTGGAAACAAAACTGAGAAAGTTTTGGCCTAGATGCAGTGGTGTGCAGAATTACCCCAAAAACAAATGCTGGAGTTAAAGGCAAAATGAGATCTTTCCCCAATTTTAGGAAAAAAAAAACCAACCAACCAAACAAACAAACAAAAAAAAAAAAAAACCAAAAAAACCCCACCACATGAAAAACAAAACCAAAACCCAAAACAAATCCATAAAATCATAACCTGGGGAGTTTTACTTTGTTCCAAATCATTATCTAATTGCACTTCAAATTTTTCCATGAGAGACAGATTCCAAGATATTTTGCAATCCAACCCCAAAGATATTGGAAAGTTTAAAAAGTTGTGGGTTTTCCTCAAAATTCAACTTTTAAGGGTTAAATAATGTGGAAAAGAAACAAGATTAATTTCAAACAAAATAAAATAGTTCTGTGAACCCAGTATTGTTTTCCAGGCTTTTTAATTCATTGTAGGAAGAAAAGACAACTCAGTGCCACACTACATAGTTTTCTTATTTTTCACTGATCTCTCATGCACAAAAAAACCCAAAAAACCAAACACTGAAAAGCTTCTGAAATTGAATATTCTGAGAGCTTTAATCCTACCACTCTGTGGAGTGCAGTTATACCATGCTGCTGTAGCTAGATTCCTGAGTTGTTTATGCAAGATGGAGAAGGATCTTTCGGAGTGGGAAACATCTCTGTGAAGTCCTGGTACTTCCCAGGAGCTAGAGGAAAGCTGCAGGCTCTGTTCAGCATGCTGGAAGGACAGAGCTTCCCCAACAGCCACGAACAGCATCTCTTACTAGTCAGAATCACTTTTCTGGTGCAACCTTGAGGCCCACGGTGATTTGGGTACGAATAGCAGGTCCCTGCTGCTCACCCAGTGGCTGTTGGGGCATAGGGTCAAGTGTGCCCCAGCCTTGCTTGGCACCTCCATCTCCTTCCCTGCTTCTGGGATGCAAAGGTCATGTGTCTCACAGTACTGGGTGTAAAGGGACTGTGAGGCTAAAACAGAAAGTCCTGGTGAATCAAGGTGGGAACCTTGTAATTTATAGCAGTGCCACAGAAATCCTGCAAGCTATAAATACGATGGAGGAGCTAGTGAAGGGGGGAGAGTGGGGCCAAGGCTCCTCTGCAGTGGTGGTGCCAAGCTCCCTCCTTATGGCCTTACAGAGGGAGGTAAGATAGGATGGAGTCTCAGCTTGTGGTGGAGACGAGTTGAGCTGGACACCAAGGGGATGCTGTGAAAGGTATCTGCTGAAGAGTGTGTCAGTCCTTTCAGAAAGGGGGGGCCCTTCCTAACAGCTCCATCTGTGTGGGCATGGAGAAAGTAGAGGCTCCTCCATCGGAACCTCTTGCCTGCATTGCTTGAAAAATTCCACCCTGAAATCTATCTGACCCCCCAAAAAAGTCTTCGCAAGCTTTCCTATGGGAAAGGCTCACAAAAGCAGTATCATTGCCCCCATTTTATGGATGGGAAGAATTTGAAGTCTGGGGAGCAGGATACACATCTGTGGTCACTCTGTGGGTGGTGGTGGACATGGGAGTCAAAGTGAAGCCTGTCAACTTGGTGCTTTGCTCTTGGCACTGAGGATGATCTGCAACATTTGTGTCTCAAGTGCTTCAGTGCTGTGCTTATGAATTGGACAGAAAGACTGCTTTAACAGGCAGTCTAGTTTTAGAGCTGGCATAATCATAATTCTTATGCCACTAGGAGCAGGGGGGGAGGATCAGATAAAAATCAGAAAATTAGAATTTATTACAATAAAAGCCAAAGTGCTAGAAGCCAGAACTGTCATTGTAATGCGAGCTCTATTCTGATGGAATCCTGTTACATCGTATGAGGTTGAACATTCATAAGAATATCTTGGTTGGTAATTATCTGATTAGTGATATGTATCTAATGTTTAGATCTATTTTTTATTCTGCCATACATTATGCAGCAGCAATCCATTTCTAAACAACATTTACTGGCAATGTAGCAGTTCAGTGCAGAAATTACAGGCATAAACGTAAGTTTTACTTAGGCTGAGTAGTGGCTAAGTTGAGAAATCAGCAATCCTGGTCGGCGTGATCTTCTGAGGTGAAAAGCTGAAGGTATGTCTCTACCTAACTCACTCTGCGAACAGAATACACACACACACCTGCCAGATGATTCTGGGTATCCCCAAAGTATCGGGCAAGCAGAAAAGAAACATGCAGACAGATGTGGGTACCAGCTGGCCAGAGGACCCTACATGTGAGAGCTGACAGCTTCCCGATTTTGGAATGAGTTTGTGGAAAGTGGTGTCTCTGCAGACTGCATCAATCAAAGCAAAGATCTGCAGGAGTGGCTTTTAAATTGGATAAGCTTTGGAGCTGATATCTGAATGATAGTGACAATATAAACACTTGACTGAATGCCCTCCTGTCATTGCATCCCTAACAACACTTGCATAAGACCATTTGTGTTTTATGGAATCTTTTTTTCTTTTGCTTTATTTAATTACACCACTAAATAAAAACACTCAATAATTGCTGTTGCTTACTTTTAATCATCAATTAAATGAGTGTGGCTATTAGGATATATATATTTTAAGATGGAACAATTAGAAAAAGATAAAGGGACAGTGCTCATTAAAAAAACCTACTGAGTGTGTACCAAATGTCTCCCATTCTTAGAGCATTAAAAAGGGGTCTTTTTAAATGCTAGAAGTATTGGTGCCACAGATGAGAGAAAGAGTCTCTTGGCTCATGTTACTGCAGGCTGTGTCACAGTCTTTTCACAAATGCATACAAAAATTCTCCGTGGAAAGGAGGGAGCAGGATGAGAGCAGAAATGTGCCCACTGGTCCTACTGGAAATGTCTTACTCTTCTGATCGCTAGAAACCATGTCTGATTTCTAGACTGAATTTATTCTTGGCCAGTTTCTACCCATTTGCTCTTGTGCCAGCATTGTCCTTCAGCTTATCTGTCCTCTGGCTGCTCTAATTTATGCCTGTTTACATTTCTTTCTGCCTGGGCAATGAAGATCTATGAAACATGTCCATTCTGCTTTAGTTTGTAGCCAGTTTCACTTTCTTAATTGCTCCAGTGCCAGGATTTCAGGCAACACAAGGGAGCATCCTTTGTTTTAAAAATAAAAGCTTTAATTCAAGCTGTACAATATTGTGAGTATATTTTCTGTTTGATTGAAGGTTTATGCTCTTTTTTTGTTGTTTGTTTTTTTTGGGGGGGATGTTCTTTGGTTGGTTTGGGATTTTTTGTTTTGGTTTTTTTTTTGGGGGGGGGGAATGTGTTTTTGTTTTGTTTTATCCCTCCACAAAATTGAGAAGCTGGGCCAAATTCAAGCTGTCAGAGTCCCTGTGAAATGGTTAAATAAATAGCAACAGAAAGAAGACTTTTCAGACCCCTCATTGTGGCAGGGGTCAAGTAAGAAAAGTGAGAGGATTGCATTCATTGCTGGAGCCATCTAAGTGCAAATACTAAGGATGGGAGTAGTACGTAGGCTTTTCTAGAACAAATGTCTGCTGTCTGTCTCATGTCAAGTATGCCTTTTGAAGGAGAACTTTGCAGGAGTCAGCCTGGCATGTTTAACTGGGGCAAGAGCTGGTGCATATTTGAACACCACATGTTCTGCACAGCGCATAGGTAGTCCAAGAGGCTGAGGATGGAGCTTGCATGGTGAATCCTGGAGCATCAGTGAAATCTGGTTCATTTATGTCCATTTTGATAATCCCAGCCCACGTTTTTTGGCAGTTAAGACTTGCTGATGAATAAGCAAGGACCTGAAAGTTGTTGAAGGTAATGAAGTGTCTATGAAATATGTTTGTGTTGCATATGCTCCTTTTACTGCTACTGGCTTCAAGCTTCTTTACCTGCATCTTTAATGAGGAGGCAGATACTTCCCTGGTACCTACAGGTTCACACTTAATTTCCTAAGTGCCTGAGTTTGTCGTGAGGAAGATGCTGCAGACTTAAAAGTAGCTCTGTTTCTTAGTGACTCCACTGTCAAATCAGTCTTTTAATGTGAGGGCACCTTCTTGCGCCTCACATTTTACAGCATTTGAAGTGGGCTGGAGTGGGTATTAAAGGCATTAATTTCTAGAAGTATCTGCTATAATGAACCGAAAAAATAATATATTTGCCTCTTAATACTGAGAAGGGAGCATGTATTATTGACATTTTTTAACAAACAAAGATCCCCAAAATGAAACAGATGGGAAATAAAGCTTGCATGAGGCTTATGAAAACCAGTCAGGGAAGAGAGAGAGAGTATCCTTGAAGCCAGGTCACAAATAACCTGCTCACACGACTGACAGGAGGCATCCTCTAGGCTGGAACAGCCCAGCACATTTTACTTCATTTCCCTTGGGTGGGGAGGTTTTCCAGGAATTCAGGGCCTCTGGTGCTGCTGAAGATAGAGACACCAGCAGGACCCACCTCTGCTGAGGAACAGGGACCTCAGGAGCTGGGTGGGTTTCATAAAATACATTTTGTGCATCCTTTTCCCTGGTGTAGAGGATTTAGACTGTGAGAGTGTCAGGTTTTCAGTCCCTCTGTTACCCTGGCCCTCTTTCAACTCTGAAGGATGCTCTTTGGGCAGAAAATCCCAACATGCCTCTGTGGCTAATAGATAGCTGGTCATCTCTGTGTGGAGTGCTGATGATCTCCATTGCTGTATTGCCACCTGTACATAGCACAAAGCCATGTTCTCTTTAATTACTGACAAAAATGTCTCTTCAGAAGCCTCCCAATAATTGCTCAAGTACCCACTTAAGTGGCTTTTAATTCAGGCTCCTCATCCCCACACTCGTACATTTTTCTAATTGCTAAGCATAGCTAGTCTTATGTATAAGCTTCTGCCAAAAGAAAATGCGCATAACTTGCCCCCAGGTTTACACTACCTTGCATGAATTTTGGTGAGCCTATTATACTTCCAGCAAGCTAAAGCAGGACCATTCACTCATAATGAAAGATGAAAGCTCTTACTGCTCTTGTGAATTTTCCTACATCCAATAGCACTTGGCAACGCTACAGCACCTTTTGTTGGAGTGCTGCTGGCTGCCTTGCCAGCTCATCTTGTTACCGGAGGCTGCCCCTTGCCCCTGTGCTGGAGCAGGAGTGTCACACAGCAGACAGATGCCCTAGGAGTGCCCGTGGGTTCCTGTAAATGTCATGGGGTGGGTGGCAAGGATGAGCCATGGCCATCATGCTAGGTGCCACAGGAGGGTCAGCCAACACTGCCCCTGGGGCAGTAGGAAGGAACATTCCCAACTTTGCAGCCTTCTTTGTGGGCTTACAAAGGGAAACTCAGGGGATCCTGACCTCTCCCCATGAAGGACTCACATGCATTCAAAATGGAAGGCTTTAGGACATGACTTTGAAAACTAAGCAGGGTCTGTTGCCTATTTCTCCATGCTTGATACAAGGCATTGCTCTCTCTGCTTATTTCTACTGTTTTACTGGAGTATTCTCTGGACACCAGGTTCAATCAATGACTTGTTTGTAGCGGGCTCCAACAACCCTTTAACTGAATAATGGGGTTTTGTGTTATATGAAGGAATAAAACCAAACTAAAACTAACTCTTTCCCTGAAGTGGGAAAAGAAACATGCATATGAAGGGGGAGGACAGGCAAGCATGGCCAGTGAGGAGGAAAGAAAACACACTGTAAAGGGATTCCTTGTCCAAGACAGGAGCTATGAAAACAGGAAAGGAAACAGGATTGCCCATGTCCAAAACCTATTGTTAGAAAGCCCCAGAAGAGCCCTACAAAGTGGTTAGAGCAGCTATTGCAGCTTCTGCTTTTCAGAAGTTCAGCAATCTGAGGGCAGAAAAGGCCAAAACTGTAATTTGTGTCAGACACATGTATGAGTGATATGGGTTGGGAGGCTGTGATGGATGCCTGCAGAAGGAGCAGCCAAACAGTCACTAGTGGTGCTTTTTTCCCTTGAAAAATGCCACATCAAAACTGTGGGAGGGAGAAAGGAAATAGTCATTTCAGAAGAGCCTGTGCACAGGGATTTAAAGATCCAGGTTCATGCTGCTGCTCTGCCTTGTGCAAATACTTGAGCCTTGATCCTGAAAGTGGCAAGACCACCAGTTCTACCACAGCAGTGTGCTTTCTTGCTCTTCTGGCATTACATTGTGACCTCCAAAAGGTCTCATTTTCACTCCTTGTGGGGAAGAAACAGAACTTTGAACCCAAGATTTTCTGAACAGTGGATTTTCTGTTCATATTATCTGTGGAATCTGTGGATTTCTGTTCATATTAGCAGTGTTCTAACACTGACAGACGCTGGGTGAGTCTCTGAAATTAGGTGGAAGGGACTATTTGTGATTACACAGTCTTGTCACCTGTTTCACTCAAGTCAGGGCTGCACAGAGCAACCCTGGTAAGTCCTCTGTGGCAGACATATCAACAGGGCAAGAAACCTCTAGAGAAGTGGGATTTGGATTAGATGTTAGGAAGACCCTTTCTCAACTGAGGGTGGTGCAGAGCCACATTCCCAAGGGAGCTGTGGGATTTCCATTGCTGCAGGTCCCTAAGCAGGGATCAGACGAACCTTGACAGTGATGATGAAGGTACTGCTGGCATAGTACAGGGGTGACCTCTCCAGGGTCATTTGTACCCTGGACACGATTATACCAGCTCATCTATTTTTGAAAGAGGTTGGCTCTTAGCGTGAAATGATAGAGAATCCATCACAACTCTTGCCATACCATTCTCTTGATGAATTACCTTTGCTATTAACAATAAACATGAGCCTTGCCTTGACTCATAGCCTCCAGCTCTCATTCTGACTTTGTCGGATTGAAAGAGCCCCTCCTTTCGAAAATGTTCTTACTGAGCGGTGAGAGATTTCACAGCCAGGGCCAAGTCTTCTCTGTCATTCTCTTGGATACAGAGGATCTCAACCATTTTTCTTCTGTGGCCAGATTTTCAGCAACAGCAAACTACCAGTGATCACAGAATTAATGGGCTAAATACAGCTGAGTACCAAGGGCATATTCACAGGGTGGCCCCATGTGAATCCCCTGTAGATGTGTTTATTACCGCAACAAAAAAGACTGTTCAAGTGTCTCACTAGATCCATATTCCCTGTAGACCTCAGACCCTCCTGGAGCTATATTCTGATCCCTTACAATTTTGAAGCCTGGCAACCAGACTTTGTGACTCTTGTTATACTGGTGTTTGCTGCATTAGGTACAAACTTGACAGAGCATTTCTGCTTCTGCTCCCTATTGTTCCATGTGTGCGCCCATGGGCTTGGGCTTGCAGTCTATTAGCTGCAGTTCTGTGGAGAAAGGTCCTGTTCAGCTGTATCTCTCTCATGCTTCCCAATTCCCAGAATCACTGCTTTCTGGGGAAAAAAAGAGTGCTGAGTCTTGAAGTAATACAGACTAAATAGTTTATCCCGGGAGGTTTGGTATAGCTGCATTAAAATGAAACTTGCTTCTATGAACTCCATTTTCATGTCAGTTCAGTTTATTCTCTTCACCAGACTTGCTGTGATCATTAATTACTACTGCATCAGTCTTTGTATCCTTGGCAAACTTAGATTTCCTTTCAGGCTACTGATGTCTTTACTGGTGTCTGGGTTGCCCTAGCTGTGAGAATCTGGGGAGAGAGGATATGAGACTTTATTTTACTGAGGAGATAGAAAAGTTGATATATTGCTGGGAAGGGAAATAAATTACAATTTAAATAGCAAGACGTGTGTTTGGAGGCCAGGGGTATGTGGGAGAAGTGATGTATTATTCACTCAGATCTTTTTTACCCACCGCTTTAGGTCAGCAGGGGATGAGGGAGTCTTCAAACTTTTTCCTAGCTGTACAACAGCTGTAATCTCATGTTTACATTTAGTGTTGAGTATGTCCTTGCAGTAGGTGGGAGAAATAAACAGGTTTGGTTAAATAAGATGTAATTTGGATGTATGTAATTTCAGAGGCATCCTGAGGACAGGATTAATGTCCCAGCTCTCCTGTTCTGCAGAGTTTGATGGCAGTGGCAGTACAAGGTTTTGTCAGAGTCACTGCATTTCCTGTGAGCTCTCCGAACCGCAAGAAGCCTTTGCTGGGTGACAGAGTAATGGGCTGCCCTCTGAAGCATTGCTCTTCTGACCGAGCAGGATTTGAGATATGACCTAGCTCAGGCTGCAAATGCTGGGCTTCTTATGGATTTGGAGGTTGGATGAAGAGACAAGTGAAGTTTGGGGTCAGGGAACTTTCCAAGACCTCTTTAGGTCTGGCAGAATCCATTATGTGCAGATAGAGAGATTTATGGGTCTGGAGGGAGTTTGTAATTTCTCCTTGCAGTTCCTCTCCCTTCCTCCCATCTTGGCCTATGCCAGTGCAACACAGGTGCATTAAAGAGGCTGATGTCTCCAGTCTCCAAGCCTTGACCTGCTGTGGAGTAGACAGTCCCACAGCCCTGCTGGAGGAACGTGATAGGGGTTTTGTTCTCCCTCCCTTCTTTTTATCATTCTCAATCACATAATCGGGCTGTTTTGCCTTAGCCAAGATCTAATCAGGAAGGATCTGTTTGACTTTCAGCAAAGTCAGCTTGATGGAAACTTTAAATTGAAAGGCTTTTCCTGACATGCTTGAAAATGGTTTTGCTTGGAATCAGTGTCTGGCTGCATGGTTACAATGTGAGGAGATTTTACAGCTTGAACAGTTTTCCTTCCTCCCAGGGAGATGGAAAAAGCATAGGTAGCCCCTTAGACCCCTCAGTCAGGTGAGATGTAAAGCTGGACACAACCAGGTTCAGTGTCCATGGAAACTGGGTACCTTTTGCAATATTGAAACTGTAGGCCAAATGGGCCACAGGCTGTCATCAAATAGGATTCAAAAAGACCGATGGGGATGGCTGACCTCCCCCAGGGAGGGGAAGCTTGTAGGAGTTGTCTTGTTCATGAAAGTGCTGCTACCCTGAGGTTTGAGGACTACGTCTCTGCTTCAGAAGGAGAAGGGCATGATGTGTGTGTATTCAGTCTCAGGCTCACAACTGGAGTTGTTCTGGTATGGCTACTTCACCTATTTCAGCCTCAAGCTCCTGATTTACATTAAAAGCACAAGGATGCACCTTGTCTTTTCCTTGTTCTTGCATGCTGTGAATGCAGATGTAAGACCTGGGATGAAATCTCAAGTCCATGCTCTCCCTCCCCTCCCCGTTCCTTGCAGTTCCTGTGGCTTAGGGCTATTAGATGGGTGGCCACATGTGAAAAAGTTCCTAAAGGGGGTGAGTGGAGGGAGTTGCTGGAGGTTGGGAGAAAACCAGTGAGGAAGAAGAGGCGGAGGGTGAAAGGAAGGGAGACAGTTGTCTGTCCTGTCTTTTAAACTCAGTGGCTATAGTACAGGCAAGAAGATAACTTGAGTTTTCTCAGTATGTTTAGATGGGTGCTTCTAAGCCTGGAGCAGCTGGTTAGCTGTGTGTCCCTTGCTCAGGAAAAGAGGGGTCTTGGCTCTGCCTTGCACAAGGTTATCTGCAAATATCAATCCTTTCTTTGCTCCATGGTAGAGACCCTTCAATGGGGCCTCCTCCTTGCATCACCTTAATGATTGAAGTGCTGTGTGGAGCTGTCACTGGGCAGGTGTTCGCAGGCCCATTCCCTTGGACTCCTGCCACTGATGAAGCCACAATTGAAGCACATAATGCAAGGACAGCAGTTTTTCATACCCTGATCCCACTGGGGAAGGCGATGGTAGAATGGCTGGTGAACGGGACTGTTGGGGTGATAACAGCAGCTTTGAGATGAGCCCATCTTGAACAAGCCCCAGGTCTTGCGCTGACATGTGAGATAGGTGCTGGCCTGTCTGCAGGGAGGTGTCTCTTCATGTGTGGGAACAGTTTCAGATGCTCCCTGCTACTACTCATTTTCAGGCTTGCTTTTGGGGAGATGACTTTTGGAGCAAGGCGTAGGCAGCAGAATTGACCCTAGACAGTGTACCTTCCTGCTGTTCCCAGCAGGTACTTCCAGAACCCAGGAGACAAAGTCTTTTCAGCCATGCAGAAGGCTTCTTGAAGAGAAATGCATCATGGCATTTTCATTCCTAGACAGCCATGGTTTTCCTCAAGCAAAGCTTTCTTGTGTTTCCCTGCCTCCATCTGGTAGAGGTGACAAGTCACTGAAGAGAGAGAAAATCTTCTGTTAAGTAGAAATCCTCTCTTCAAAAGGAAAAAAATGTATATGAACATATAAAATCCAAGTAGAAATATTTATTTTTTTTCTGGGCTCCACTTGGTTTCATTGTGTTGGTGCTGCTTGTGACCAGTCTTTGCAGCAGTGGTTTCATTCTGAAATCTGCATAACTGCTTACCTGCCACTAGCTTGAAGACAGACAAGCCCAACTTCTCCCTAGGCTAGAGCTGTTTCTAAAGGCACCAGGTAGGCTAATGAATACTCCTCGTGATGAGTTGTAGATTTTGTTTTAATTGAATCTTTAAAGTCAAAAAAAGGGGGTGAGGGGCCCATTAAATAGATTATTTTAATATAGCAATCATATGATACAGGCTCTTCTGTGTTTATTAAAAGGCCTAGACAGCTCAGAGCTCAGCTGTCTGAGAAAAGCCCAGAAAGCCAGCCAGTTTTCGTACTCTGCTGCTGTTTTAGGGCCAGATCTCTCCCTGAATAGCATATTTTTAAGTGGAGATGTGAATTCTTATTAGTCATCCAAACATAGATAGAAACCCATGCATTGTAAACAGAATTACCCTGCACACAAAATGGGTAAAATACTGCAAGGTCTTGTCTTTTCTCTATCAGGTTACTCAGGCATGGTTTTTTTTAAACGTCTACCCCAGTCTCACACAGAGAGACTGAGGAATGCCAAAGCTGCGTGAGGTTTAATTATGCTAGACATGCAACAAGGGGCTTCCCTGGAAAGGATAAAGTTAATAAAACATGGATATGGACTTAATTCTGCTTAAGAAGCAGCCCTGGCAATGCACATTTTAGATGTAATTTACACAGCGTGGAAATTGGGTACAATTCTTAAGAGGTGTCTGCATGCAGACTTTCAAACTCAACCGTGCCTTCCTATTGGAAGAGATTCGTTGCTATGCTGCTGTAAAATGGTGAATTAGGCCATTCATAATTATCGGCCAGGGATGGGCGTCTTTCTTTTCCCCAGTCAACTACAGCAATACACACATATATATTAAAGTGGTATTAAATTTAAATCTCTTCCTTAACTTTCATGCATATGTTTTCAGTAGCTATGCAGATAAAACAGCAAAAAACCTGCGTATACTTCTATCTGTAGTTCGCTCTGTGCATACAGAATTAGTAAAGCAGAAATACGCCTAATGACTGAATCTACAGAATATAGCCCATGGCTTTTGAAGGCTCTATGAAAAGTAAACAGGATATTCTGTTAGCAACCCTGCGGGAATTATTACACTTCACTAAGGAAAGATGCCAATAACCTCCGTTTTGACCTAGATAGATCATTCTGTTTAGGAAGGTAAGGGAATGCAGTTCTAGATCTCTTCTCTGTTCAAGCCACCAGAGCTCTGAAATTTAGCCAGCCCTTCATTTTAAGCCTCAGCACTGGGGACAGAAGAGTTTATTTGTCAAGCGAACAAAATCTCAGAAATGACAATGTCTTGAAATCTTTATATTGGCCTCCTTCCATAGCAAGTGCCTAGTACATAGGCTCCTGTATGCTTAGGGTGTGGGGGGGATATTTAATAAGCATCGCAAGTCTGATTCTCCAACAGCCATGGGGAGACTGACCCTCTGCCTTCTCCTGTGTGAAGGATGGGGCCTTTCTCCACAAACTGCAGGAGGGCATTGGCATGTCTCTCTAGCATGATCAAAATGCTGTCTTGCTTGTTTGTTTTATGAATCAGTGCTGTTCTCTCCTCCCCTCTTCATAGTGCGCACCATGTAACTTTCCACACTGGGACAGACTGGAGGTGAGGAGGGAGCCCAGGGAAAAAGAAACAGGAGAAAAGTTACCTTAATAATTGTATACAATAGAGATTATTGTATCATATTGTGTTACATTAAATTTAGATACATATGTTAAAAAAAAAAAAAAAAAAAAAGTGCCTTAAGGAAAAATTGGCCCAGTTTGGTTGAATAATTCAGCTTCCATTGCTGGCAATGAGGAATGCAGCCCCTGGATTCAGCTAGGGCTAGTTGGTACGGAACAGCATAGGCTACGCTACCCCCAAAGAGGAGTAGCTGATAGAGATGAAATGGGAGATGTTTTGAGCCCCATTTACCCAATTGGAAGTTGCAGGGTTGAACTCCCATTGGCAGAGACCAAAGCACATGGAGACTTTTCTGTTTCACTTAGTAGCCCACCAAAAGTTATGTTTCACCTGCAAGAATGACAGTGCAGGTACATTGTGAGGTTGGCCTTCAGTTCCCCACCTCGAGACCACTCTGGGGTTACTTGGTGTTTATGAAAGCATGGGCTCTCATGGGTGAAGTTGGGGCATGATCCAGAGTGGTGCAGAGCAGATGTGCATGCCAGTAGTGTCACCAGGAGTTTATGGCACTGTACCTGCATTCAGAACCAAACCCGTGGACTCCTTGGCCAACTAAAACGACAGACAGACCTTCATGTTAGGAAATGCAACATTATATTCAGTTTCACAAGCTCTGCTTTAATTCCATCACTGCAGAAGCACAGAGACCTGGGAGAAGGATTTCTTCTTAGAGTTGCAGCAGCTCTCTTTTCAGATTCACAAATCACCAGGAAAAAAAACTACTGTGACCAACTTTATCACTGATTAGGATCATTTTTAAATGCAGAGCTGCTTCTCTTAGTTTACAGCTACACAAGAAAACAAATTGATCACATGCTGAATAACTGAAAGTTATCTAGTATGGGGTGGAATAAACCATCATTCTTTCACCAGTGATTTGAAGACTACAGGCAAAAAAGTATCTTAATATATATATGGAAAACCTCGTTCTTTGGAAGATACCAGATTTTCTCATACCCTTTGAAGGTGAAGCTTTGGATAATTCTCTGGCATTTCAGACCTTGATTCTCTGATTGCAAACAGCTGTCTTTAGGCCATGGCTGTACCTTGTACTGCAACACTCTTTGATGTCAAGTGAAATAATCCAGCAGAGAAAATTAAAATATGAAGCATTTTAGTTACAGGAAAGGGAAGAAAAATCTTTATTGATTGGGACAGTGAAATCTGCTCAAAAAAGTTGGCAGAGGTTAAAAAAAGATCAATAGCCAAACATCTATATTTGCCAAAAGGTTCTGAATATCTTCCTCCCCTGTTCTCTCCTGGGGAACCTGATTCCACCTCATTTTGGCATGCACAGGGAGTAAGAGTGAAAATCAGGAAGTAACGCTGGAACTTAGGTAATCTTTATAGTCATAGCAGGTGGCTGTTTCAGTTGCATTTTTCCCCTAATACATTAAAATAGTTTAGAGATTAAGTTCTTGCAATGAAGCAGTTAAAAAGATTATTTTGCTGAAGTTGGTAATTCCCAGGGGTTGTCACCAACTGGTTTAAACTGTCCTTTTCAGCTGGGTACATGCTTCAACCCTACACCTTCAGGACTGGGTTGGTCTCTTCCTGCCATTGGTACTCGCTAAAGTGTAGTTGAGGCAGGTCTTCTCTCCCCAGCTGAGATCCCGTTTCCTTCCACCCCAACCTCTGTATGCTCCTCCGAGATGCAAGATGCTCATCACTTCCTGCACATACACTTGTTAGCTCTTACTTGAACCTGAAACCTGGAGAGCACCGTTCTTAGGGCAGCAACAGCAGTTACTCATCTGGATAACCAGAGATGTATTTCTGCACCTTAAAATTTTGTTCGGTGCAGCTTTGTGGCTGGAGAAAGGAGGGAGCCCGCCCGGCTCCCGCGGGCCGGCCGGAGCAGACCACCTGCTGATAAACTGGTGGGCTGCCGTGGGACCGCTCTGACCAGACCCATCGCGGCAGCGCCCACCACTGCAGTCGCCTTGCAGGCTCCCCAGGCGAGGCACTGGCTCCCCCGGCAGCTCAGCCCTTGGGGTGCCGGGGCTGTCGCCCTCTCTGTGCTTGCACGGAGAAGCAGGGAAAGCCATGGAGATGGTCGGCTGCTGAGCCTGGGTGCCCGGGCACCTACAGCAAGGGCCGAGGGGGTGGCCGGGTGGCTGCACAATGGCAGGTGGCTCCCCCGAGGGCCGGGCGGGGCTGCGGCGCGGGGGAAGCCCGGCTCCCCGGCTCGGGGGCTGCCCTGCCCGGGCGGAGGGGCAGGGCCGCCGCGAAGCTGCAGTTGCCTCGCTCTGCCTGCGCGATTTTTCTCATCCAAACCTCGATCACGTACGATTGCGTAGAGAAGGGCGAGCTGGAGCAGCTGCAATTCCCCCCGAGCCCGGAGCCCAGCTCCCGGCCGGCACCGACCCGACCAGCCCAGCCCGTCCCGGCGGTTGCGGGGCTCCCCGCCGCCTTGGCAGCAGCCCCGCGTGGCGTGAGAGTCCAGGGGGGCTTCCCCAGCCCCTCCCTCCCCTCTCCTCCCCCCGCCTCGCCTCGCTCCCCCCTTCCCGGGCCGGGCCGGAGGATGCAGACGGGTAGCGGGCGCGGCTCGGCTCCTCCCGGCGCCGCCGCCGTCGGGTGGCACCGCGGAGCACCCTGAGCTCCGCACGGAGCAGCAGCAGCGGCACCCCCCCCACTCTCTCCGCTCTCCTCCTCCTCCCCACCTTTCATCGCTCCTCCCGCCGCTGTCCCCGCCGCGGCAGCTGAGCCCGGAGCCGCCCCGGTGCCGAGAGCTCCGCGGCCTCCCGCCGGGCCGGACGATGTGGGTTGCTGCTGTAGGGGAGAGCCGCTGCCGGGGCAGAGGCGGCGAGCAGGGCTGGGAGAGCTTCGCCAACCATGGCGCTGTGAGCCCGGGGAGCCGAGCTGCGGCGATGTGAGCCCGCACCCGCGGCCGGGGGACTCTTTCTTTTTTTTTTTTTTTAATTTTTATATTTTTTTTAAGTAATTTAATTGCATACCTTCTTTTTCTGTTTGTTTGCTGGCCTGGTGCTTTTTCCCGTGGCTGCTTTTCTGCTTTTTCCTTCCCCTCCCGCCCTCTATGCGAGCGGAGTGGGGAGGGGGGGAATAGAGGAAGAGGAGGAGTGCAAACAGAAATGCAGCGCGGCTCGCCCTGAGCCCGGCCGCGGGTGCGGAGCAGAGCCGCGTCCATGTGCGCGCACTGCCGCGCCGCGCTTCGGAGCCACCGCGCTGGGGCCGGGGCCGGCCACGGGCCGGGGGGACTCTGACTCACCCCACGGCCCCTCGCCGGAGGGAGGCCGGCAGGAGGAAGCGACGCCGCCTGCGCCCGGGCGGAGCGGAGCGGCACGGCACGGCACCGCGCCGCAGGGACCCGCGGATCCTCCGCGAATCCCCTTCCCCACACTCTATCCTTTGGACACAGCTGTCGCCGGCGGACCATTACAAGTGGGACAGCCGCCTCCCGGATTTACAAGCCGCGGGGCGCTGCCAGCTCGGCCAGGGGTCTCGCCGACGGCCGCCCGCGCCGGGATTTGCGCTCCCCGGGGACAGACCCATGGGCGGCGGGGTCCAACGCCCAACCATGGTTGTTAGCCCGGGCGCCCTGCTCCGCCTGGCCGGCTGAGCCCTCCCCGGCGCCGGGACTCGGGGCCGCAGCGCGTTAAGCGGGGCGTCTCCGTCCCCCGTCCCCGCGGGGCGCGGCGGCGGCTCGGCCCCAGCGCCCGGGTGGCGGCCCCCGGAGCGGCGCGGCGCAGGGGGGCCCATGAGCGGCGATGGCAGCGGCTATCGCCAGCTCGTTGATCCGGCAGAAGCGGCAGGCGAGGGAGTCCAACAGCGACCGGGTGTCCGCCTCCAAGCGCCGCTCCAGCCCCAGCAAGGACGGACGCTCCCTCTGTGAGAGGCACGTCCTAGGGGTCTTCAGCAAAGTACGCTTCTGCAGTGGCAGGAAAAGGCCGGTGAGGAGAAGACCGGGTGAGTACGGCTGGTCGGTGCCGTGGAGACCCGCTCCGCGGGGTGGGGCAGCCCCAGACCCGCCGGGATGGCTGCCCCGGCGCTGGGCTCTCCCGGCACCGCCGGGTACCGTCTGGGGACGGGCTTGCTTCGCACACAAGTTTCGCCTGGGTCCTGGTGGTTCTCCTTCCGCGGGTTGGTGGGATGGGTAGGCACCCGCCCGCCGCCAGCATCCCGCCACCGCTGTGAAGCGTGAGCAAAGCGGGTCCTCCGGCGGGAGAGACCCAGTGGCTTCGTTTGTGCTAGCTTAACTCAGAATTGTATTTTTCCACCTCCCTGTAGCCATGTTTTTTGAACAGTCTCCTCTTATTTTCTGCATAGTGACAAGGAAATCGATAAACTGAGGATCAATTAGAATTGTGGTCATTTGATAACTAGATCCATCAAGTGCTACTTCACAAGCAGAGTTGCATAGGGAATTTCATTAGCTTAGAAGGCTACTTAGACAGCAGTTTGCACGGCTGTTACACCTAATATTGAGCTTGCAAGGACCCAGAAATGCTTTTTTGGTAGTCTCCCCCACCCCCCTTCTTTCCTTTATCTTTTTGTGCATGTATGTGCTCAGTCTTGGTTCCTTGTGGAAAACTTCAGCTCTACTGTACGTGTTGCTCACATTTCCACAATGAAGTCCCAGCACCCACAGTTTCAGTTCTGAGTGGAGCTTTGTGTTCTCATCCGTCCTTGGTAGGTGTGAGAACTCGGTACCTGGCAAGAATAGGCCCTCTGCGATTTCTCAGTGGAATTATTATTGACTTCTTCCTTTATATTTTACTGCTATAAATCACCACTAAGGTAAGAAAACAGAGATTGCATTAAGAAGCTGCTGTGATCATGGACTTTTCTCAGGTGTGCTTTAGTATCATGGATAAAACAGAGTGATACTCGTTTACTCACCTCTTTGGGATGTACCATCAACCTGTGTAATCCTCCCATGTTTTCCATATATGTTAGTATTTTGTTTTTCATGAGTCTCTTCTTGAAGCCCCTTCTCCACACCTGAAGTCTACCCGTCATGCCTCTACAGCAAGGTGTCAGAGCTAGCTCTTCTGGTCTGTAGTTTGAGGTACAGGACCTGTACTCAAGTGAGGAACAAAAAGAAGTAGGAGGAAAGCCTCTCACATGTAGAATGCCATTTACTGTTGTCAACAAAGGGGAAAGAAAAATTATTTTGTATTGCTGTCAGCACTCTTGATCCATAGGCTGTGGGGCAGGGACTGTATTTAGCTTCAGGATTCACAATGCATGGGTTAGGCAGGGAAAACCACTCTTCAATGGTCTGTTTTAAAGCAGTTACCAAAAGAGGATGCAAAATATCTGAAATATAGCATGGCTTGAAATATTCAAAGGGAAAGAAATGGCCCTTTTTTTCATTTTCTCAAGTTATGATTAGTGGTAGCTTGCTGGACCACCCTAAATATTAGTTAAACTGTGAGCCCATTCTGAAAGAGGGCTCTTGCCCCAGAAGTGTGGTCATTTTGTGTCAGGAATCACTCTTTGTAGGATCATGAGTGGGACCTGGGAGTCTCATTGGTGAAATTCTTCCCCATTCCTATTTCCTTCTCATCTCCATCTGCTAATAAATGAGGTCCCTCAAGGGCTAAAAAGGGCTGGGAAATCTGAACTGTTAGCTGGATTCCAAGATGCTTGATCTCACTAAAGTTTGAGTGACCTTTGCAGCAGGGTGTGGTTGGTGAGGCTTTTTGTTGGTCTTATCACAGCGCTCCCAGCTGCACAGATCCAATTCTGCTTCCTTTGGACTCACTAAATGCCTGTGAAGAATTGATGAATTCTAAGAATTCCCTCAACTTGCATGGACTTTGATGCTCAGGAACGTGTTCAATAACTTACAGACCAGAGTGACTTAAGGAAGACTTTTTATTGACTTAGAAGAGGGATCAATGCTACTCAGTGCTGTAAAAATAGAGCTGTTCAGTCTTTAGAACTGTCAGTCAATCATTTGTAACCAGTACTGTATTCATTTTATAAAAATAAAGATGTAGATGAATTAAGATGCTTTGAAAAAAAGATCAAGTGTCCTTTCCTAGGCTATGGACTATGGCTGCTTTCATTCCCATTATGCATCTTTTAAATAGAGATTTATTTCACTGGTACATCTTATTCCTGGACTCAGGTGTGCTGCTCAGAAGGCAGCATGCCACTGACTTTGCTGCTACTTGGATTGTTTTTTCAGGGAGTGTATTGTACCTAGATAAGTTACTCATTGCAGAGGCTCTTCTGCAGTATGGAGACCTGTAGAAATATAGAGGCATAGAAAATGACACGCAAATGAAATGAAACTGGATTAAACAAATGTGCATACATTGTGCAGTGACCCACAACTCTAGTGATTGTGTACTTGATGGTATGCTGGCTCAGTAGTTTGTAAGTGAGTGAAAGGAACTTGAGAAACAGCCATGTTCAAAAGGGGTACCGTCCCATTTGGAAATGGTATGGTGCTAGGGGAACTATCTTTACCTTTTTAAACATGACCTTGTTTTATGGCAATGGGGAGAAACTGCAAAAATATTTTACATTTACAAAGTGTTTTTCAGCTGTAGTACTCAACAAGCTCTACCAAATAGAGAGGATTCTTTCTGTTTTACAGAAGGCGAGACCAAGGCACGAAGCAGTTCCCTGGCACAGAGACCTAATTCCTGATGCTTGCTCCAAGATGCTGTGTTTCGGGGTGGAGGTGGCCTTCCATCATGCCACAGCAACTGAACAGCAAAGCTGAGGAGTTTCGGGTACTTGCAGGAAGGGGAACAGGCTGGACCATCAGGCACAGCATCTGTGGGGGTTGATGGAAATCTTATCTGAATGAAGCCCACTGAACGGTGTTGTTACTTGGGGAAATCGTATTTGAATTTTGGCAGCTTTGGATTAGGCAGTGCCAGGCACTGTGTAGCATTGTCTCTGACCCTTCAGGAATTGATTGCTTTTGTAGATGAGTTTTCAGCTCAGAATGTGGAGCTCAATCTCAAACACATTTTTTAGCCCAGGAAAAAGGGGAAAAAAAAGTTAAAAAATCTGCCTTTTCCCTCCTGGGCCCTTCCCTCCTCTCCCCTCCCCTTCTCCCCCCAGCCCCCCGTTTGATACATATTTTGTGTTCCTCCATGGAAAGGATGCTTTTCCTGAAGGAGATCTAAAGGCTTCTTCTAAAGTGAAGGAAATGGCTCACACATAGAAAAAAAAAGCAGTAACTTAAAACATTAAGTTTTAATGTTTTTGCAGTATTTCTCATTTTGAATAATAAATGGAGATTAGGAATTTAAAATATATGTATGTAGATATTTTTGCAGCAGTATAAGTAAAATACAAGAACAACTTTAGTTGAAGGACACAGAAGGACTTTGTTCGTTTGGAGATTGGTTTAAAACATTTGAGAAGTCTGTCATCTCTGCAAGCTGTTAAATTCCCCAAGTTAAATCCTGAAGTCATTTCTGATTTTATGCAGGGTGAAAATGATGATTGAAGCTCATGGTAAAAAACACCTTTTCAGCTCCCTGTTAAATTTGTCATAGTCCTTGCCTGCTTTTACGGAGTTGTTCATCTCAGAACAGCTGTAATACCTCCCTAACCTGTGGAATTCGCCCCTCTTCCTCCTTCTCCCCTCATTGCTACAGTGTCTTCATGACAGCTACACTGTTTCTGTGTGTAGCTGCTGTCTGTAGTAGGATTCTGGCTGGATCCTAGCACTTTTCCATAGTATATGTATGCATATCTGGGTGTGCATCCAGCCAAGGGGGGATGGGGGGGTCTGTCACATTCTTCTGCCTACTCTTCTACAGAATATGATGCTGTGTCCCATCTCTAAGGAATGGCTGGAGAGAATGGAAATGGCTGGAAATCCTGGTATCACCTGGCCAGGAAGAGCTCTTAGAAGTGCTAGCTGAGATGAGGGCATGTATGCCAAGTAGCCGGCCAAAGAAGAGTCAGATAATGTCAGATAATGTCAGAGGGAAGAGGCACAGCCTTGAGGGCACATGTCCTTCTTGTTCGGGGCAGTCTGGCATCAGTGAGCTCTGCCATTGGTGTTTGTAAGCTCCTTCTGCGCCTGCTGGTGCTAATGAACACCACAATAACCAGGAGGGGGGAAAAGGCTCCCTCCTGCTCATGACAGCTTGGCAGATGGGTTTCATTTTATCAAATTGATCCCTGGGGGTGGTATCACACACGTTCGTGACTTGCAGATGTGGTGACTGTCACGGTGTGTGTCTATGCTTGGTTACTGGGGGGGGTCAGATAGCAACCCTGAGCTCTCTTGTCTCTAAAATCTGGGGAAGAACTGCAGGCTCCCAGCTTTCTCTAAAATACTGAGAACACAGCTATCAGCCTGTTTCACAACACAGCTTGCAGGTGAGCATGTCAGTTAGTAAGCCACTTTGTAGAGTTCTAGACTAGATATGGTTGATGCCAAGAAAATCTGTGGAAGTCATCCAAGCTCCTAAAGGGATGGATATCTTCTCTCCCCATGGCCTCAGGGGTAGCTGTGCTCGTGGGAGCAGTGCAAATTATTAGCCAGCAGAGGAGGTTCACCATTAGAGCAATATAAATGATTGATTCCTCTATCACTAGCCAAACGGAAAAGTCAGGGTGAAAAGAGGCTCATGAGTGATTATTTTTCCTCCCTATAACATACAAGATCCATATAAACCAGTTTATCGTTGACTGATATACCTGTTTTTTGGAGGGGAAAAAAGGAACAATTTCATTTGGAAGATATTTAAATATGTATTTTTCTTTAACTTTCAGGTATACTTCTAAATGAAATGTTGCATTGAAATAAAAACCCCAAAAGCTTCAGTTCCAAAAATACCAAAATGAAGACAAGATTTTCTTCCTTCCTTCCTTGCTTTGCTTAATTCAGCAAGAATTTAGAATAGTTTTCCAGACCAGAACCAGATACTGCATATTTTAACAGATAAGCTATCTATTACAAAAAAATGTCAACAGCTTGACTCGGGCAGTGTGGAGAGCAGCGCTGCCACAGGAGCTGAAGAGATTGTAAGAATCTCGCTTCTGTGAGAGACAAACATGATCATGAGTCTCACTGTGTTGAGGAGCAAGTGCAAGCTCACTTGGGCTTAACTTCTTTCCTTCTTTCTGCTCTCCAAATGGGCACACCAGAAAGTGCCAGATAGCACGGTGGCCAGGTAGGCGTTTGTTCCATCCTTCTGGCATTTGTTCTATTTGATCCATCCCTCTGAACAGTCATGTGCACATTATTTCTGGGAGTTTCCTACTCCCGCACAGTTGAAGCCAAGCTGTGATTTATTATTAAAATCAAAGCAAGGATTTTTACAAGCAAGGCATGTAAGAGATTGACATCCCTTTCGTATTTGCAAGCTCTATGGCTTGGCAGAAGGTAACCAAGAATACAGAAGAGAACAGGTCAAGGAAAGCAGCTCCAAAGAACTAACCTTTAAATAAACATATGTTTCCGTATGTTCCATATACTCTCATAGCACCATTGCCATGGCCGGATTATTGTTGTGCCTTAATCTTGGAAGCCTCTTGTGAAGAGACCTGTACCAAAACTCATCTACTCTGTACCTGGGCTGCACACACTGCAGTCTGTCAGGGAACTGTACCGTTATATGTTGTTCTCTTGTTCAGTACATGGTTCATTTCTACTTCCTAGCTAACCCAATATTATTCATATTAATACATTAGCATGTCTAAGCTTTAAGCAACTACTACATCTGCAGTTTTACCTTTGCCCTATTCTGACATGTAGCAGAAAGCTGAAATATCTTGGCCTTTCCAACGGCTGGTTTTACTTTGCATCTCTATTAAAAGCTGTAGTAGAGCCACAGACACACTTTGTGCCCCCCACCAAGCAAATGCCAATAACAAAGGCTCCCGGAATAAATGATTTTTAAAGCGGGGTTTATGCTTTGAAGGGAGTCAATGTGGACACTGAATTTTGCTGCATGGTAGCAGGACTGTAGGCCTACAGCGTCCTGACAGTACTGTCTCTGAAAATAGCAGCTACAACATATTTTTAAATGATAAACCAGAAGGCAGCTTTCTAGAGAGCTGTGGAACACGACTGTTCAAGCAGACCACTCTGGCTGTTCCAGCCCCCACGCTGCAGCATAGGCAAATAACTGTGTGCTTGTTCCAAGCACTGATTTGGGGCTCTCTGAAACCCTGATGGAGCTTACATAGTTGCTGAGAAAATTCAGCTGGATATGTGCTGACACCTGTCAGACACCTCTTCTGTTCTGTGCTCATTCTAGGATGTCCTGGCTGAAGGTGACAGAGGGACAAAGCCATGGCTTGAAGGCAGGGTGGTGGCCTGAGTCCTTCTCATTCTCAAGGATGAGCTGATGGCTGGTTCCATGCAGCAGCTCTGGGCATTTCTGCTCTCTGCCCTTTCCCAATGGAATGGACTGGGCTGCAAGATGAGGGTTAATGCTGGAAACAGCATCATCACTGAATGGGGCTTTGCAGCTCTGTTCCTGCATTTGCTTTGTGGCTCTGGGTTTGTCCCTTTCCCCCAGTATCATGGGGAGATGACTGCGCCAATGTGCCTGGGTTCACACTAAGGAGATGCTGTATTGGGCTGTGCTGCTTCTGTCAGAGCTCTAAGTTTGGAGGAATTATGAGCTCAGTATTGACCCTGGCTTGGGTCAGGGCAAGGGTGGAGGTAGCAATAGCAGTTCCTCTCCTTTCTCGGCCATGTGCATCTGTTGTACCTGAAGCTGTATGTGGGAGGAAGGACGGATTTTGTTCAACGGACACCTCCTTCAGAGTCTGACTTGCATTGGTGCCCCCTTCTCCTTCAGTGTCACGGAGCACAAGGATGAACTCTAGTTTGGATGGTGCTTGGCACCACCATGTTCCCAAAGAGAAACGCTCAGCTGGGGACCTGTGGCCCTTCTGTGGCCAGAAGGTGGGCGGCCATGGTGAAAGGAGGGGAGTGGTTATTTTGCTGCCTGCCTGTGCTTCCCATCCTTCTTTCTGGGGCCTTTTCAGTGTGACAGTTCATGTTCGGAGTGCTCGACTCCACTGAAAGATGCCAGAAAAGGGGAGATGTGAAGTGGCTGGTTGCCTCCAGTGGTGGGGGCTAGATTTAAGGATGAAGGTCCAGGGCTAGATACAGCTGCTACAGTGATGGAGAGCACAGGGATTCTCCCTCATCCCACAACAGCATCCATGGAGCATGCTGTGCAGAGCCTTCTCCCTGTGGCATTCCTGTCTCACCTGTGCTCTGTTAAGGGAATGTGTTACATGCAGTGGACTTTTCTATGCTGTGAACTGCCAAAATATCCACAGAGAGGCAATATAATTCCATTACTTGTTCCTCTTTCCCAGCTGAAAAGTGATTGTGGTCATGATAAAGACAACCTCCTCCCCCCCCCCCAAAATATTCTTTTCTTGAAATATTTAAGCAGTTTGGATTGAAATGAAAGAAGAAAAGAGCCACGTCTTGGGGTTAATAGAACCTGCTTACTTAATTGATATTTATCTAGTACAGCACAGTTTGCAGTCCTCTCCCCTTGCTGGCTGCACAGATAGTTTTTTTGCTTAGCAGTTGCCACTCATATTGCCCAAACTACTAAATATATACATTTCCTTTATTCTCTGAAGCAAAACTGTTTGCAAAAGGTCAGGCGTTATGGGACTGCTGCAAGTGAAGCCGGGCTTCAAAGAGCCAGTCCACATCTTCCAGAAAATTGAAAAGCAGTAGAAATTAGCAAAAAGACACAGTGGTTTTGGCTTCCAGGAACTGGCTCATGGTTGGAAAGCAGACTGCGGTTGCTGAAGGTTGCTCCCCAGGGACTTGTGAGCAGCTGGGTTGCAGGGGATCATGCATTAGCAGGTGAGGGGCTTGGACCATCCATCTGCTCCTGAGCCTGTCCTTTCCCTGGCACAGGTCCTTTAATCAGACCCAGGTCTGAATTGCTGGCTGCCTGGAACCTCCGCCTCAGTTATCGATCTACAGCAGTTCATGTGGGTATCCTCTCGTGACCGACATGCCATTCTTGTGGGGATTTTCTGTGATGGTGGCTAAAAGGGTTGGCAGAGCGTGTGGTATAACCACCAGTTCTCTGCTGGCTTTTTATAGTTTGGTTTTATGCTCTTCGGTACGGGGTCTGCCTGCTGGCTGACACACAGCATCGTTACTTAAAAATATATAAATATTTGTTTTGGGTTTTATTTCATTTCCTTCTGTGCCACTCCTATTTTCTCCGCTTCCTTAAACATTCTTTCTATTATTTTTCTCTCTGTTTCTTCAAAAGCACAGCTCTACTTTCCATTAAATAAATCTTAGTTTTTAGAGCAAGAGCCCGATAGTGGCTCCTGATTGATTAGAAACCATGTTTGAGAGCATCTTTGCCCTGAGCCCTCAGGCAGGGAGTTGCTCTCAGGCAGCTGGAGGAGATGGAGCTGTGTTTGGAGCCCTGTTAGAGAGGCAGATATTCCATTTTTGCTCCATCTGCACTGTGTCATCCTGAGCACGCGCATCCCCAGGGAAGGAGCTCACTGCTTGCAGCTCTCTCCCAAGATGGCAGTGGTGTGGCTCGTCAACCTGCCTGTCTTGCTGGATACCTCGAGGCCACCTGACATCTGGAATGAGGTGTTTGTAATGAGATAAGAACCATGAAACACCATCCTTACTTAAAACAGAGCTTTAGATGGAATGAGGCAGATGATGGCTTTCTCACACCACAAGTGTTTTCATTAGGTTGAAGGAAACTTCTGGCTCAGATGGAAAACTAAAATCATTCTGCAGGTAAAAGAAAGTGTATTTTCACAAAGCAAAAGGAAAGAAGAAAGAACTTTGAGTCACATGGTGGGTTTTGGCCATTTTTAGCATGAACTTGCTCTTTGAAGTGTAATGTTGCTTTAAACCGGAGTGGCACAAGCAGCACATTTTCTTTATGCATTGGGGTGTTGTGTAAGATTTGTCAAAATTCAGTAACATAATTTTGGGTCAAAAAATGCTTGCAAACTGCTGCAGGAGTGTATAAGCTGCAGTAGTACAGTAAGCAAAAAAAAAAATTACAACCTGACTGATTCAAGCTTTGATTTTTCCACATCACAGGCTCATTACCTGTTAAATAAAGAAGTCTCACATATCTCATCCATTTGGAAAATGCTGCGGGAGTGCATGAGGAATACCATAACAAAAAGGGACATTGTTGCCTGGTGTTATTGAACACTTTCAGAGTGATGATGGGACCCAAATTTTATTCTGAGTTGCAATTCAGTGATTACCTAGGGCTTTTCTGTGAGCTGGTGTTGGTAGGACCAGGTACCCTCCCCAAGACCGATAGCATCTTACATGATTAATTTCTGTTCAGTGCTTGTTGATAGCAAGTTCTGTCCATTTTCTATTTTAATGAATTTACTTTTCTGGCCATGCAGAGAAGGGTGGAGGATTGATGTAGTTGTTTCTGTGGCGTGTTTCATTTGCGTGAGGGACTCCTCAGCATTTCTGCAGTATTTCAGGCCTGTTGGATTGATGGGGAAAGTGGAGAGATTTAGCATCTGAGAATAGCACAAATCACAGTGCTGTGGCAGGTGTGATCAGCAGGGATGGCGTCTGCTCTGTTCGTGTAACGACTGTTAGTGATCTGGTGTTTTGTGTGGGGCACTTCAAGGTGAGGGGATCTGGGGACTCTGTCATGGACCTCTTGAAAAACTTGGGGTGCAGAAGCATAATAACGTCACCGAGTTGTCGCCACCTAGGAGAAAGGCTGAGAAGACCCCTGAGGTTGACTAGTCCAACCACAGCCCTGCACTCACACCAGATGTACATTCCCCAGACAGATGTTTTTTAACCTGTTTTTTTACATCCTCTCATGGAGCAAATTCTAGGTAGAAAGAATTTCCTGGTATCCAAACTGAATCTTTGTAGGAAACCAGGAAAAAATCTGGTTAATTGACAGTGAAGAACTTTTATGTTGCACATTGGAATCAACAGAACAAAACACAGCCTTTCTAACACCATCAAAGTGCTTCCACAAGATAGCCCAGGATTTCTGACCCATTTAAAAAAATCCTTAGGACGTGTGGCCCTGTAAAAAACCCTCTCCCGCTCCATCCCTGTTAGTAGGGTGAGAGGTGCTGCAAGCATGGGGAGAGGGCAGAGCTATTTTTCTATTTCTCATTCCTGCCAGCTCCAGGCAGCAAAGCTCAGCAAACAGCATTCCCAGGCATCATCCTCCAAGCCTGCCTTTCCACCTTGGGGATAGGCAAAGATGTGGCCCCTTCTTTGCTGGTAGGAGATTTGAGCTCAGTCATCCCTCAACCCAAAAGCTCTGCAGGGTGAGGGTGTTTGCTAAATCTTCATGCAGCACTTGAGTTCTCACTGCTGGCATGGCGGAAGTCTGGGTTTTACTCCTGATGTTCCGGTTTGCACAGCCCATGGGGGCCAAGGAGAAGCCCCAATGAAGGGCCACTCACTCAGATTGTTCATGGAGTCATGTCTGCACCCAAATGAAATGCACTTTGCGATTGTGGGCTTACACATAATATTTATGCTATCTTCTGTTTCACTCTGGGTGAATATGCTGTAATTTTGGCTAATTACACAATATGTCAGGAATAATTGCAGGGTGTTCCTCAAAATAAATAATATATCTGCTACCCATACTTATGAACATGTGTTAACCTTCATCAGCCAAGGCATTGACTGCTGGAAAGTGACAGTTTAGCTGCTTTTCCATTAAACCTACAGCTTCTTTTCCGTTAAACCTCTCATATTTTTTAATTCCCTTACCTGAAAAAGCTCACCCTGCATAAATTCTGGAAAAGCCCTACATCTTTCCTTCATGCTTTCCGTTCCTGTCAGGCTTTGGTTTTCTCCTCATTTGAGCTCAAATCAATACCAGTGCAGAAGATTGCTCTTTAAAGGGATATGTTTTGAAATTTTGACTGCTGGTAAAACACACTGAATCAACAGAGCAACACAAACCATGTCCTGGGGGAGGCAAAGACAAACCCATGAGTGTAGCTGTATGAAGAATTGATTTTTTTAGTTCTCTGGTCAAATGAAAGAAGTTTCTGGGAAGGAGGGGACTCAGATCCAATGCGATATTTCATCTTACTTAAAATGAAAGTTTGTCTTTCATCTCCAAGTCTTTTAACATCATTTCCAAACAAAGCATTGTCTCCAAAGAAAAATATCAAACTTGTCCTCTTTTCAGATGTCCTTTTTTTCCCTGTTAATGAGATGGAGTTCATGTATAGCTTCAGCTGCTCTTACTCTGAATTTTTTAGCAAAATATGCAGCTAGACAATTCTACCCAGAGGCAGTCAGCAGTTCTCTGCCAAAATAACTGGTGGCATTTAGGCGATCCCATTGTTTTTGCCTGCAGTGGTCTTTGGGGACCTTTTTTGTCCCCGCAGTGCTGGAAATGGCTGTCTTGTTCTTAGCTTGTGTGCAGAGTGGGTAGCTCGTGTGTCATGTATGTTATTTGGCATTTGCCTTCTAGGAAAACTCATTCAAGACTTTGGACCTTTTTACCCTTTAGTCCTGGACCTTAGATGGCTGTCACATGGGATCTGGAGCTTGGAGAGTGAGTGAGCTGAAGGGTGACTTCTCTAAGTCCTAACATCCATCAGCTCCTAGGAAAAGGGTGGTCTGGGAGACACATGTAGCAGTGGTCCCATGTTGCACCCACCACTTTCAATGCTTTTTGTGACTCCTTTCTCTGCCCCTTACCTCGGACTTGTATTAACATCTGTGTAAAACTGATTCCCTGGGTATGACAGGGCTGCATAAATGCCAGTGCTGTGCAACCGCACCTTTTCCACCTACTCAGCAAGTGAGAAATCAGACTTCCCTGGAGGGACTCATCTTTGTAAAAGCAAAGCAGGCGTAGTGCAGAGTTTTACACATGTCTGCTCCTTGGTAGGGGGTGCAGGAAAGCAGTTGTGCGCAGTGCTGAAGGACTAATTACTATTCCTCCTTGCAGGCATCAGCACAGGAAAGGAAATCACTCCTCTGGATGCTCTTTTTTCTTACAAGGTGCCATTCTGCTCTAGTGACTCACTGACGGTGACAGGAGGCAATTGCTTTGATAGGTACTGTCATTGGCTTGAGCCCATCATCCGTCTGAGTTAGTGAAATGTCATTTTGGAAGCTTGTCCTTCAAACACAGAGGCTATCCCTGTCAGCACAGCCTGTTATTTCATGTAATGCATCCTGGAAGCACCAGTTGTCTCTCTGTAGTTATTAGCCCTGGATGAAGATGCACACTTGAGATAAGTAAATGCACGAATGTGCCGTGCAGCCCTATTGTCCTAGAGTAATTTTCTCCTCAAAAGAAATTCCCTGTAGTTGGAGGGTAACGCTAACCCTGTAATTACATTGAACTGGAGCTGGGCATTGACTTCATTCTGCACCGTTAGTAAGAGAGCTGAGATCAACTGTTTGGTGCCACCAGAGTCACAAACATCGGGAATAAATCTTAGTGTCAGTCAGTCTGTTTACATCTCTGCATCCTACTCACCGACCGGGTGATGTGCCCATGTATTAAGCTGAATGGCTGTATCTAAACAGAAGGGGGCTGTGGCAGCTTTGAGTGGTGGGGCTGGATGCCCAGCTTTGCTACAGAGCCCCTGCTAATGCTTGAGCAGCTGCCGTTGCCCACTGTGATGTGACTTTTGCGCAGGCAGCCTGAGGAGGCATCCAAATGCAAATGCCCACCTACACTGCTCACCTCTCTCGGCTCTGCAGTTCCTTTGTCCTCTCCCTGCCCGTTATTCAGAATGCTATAGGCTGCCTTGCCTAGTCCTTCTGGGCCACCTGCTTGCAGGCTTCCTTGAGCAGAGTGTGTCCTTCTTCTCTGAACACTTTTGCTGAGTTAAGCCACAGAAGCCGTGGAAAATGTTTTGCTCAGTTGGGAAATGTCATCCTTGCCTCTGCCTGTGTACTTTTCTGCACTCAGTGACTCCCATGGGAGCTGCAAACGCTCAACACTTTGCAGCAGGATTTCCTGCCTCCGAACCAGAGTGACACAGTTAAAGTGTCCTCCAGGATCCCTGCGTGTGGCTCAGGAGGCTTCCACCTTCTTCATGCATGACTCACTATAGGTGCAGTCATAGGCACCTGTGTGAGGTGTCTGCTAAAGACTCACACTTTGCTGTGGTCACAGCATGGAAGAGTTTGGCAAGGCATTCTGCCAGAGGAATGCACCCTTAGACTTCAAGGACGGCAGTTTCTGGCACAGCTGTAAGTGCTGTTATTCCTGAGCTTCCCAGCTCAGGTGGATTCAGTGAATCATTGTAGTGAGTTGAGCTATTCAACTTACGCCGACAGTGATGCATTTCATTGAAGACAGCCACTTACTTCATCTTAACTCCAAACACCCTGGAGAACTTAGTAGCTCCTGTCTGCAAAAAAACCTCAACATTTTTCTCCCTCAGCAATTCATCTTCTCTTTCTCCTCGAGTTCTCTGTTCGTGCCTGTCACCCTAGTAATCTGCGTGGAGCTCACTGATGCTTTTTTGTGCCAAGTTAATACAAGTCTTCATTAATACTGTACTTCTGAAGGAGGGATTTAGGTGCCCTTCTCTGTCTGCATGTATTTGCAGTATTTGGCTTATCGAGTATTCTGGAACCCATCCTTTTCAGGAGAGGGGAACTGCAGTTTCTGCGGTGCACTTTAAATGTGGAGTTAATCTAAGTAAATTAGGAGCAGTTTATGCTCTGACTTGAATGCTGGATTTGGTGTGTTACGGATTTGAGTGCTGGTTGGCTGAGTCATAAATCAACCTCCCATTATGACAGCTGCATCCTGAATGGGGGAAAATAAGAATAATGGAATGGGTGAATTCCAGGCTAAAATGTTTAATTGCAATAAATAAATGTTTAACGAACATTAAGATGAAATATGCTCCTGAGATATATTACAGTTCCTGCGTTTCCTGTCACATCCTCAGCAAAACTGTTGCACAGGCACAGAAGAGACTTAGCAGTATGCCCAGCCATGGTTCAGATCATGGCTGGAAATGCTTTCTCCCTTTGCCAATCCTATGCCCTTAGCAGGTACCAGAGGGACTGTTTCGGCAGCCTGCTGCTGGCGTCTCTGACAGCCTTGCTGTGCTAAGACCAGGCAGAGGCTTTGGGTCAGAATGTGTCCTGCTGCAGAAAAAGAGAGCAAATAAATGGGCAAGTCTCCTGTCAAAATCACACAGTAGGTTCCCTCCTTCTACCTTGTTGTGGGTTGCTGAATGTAAAATGGCTGCTTGCCATCTGAGCTAGCAGAGTCCTCTGTGTTTGACAGCTCATTGTTCAGAGAACAGTAGTCCCAAGCGCTTCAGAGTTTATGCCATGACCAGCACAGAGTACTGCTGTGACCCAGCACAGTAACTTCTGGAGTGGATTTAAAAACAGTTCTACACCAGCAACCTCAAGAGGAGGCCTGCCTGCCAACCAGAGCGTCTCTATAAGTTACAAGAATCCTTGGAACTAGTGGCTTAAATCCCAGAAAGGTCACTAAACCCTTCATCTTTTCTAGAGATCATTGAAAAGCAGCCCTTCCGGGATCCCTACCATTGACTCAGAGGGTTCAGGTTAAGGTGATTTCTGTGAGTAGGGTCTTTATGAGTCCCTTTGCATTTCCCAGCCCAAACCAAAGTGGGGCCTGGGTCGCTGCAGCCTCAGGTCATTGTATTGTCAAAAGAGGTGTTCTATGAATTGCAAAAAATGAGGCTATGACATACTGCCCTTCCATGATGGAGTCTCCATTGGAAACCAGTCCTGTGCCCTATTCCTTGGTCCCCCAGAGTTCAGGGTTTGGACTGAACTGAGCTACACTATGGTGCTTGATAGAGCATAGGGTTCCTCACCCATGGGTTTATGCTGCTGCACATGACCTAATCATGTTTGTGCTCCTGCTTTGCTGATGGGAATAAGCAAGAGTTAGTGCCCTCAGTGGGGCTTTGATAATGCAGCATTGGTGTATAATCTCATAGGTCCTCTCTGCCCTAAGGGGAGTTACTCTGCTTGCATGTTCTCTGTTTTCCAGTTAATGAAGTGAGCAGAACTAAAAGAAAAGGTCACTAAAGAGCCAGTGATATTTCTGATAAGAGGTGTTTTGGCCAGTGTTCCTGCCAGAGATCTTGTTCTTTTTCCCATAGCACACAGTAGATATCTTCAGCAATATCTACAGTTTGAGGGCGAGGGAAGTGGCTCTGCAGAGGAGCTGATTTGGACATGATCCCCTGGCCTTCTGGAGATCAAACAAAGCATGTGTGAGAACCCAGCAACTATCATGTCCTTGGCAAGCCCCAGGAGAGTGAAAATTGTCATATAGTTGTACAATAAGGAAGGAAGCACAGCAGCTAATGAGAACTAAGATGACTTTAAGGCTTAGCAGCAGGATAGCTGAAATGAATAACAGCAGCATCACATTACCATTTAAATAGAGACAAGGAGGTTAGCAATCAGATCATGATTTAGTTAGCCTCAGATGTGTCAAAGGGTACAGAAAGTTAAAAGCAGAGCAGGCAGAGCAAGTGAGTTTGGCCTGTGGAAAAGGGAATAAACAGGATGTCTTTCAGGGAATGTGTAGTGAGTTGGTCACTAGATGACTGCTGTAAGAAGGGTTATCCACTAAAAGCCATGTCTTCACCCTAGGGAAAGCTAGAGTGGTGGATGCTGTAGACCAGGAACACAGCCATGGTTTAGCTCTTGCTCCCTGTTACTATCATTGCTCTGTTCTGACCTGTGGCTGTGTCCAGTGGGAATGCTTCCTCGGCATCATGATCTTATTCTGCACCTTCTGGAAGCCCCGCATGTGAAGGATTTGTGCTCACTGAACCTGCATGAGAAGAGGATCCATTGAGCTTTTCTCTAGCACTCCCCCAGCCCTGAGCAGCTGTGTAAGGGCAACCAGAACAGGATCTTCAAAGTAAGCATCCTAAAGTAACCAGTATTGCATATAAAATGAGGGTAAAAATATCCCTTTGCATATTGCATGGAAATCCTGGTAGCATGGAGTCTGCACTGGGAATACATTCTGTGTGGAAATCTCTTGTGTTTAGCCTGTACTTTGGGATCAAGGCAGTTATAACTTCTTTCTTAAATCTATTCTGAATTACTTGATTTTGTGTTTAGGGAGACATTAAGTTGGTGCTGAGGTCTTGTCCACATTAGTTCAGTTCTATTTCTGCTGGGAAAGCTGCTTCTACAGCAAAATAGAAGAGTGTATGGAGCAGCCTGGGTGGGAGGAATAGGTTTATCTTGAGTATTGCTCCTTTAAAAGCAAGGGATCTGAGTTCCCCTTGCTACACAAGAAGGAGGTTAGAGAAAGAAAATGCTTGTTCTTCTATCTCTTATTGATTATAGCCTGGAGCAGTATTAAGGGAACTTCAGTCAAATGAAAGTATCATATCAAGGTTGTGGGGTTTTAATCCCCTGCCCAGTGCTTCAATAAGCACTGGGAATATTGCCTGCTGGGGAGGGTTGTTCTCTTTCACTTGTAATTGCAAAACTGTGAGAAGTTCTCAGTCTATTTCGTTGCCTTTATGCCTTCTGGCCTGACTTACTGGAGTGTTCCACTGTCCTTGTTTGACAAGGAGACCTACTGTTTTGAGATTTTTCTACGAACTGAGTTTTTAATATGATTGCTACAGCATAAGGGATAGCAATGCTGGAAGACTGTGATAAAATTGCTCTGTAAGTGGAAATAAGTGTTGTTAAAATATATAATATGACAAAAGTAGGGAGTCTCTTAAAAGTCATGTGCAGAGTTTTGCCTCTGGGGTAGCAGGAAAATTCCTGTCCTGTAATTATATGCTTCCCTCTTCAGATAATAACTCTGTAGTGAAGTCTGGGGAGAAAGATGAGTAAAACCTTGTTCCTTCTTAAAAGCTGCCTGCATCTAAAACTTTGTCTGTAGGCCTCCCAGCCACACTGCTTGCTGTAGGAATAACACACTGCAATATCCCACTGTATGCCCAGACATGAGACAGGAGGTTCCCTGGTGGGAGGCAGTTACTCTGCCAGCTATTGTAGCATAGCTTTTTATGTTCAAGCTGGTCCCTTTGCAGCCAGTGGGGAGATGCAGGTGGATTCAGGATCCTATGGAGCTGGCCTGGCTGTTGATTTTTGGGATGCAAAGGGAGCTCACTTCAGGTGTAGACATAGCTGCACTAGATGGGACAAATCACCCATTGCCTAGATATCTCCCTAACCATCCTGGGCTGTGCTCTGTGTTAGAAAAGAGAACTTGATGCTGGCTGCGCATGTCTCTGCTGCTTTTGTATTTAGTTTGGGTAGATACTCAAAGGAGCAGCTGCTCACCAGCTCTTCTCTCCTCTTGAAAGAGACGAAAGGAAATGCAGGAACAGGTGAAGGAGAAATCTGTATGTCTCCAAAGTGATTTCTGACCCTTTGGTGTCTGGAAAAGACATTTGGTTGGTGGTGCTGCAGGGCATTCTAAATGAGCCAGGGTAGCAGGGATGCTCCTGCAGAAGAGGTGTGAGTAGATACAAGAACGCTGCTGCTGTCAGACTGTGTTAGGGCTAGGAGGAACATGGTGGTTTTGAGTGCAGCTTAGAGCTATACTCAAAACTGAGAGCTCTGCACTTCACTTGCTTGGAGCTTGAGCTTGGGCATGAGCCTCAAACTTCACCAAAACCAGGCCAGGTCAAGAAAAAAAAGCACATGTAAGATAAGATTTCTACTCCAACCTAGGCAGGCATTGACTCAGGAAAGCCTAGGATTATGAAGAGGGCAGTCATTAAAGCTTGAATTGGACCTGACCATGTGCCTATGTTGGATCAGTAACAAAAAGGGACCTTGGGGCTTTATCCTGTGTTTTCCTATGGTAACACTTATACTTCTGGTGCATTGGTATTTGCATCTAACAAAGATGCAGGGGGACCTCAGGGGATCTCAGGTGCTATTCTGATAAACTTGGTAGGATATTTAGTAAAAGTGGGAGAGGTTTTCATGTTGTTCCAAAATGATTTGCATGATCGAAGTATAGTTTGCACCCCAAAGAAGGAGGGAAGGACCTTCTATCCTGTAGCTAAATCAGAAATTTCCCAAGAAAGGGGA